>NW_025999962.1:7908059-7986610 GCF_001458135.2 Marmota marmota marmota | reverse complement strand
TGTGAACTTCCCCCAGGCGTTCTCCGGTGGCTCCTGGGGTGCCCTGGGCGTGCCTCGCCGTGCCTTAACGAGTCACTCATGGAGGCTGGCTGGCCTCTGGAACCTTGGCTTCAGAGGGACTCTGGTTCCGGTGCCAACTCGGCCCAACCCAGAGCGAGTGTCCCAGGGACACCCAGTGGCCGGAGAGAGTCCCCCTTCCTCCTGCCTCCTACTGTGGGGGGCCCAGCAGTGGAAACCTGAGGCCTGGCCTGTTCTTGGGGGGCTGCTCCTAGAGACGTTCCCTCCCCTCCTGAGCCTGGTCTTCATGTTGGACCCCTGGCCTTCAGGGACGTGGCATCTTGGGGTGTGCGCCATCTGTTCCCAAGCCCGCCTTCTCAGCACCCCCCTCGTTCCCTGGCAGGGTCTGTTGGCATGTTCCTGGGGCTGCCCCTCCTACCTGTTCTGCGCAGCCCCTCCCCCCCAGCTTTCCCCCCACACTACCCCCTTAGGTTCTTTTCAAACCTAAGTCAGATCTGGGCTCTCAACAGCTCTTAAGTCTGCAGTGGCTCCTGGAGTCACCCGAGAGAGGTTAAGTCACTGCCCGGGGCCACCGCTGGGCAAGCGGCTGGACTCCTGCCCCACTGGTAGCTCCCCACAGCAGGGTCTCAGCAGGCCAGCCTTGGTGGCCCTCCCAACACAGGGCCACTGCAGCCTGCTGGGGCGGGAGGCTGTCCTGAGCTGAGCTGCCCTGTCCCTCCCAGGTATTTTGATCTTGCGCTTCCCCTCTTGGGGACACGTATGCAGCTCTTTCCTTCTGGCCTCTCCAAGGACTGCCTGCTTTATTCCCCCAAGAGGACCCAGTCTCACCGCTCCTCCTCTGCTGTCCCAAGGCCCAGACTGCCGCCTTCTGCTTTCCCTCCCAGGCTCTCCTCTTGGCCTTTGGGAGCCTGAGTTTTCCTGCTTTGGGAGGGGGTTCTTTCAGGCAGCAGTGGCTTTTTTCCAGCCGCAGGGAATGTGGGTCTGTTAGGAAGTATTGCCCCAAAGGGGTCCTTCTTTCCCGGGCCTTTGGAGAAGGAAGTGAGCCCTTACTAATTGCCTACGGGATGCTGCCTGGCTCTTGGTATTTGTGTGTCTAAGTCTCCCCAGAGGAGAGGTCCATTTAAATTGTGTGTGTGCTGCATATGCCGGGCAAATGCTCTACCACGGAGCTACACTGCAGCCAAGAAGTTGATTTATTTTTTTAGAAGAAAATCACATTTATTAAATTTCTAACCTATGATAGGCAATATACTGTGTTTCATATTTTATTCCCATTTTTATGCTTTTATTTATAGATGACAGAAGAATGCATTGCAATTCTTATTACACATATAGAGCACAATTTTTCATATCTTTGGTTATATACAAAGTACATTCACACCAAAATTGTGTCTTCATACATGTACTTTGGATAATAATGATCATCACATTCCACCATCCTGCTAACCCCATGCCACCTCCCTTTCCCTCCAACCCCTCTGCCCTATTTAGAGTTCATCTATTCCTCCCATGCTCCCTCTCCCTATCCAACTATGAATCAGCCTTCTTATATCAAAGAAAACATTTGGCATTTGGTTTTTTGGGATTGGCTAACTTCACTTAGTATTATCTTCTCTAAATCCATCTACTTACCTGCAAATGCCATGATTTTATTCTCTTTTATTGCTGAATAATATTCCATTGTTTTTTTTATCCATTCATCCATTGAAGGGCATCTAGATTGGCTCCACAGTTTAGCTATTGTGAATTGTGCTGCTATAAACATTGATGTGGCTGTATCCCTGCGACATGCTGTTTTTAAGTCCTTTGGGTATAGACAGAGGAGAGAGATAGCTGGGTCAAATAGTGGTTCCATTCCCAATTTTCCAAGAAATCTCATACTGCTTTCCATATTAAGAAGTTAATTTTTATAAAGGACCAATCTGAGGCTCAAATTACTTGCCCAGGATCCCACAGTGTGAGCAGCAGGCCTCATTTTTGGGTCTGACAGGTCTGTGTGAAAAATTTTCTCTAACCAAGAATTTTTATTTTTATTTTTTTTAACATTGATGGACCTTTATTTTATTAATTTATTGAGAATTTGCTGAGAATCAAACCCAGGGCCTCACACATGCTAGGCAAGTGCTCTACCTCTGAGCCAAGACCCCAGCCCCCCAAGAGTCTTTTCTTTTCTGATGGTTTGGTGACATCTGGCGACATGCAGGACTAGACCTCAGACTCCTGCCCTGGCAGTTTTTGGTTGCAAACTGGAGCTTGTCGCAGTGCCAGGGCTCAAAGTCACAGTTCATAGGAGCCCACCTTTCCCTGCAGTGTGCAGAGTCTGCTTTGCCTGAGGGGTGGCCAGGAGCCCCTTTGACAGTTGTTTTGAAGCCTGGCTTCTTGTCACTCTATTTCTGTCTTCTGAGCCTCAGACTTGGACTCGGGTCCAGCTGCCTGATCCAGTCGCACTGATGCCGCTCCAGGCCTTTCTCCCTGCTGGTGCCTCTGATGCCACGCTTTCTGCAGATGCCCTGAGGCTGAGCACCTGCTTGGCCAGGTGAAAGGAGCTCTGGCGGGAATCCGGAGACCTGGGCCCTCTCCCGCCTGTGCTGGCGACGCCAGGACATCTGCCCATTGGGGCTGCACCTGTTGCCCTGTTAGTTTGGGGGCTGATGGAGAGGAGGCGGAGCCGTGGTGGGCGGAGCCGTGAGCCAGGACGCCCTGCCTCCGCCAGGGGCCTCCCAACCAGGTCTAGCAGATGGGTGCTGTGGCCAATCCAGGACACGCCTCGGGTCCTTTTTTTTATTGCGGCCACCTTCGCGCAGCTTGCGATTCCTCACCAGTGCCTGACTCAGTGGCGGGGGCGCACTCTCCCTGCTGCCCGCCGGATGCTCGCCACCTCTCCCTGGTTCTCCCTGGTTTCCACACCTTTCATCTGTCCCTCCGTATGGCTGAACGACGACCCTAGCGCGGCCGAGCCATTGCTCGTTTCTCTCGGTCCCTCTGCCAGTGCGCATTCGGCTGGAAATCGTGTCCTGGCCCAGGGTCTCCACTTTTGATCATGCCCTCCTTTCAGGAAAAAATGGAAAGTAAAGACAAGTGGACCTGGACGATAGCACTCCCTGCCAGGTCTGCCACCGGCGGCCACACTTGGGGCCAAATCTTCTGGAGTGTATGTGCCTCAGCTCTGGGTCCCCTCCTCGTGGTTTCCGGGGAGGCAGGCAGCCCAGGGAAAAAGCATGGACTTTGGTGTCGGGTCCCCTGGGCTTAGAGCCCAGCTGTGCCACATCCCAGGCTGTGTCTCTGGGCACGTTCACTAATACCCATGCCTTCATCACCACATTGGTAAAATGCTGGTGGTACTGATGTATTCAACAGCTGCTGCTGTGTAACAAACTGCCCCCAGACTCAGGTCTTAAGGCAACAAACACGGCTGCCTCACAGTTTCTGTGGGGCAGGGCTCTGCCTTGCTGGGTGCTGCTGCCTCCAGGGCTGTCACAGGGCCATACCCACAGCACCCGCCAGGGGCCCTGGTCTCATCTGACAGCCCCCCAGGGGCAGATCCAGTCTCAACTTCACTAACGCTGTATTGGAGGAATCCAGCCTGCGGGGGGTCTCAGTTCCTGGGGGCTCTTGGCTGTTTCTTTCCGGAGCTCAGAATACCATGCTGGCTTCCACCACTGGTGCAGGGACAAGCTGGGGGTGGGCAGGGCTTCTCGTGACCTGTACCCAGGAGGGAGACCTCATCACCTTTGCCATATTTTTTGTCCGTTAGAAGTAAATTGCTAGGTCCAGCACTCTCAAGGGACCTTAGGGACACAAGGTCATGCACTGCTGGATGCAGGGTCATTGGGGCCACCTCAGCTGCTGCCTACCCAGCTGAAACATGCCTGTCTGGGGGCCGATGAGGATCTACATGAGATGGCACATGTGGTACTGCTGTTGGCCCTGGCAACAGGGCAGGGACTGAACACAGCCTGAGACCCCAGAGGGAAGGGTGGGGTGGGGCTGGGCATGTTCACACTAGGAGGGCCAAAGGCTCCCCATTCTGGGGCTAGTCCAGCCTTGATGCTATGTAACAAACTGCCCCCAAACTCAAGTCTTAAGGCAACAAACACGTTTGTTGTTGTCCTGGGCCCTGACTAGGGGACCTTGATGTCAGGGCCCAGGACAGTTTCTCTGGCTAGGGGTTAGCGCTTGCAGCTCAGGAAGGAAGCAGTTGACCCTACTTGCTCTGTGTGACCCCAGGCAAGCTGCCCTAGTGGTGGGCATCTCTGGGCCTCTGGGCCTCTCTCTGAAATGCCCATTCACCGCCTGTCCCATGGCCCAGAGAGGTCAGAGGGGTGGGGGCAGGTCCCAGGGCTGGGGCAGCGCCCCCCCAGGCTCACCCCGCACCCCTGCAGGTGTTCTCCATCGTGGTGTTCGGCTCCATCGTGAACGAGGGCTACCTCAACAGCCCCTCGGAGGGCGAGGAGTTCTGCATCTACAACCGCAACGCCAGCGCCTGCAGCTACGGTGTGGCCGTGGGCGTGCTGGCCTTCCTCACCTGCCTGCTCTACCTGGCCCTGGACGTCTACTTCCCCCAGATCAGCAGCGTCAAGGACCGCAAGAAGGCTGTCCTGTCCGACATCGGCGTCTCGGGTGAGCCCTGCTGGGGGACGTGGCCGCCGCCCCCTCCCCATTTTCCAAGGAGGAAACCGAGGTGAAGGCGGGTGAGGGGACAGACTCAGGGTCACGTGGCTGGCAAGGCCTGAGACCCCAGAGTAGCCTTGCTGCGCCCCCTCCTGGCGGAGCCTGTGAAAATTAAGCCAGGGCCATGGGACCCTGGCACACAGTGTGGGTCCCTGGAGCCCGACCCCCTTCTTCTGGTATTAGCATGACATGACCTGCCACCCTTTGCCCTTCAGAAGTGACCTTCAGCCCGGCCCCCTGACGGTGTCCTGTGAGTTGCAGAATCTGCTCAGTGGAGGGAACTCCCCCGGTTTCCAGGCCTGGGGCTCCCTAGGCCTTCTAGAAGGAGCCACAAGCAAATCAATGCTTCTCAAGCTCCCGCAGAGCCCCAGGGGTCCCCAGCAGTGCCCCGGGGAGGTAGATCATGTTACCACAGACCCCTCTGAGCCTCACCCCAGGTCTCAGAGGGCCCGTTCTGAACTAGGGGGCTTTGTGAGGCTCCACCCCCGGAGCTGCCCCCACACCAGCCTCTTCCCCCAAATCCCCACTAGTTTTCTGGAAGCCTGAGCAGGGGCGCCACAGCCTTCCTCCCTGGACAGTGGCTGGCCTCAGGTGGGCCTAGTCAGGGACGTGGCTATAAATTGGTGTCTGGCGGTTAGAGAAACACTGGCCCGAGCTGACTGCTCTCTCTCCCTCTCTCCTCCTCCCTCCCCCTCCCCCCTGCTGTGGCCTTCCCTCTCTGCCCCACCCTGCCCTGTCCACTTGACCCTGGCTTGACCTCCTGTGGCCTCCCCCTCTGCCTCTGACTGAATCCTCCCGCTCCTCCTCCTCCCTTCCCCCTGCACCTTCTCCTGCTCCCCTCCCCCTTGCCTTGCCCGCCGGGGGGTGGGGAGCGGGGGAGACCTGCTTGTGAACTTGCCCTGTTCCTCGGTTTCCCTGTTTGCTTTCCACACACCCTGTCCCTCACGCTCTGCACCCTCACTGTTCTGCCTGGCCCCCGGGACCCCAGCCTTCTGGGCCTTCCTGTGGTTTGTGGGCTTCTGCTACCTGGCCAACCAGTGGCAGGTCTCCAAGCCCAAGGACAACCCACTGAACGAGGGTACGGACGCCGCCCGGGCCGCCATCGCCTTCTCCTTCTTCTCCATCTTCACCTGGGTGAGTACAGCACCCACAGGCCCAGCCCCCAGGGGGCAGCCTTCCCGCAGGTCCTCTGGCTGCCTCTGGAGCTCCACCTGCAGGCCCAGCCTCACAGCCCAGCCTCACAGCCCTGCTGCCGCCCTGGGCACAGCCAAGGCCCTCACTTTGATTCAGAGCAGCTGCCCCAAGGTCATAAACTCTTGGGCTCTCTGGATGGTATTTATCATCCCATTTTACAGATGGGAAGGTGGAGCCCTAGACAGGGAGGTGGGGCTTCAAGGTTCCCAGGCTCAGGAGACCCGGTTCACACGGTGGGGCTGCCTCTGATTCCCCAGCTTCTGTCTTCCCATCTGGAGAATGAGGGGATTGGAGATGGCCGGTGGGGTGGGGGGGTCACAAACCCTGGTGTCCAGGCAGGGCCGAGAGCAGGTGAGTGGCCAGGTGGCGTGTGCGCTCTAAGGGGCCCCTCTGCAAAGCGCCTGTGGCCATGCAGAAATTTTTCCAGAGAAACAAGAAATTTAAATTTTCACATGAAATCTGATCTTCACGTGTTGGTAATTTATTCACATTTTTAAAAATATATATCCTGTGAGTCAAAGAGAGCAGGCCCCTGAGAACCAGGCTGGAGACTGGGTCTTTGTGGGCACCCTGCCTGGCCTCCCGCAAGTCTAGGAAGTCTCTCTTCTCCCTGAGATCCAGGGTCACCCCAGCTCCAGGCCCCCCTCAAGGGCTGTCCCTTCCCCGCTGCGCAGTCCCTGCCCAGCCTCCTGCAAGGAGACCTTCGAGGCTGCGTGCACCCAGCCCTCCCTGCTCCTCCACCCTCTTGCAGTGACTTCTGTCTCTTCTCGAGGGTCCCTGGACTTGCACTTTCTTTGGGGACACCCAACCCACAGCACAATATCTGGAGCTGGAGTTTGGAGAGGAAACCGGTAGCCCCGTCCCCGTGGGCCAGCCAGGGCCACTCTAGGCTTTGATGTCTTCAAGTCTGGGTGGGAGACGGGATCTCAGTCCAGAGGGGCACCCAGAACTGGGCCCCGCTGCCTGCAGGCAGAGCTTGGAGGCAGCTAGCCCAGAGGTGGGGCCCACAGAGGAGCGGAGGTGAGGGGACACCAGCATTTCCGGGCTATCTGAAGCACCTGGCCGAGGTGCCAAGGCCTCCCTCCCTGCTAGCACCACTGCCCTCCGGCTCCGCTCCAGCGGCCTCACCCCTGCTCTCTCCTGGCAGAGCCTGACTGCAGCCCTGGCCGTGCGCAGATTCAAGGACCTTACCTTCCAGGAGGAATACAGCACACTGTTCCCCGCCTCGGCACAACCGTAGCCCCAACCTGCAGAGCAGGGAGCCCCGTGCCCACCTAGTGCCAAAGATACCTGGGACCCCAGGACAGGGCACGGCTGGAAGAGTCAGACCCTCCCTGGCTCATTCCTTCACTCCTTGCTCCTTTGTCCGTTCTTTGTCCTTTCATTCATTAAGTAAACGTTTATTGAGCAGCTATCTTGTGCCTAGTGCTGAGTTAGACAGGGATCCTGCTCCCCAGGAACCCCCAGGCTGGGAGGGGAAGACAGACACCAAAACCTCCCCAATGGGCTACAGGCTGCTAGAAGGCTGGAGGTTACTCCATCCACGGGCTTGCCAAGGGTGTCCATGGTCCAAGGTGCTGAGCTGCAGGCACCGTATGATCTCTGTGGCCACAGTTGTGGCATGAAGGATGGTCTTACTGTCTCCCTGGAGGCTGGCTGCCGAGAGGGGCCTGGCCTGGACTGTCAGAGGCCTTTTGATTTGGTTCTGCTCTTGTGTGCTGTGTGACCTGGAGCAATCCCTGTACCTCTCTGAGCCTCAGTCCATATTCCTGGACTGACAGGTAATAATGGACCAACCTTTCAAGGTTGGCACAAGAATGCTCAATAAATGTCAGCTTCTGTATTCATTCATTCACCCATTCACCCATTCACTCATTCACTCACTCACTCACTCACTCATCCTCCCCACAGTCAGGGGCAATTCCATCAGCGCTTTGGGAGGGAGCCTCTTGTGAATCCTCATTCTGCCGAAGGCTTGGCCTCCCTGGTGCCCTCAGCTGCCTGGACAGGAGCCTGCCTCTTGCTCTACTCTAGGGCAGCAGAAGGCAGTGGCGCACCCAGGCCTCAGGGCAGGGCCTCGGCTTGGTGGAGCTGAGCCCAGGTGGCTCCTGGCCGGGAGCCGGGGGCGCTGCAGGTGCAGGTGGCTGCTGCCCCGCGGGCGTGCTGCAGGGATGTGCCTGTTCTGAGGAAGAGGGCCAGGTGTCCAAGGACCCCAGCCACCTACTGCGGCCTGGATAGTGGGAGCCCAGGCCTGGCCTCTGCTCCCGACTTGTGGCCCATTGAAGTGGTGGCCAGATGGGGCCTTGAGCCCACAGGGTGGGGGCTGACCACAGCCACAGTCCTCGCTGCCTATGGCCAGAGCCTCTCGGAAAAGGGTTCACCGAGGTCATCTGGGCCAGCCCTCTGCCTCTCTGAAGGAGACCAGCCTCCACAGTGGGAGTAGAAGTGCCGGACGGGCCAGGACCGCAGGCCTTGTCCCTTAGGGCTGCTGACAGCTCAGGGCCCAGTCTCCGAGCCCCAGCAGCCAGGACCCCAGACCAGCACCGAGGGCAACCCCAGAGGCCACCTGACGCCTCAGCCCAGCTTCTCCGGGTCTGCTCCGCCCTCCTCGGGACCGTGGTGCTTTGTGGTGACACCCACTTCCCAGCAAGGGCTGCCAAGGCCGCTGCAGTTGGCACCTAGTTACCACGCTCCCGGCGCCTCCTGGGCAGAGTGCCCCCGCTGCCCCCCCCCCCGGCCCTGTGGGGAAGGAGTTGGGGACCTCCGTCTCCCAGCCCTGCAGCCGGGGTGCTCAGCACAGCGTCTCCCCCAGGCAGGGTCCCCAGGCTGAAGATCCCCAGAGCAGGCGTCACCAGACCTCTGAGCTGGATTCTGATGGCGAATTTGATTTACCCTTAGCTCAGAGTGACCAGCGTCGTTGTCCTGAAGACAGTGTAATTGCTTTTAATGAGAAAGAATGTCCCTACGCATGTGTGCACAGCCGAGTCTCTTCACCTGGGCTCTGGGAGAACCGGGCGTGGGGTCAGATGAGGTTAGCAAAGTTTGGGTGCCACCATTCCCCCGTGGGGATCTGGCAAGTCCTATGGTCCTGAAACTAGTTTCCTTCCATTTAGTTCCGTTTCCCAAACTTCTCTGACCATGTGTTTCAGCAAGAATTAGAGTGAGCAGCAAGTGATGGAAATCTCAAATAACCGTGGTTTCAAAGAAGTCTAGGTGTAAGGAGGGGCCCAGGACTGGCGGAGTGGCTCTGAGGTCTTCAGTGACCCAGCCATCTTCCCTCCTACAATGTAGCTTATGGACTTTGTGGTCCATTTTGGCAACTCAAGCTCCAGCAATCACATCTGTGTTCCAGGTATCAGAGCAGAGAGTGGGACAGAGAACATGGGGGCACCATAGTGGCTAAAACTTAGTCAGGTGTCTATGCCTAGCTGCAAGACAGAGGATGGCTTTTAGGAGGTGCCAAGATTTCTCTGACCTATTAAGAAACTTTTTGCCCCATTCCACAGAGCAGCCCTGAGGTCACAGTTTGAGGAGGAGGCTGTGGGCTTTGGGGCCATCTTAACCCTCCACAGTAGAGGTCAGGACTTCTTGGTGGCCTAGAGTGACCTCTGGGCCTCAGGCAGGGTGGCCGCCAGGACGGCCCTCCTGCCCCCAGTTGGACTTACTTTCACTTCAGTGCTTTGAGGGCCTGAGACCTTCTACTGCCTGTGTCCTGTGAACTAACCTCCACTAACCCCGGCTCTTGTCTGTCTCTCCCCTAACCACCCCTCCCACCTGTCCTTGTCCCTGCTGGCCCCCGCCCCCAGGCGGGCCAGGCTGTGCTGGCCTTCCAGCGGTACCAGATTGGCGCCGACTCGGCCCTCTTCTCCCAGGACTACATGGACCCCAGCCAGGACTCCAGCATGCCTTACGCCCCCTACGTGGAGCCCAGCACCGGGCCGGACCCCGCCGGCATGGGTGGCACCTACCAGCAGCCGGCCAACGCCTTTGACACTGAGCCCCAGGGCTACCAGTCGCAGGGCTACTGAGCCGCAGTGACCGCCTGCCCCATCCTCGCGTGCCCTGCCCCCGCCCTCTGCCCTGCTCTCCGCCCCACACCCTCCCCTCCCAGGCTGCCCTGCCCAGCACCCCACAGCCTCAAGGTGTTCCACTGAGGTCCCGGGAGCTCTGGAGGGGTGGGAGCAGCCAGGTGTTGGGTTCTCTCTGCCTGAGTCTGCAAGTGTGTCCAGGGCATGTGCCCAGCAGGGACTGGGGGACAGGGGTGAGGTGCATTCATTCATTGTGTCCTCAAGTGCTTGTTGAGCGCCTGCTGTGTGCCAGGCCTGTGCTCGGCACACATGGGAAAGAGGCAGAGGTGATCCCTGTCAAGGGCTGGGTGAGATGTGGAGGGAACCCTGTTAGCACCAAGGCAGGGCTGGGGTGATGCCCAGAGGTCTGGTGGCACGGGGCTCAGGCTGTCACCCCCAGAACCTGTCAACACACCCGACCTGCTAGGACTGGCAGGTTGAGGAAGCTGAGGCCTGGGAAGGTCAAGGTTGCTTGCCCAGGTGGCTCAGGAGGCTGGCAGTGAAGGCAGGGCTGGGCAGGCAGCCCCGAGGATGGTGCCTGCCCGCTCTTCCTGCCCTGCCCGCCCCCCGCATCACGAGCCTGGCTCCGTGGTGTCCTCGTCCTGGGGCCATGGGCGCCTCAGCCCCAAGACACCACAATCCTGCTGCAAGCCAGGGGCCTGCTCCTGTGGGTGCCCACCCTTGGCCTTCTCCTTCTCCCGGGGTGCTCACCCTGCTTGCCCATGACCCCGTGCTTCCTGCTCTATGTCCTGCAGGGAGCTCTAGCAACTCCCTCTGTGGTCTCCCAAACGACTGGCTCCCCAGGTCCATGCCCAGGGCTGGTGGGTAAGAAGGCCAGGTGGGGGGCAGGGCTGGCCCAAGGTCCCAATGAGCTGGTGGAGCTGAGCTGGGTTTGCTGCCTAGGTTCCTTGACCCCAGTCACCCAGCAGGTGCCTGATACCCTGCCTGATCTGGGACACTCATCCTCCTCTCGCTGGGGTCAGCCAGGGATTCCGGCTGGAGCAACCCTGGACATGAGGCATCTTTCCCTGGCCTTCCAGAGGCCTGCTGTGGGAGGCAGTGCAAAGCCCCCAAGGGGACCCAGGGAGGGCGGCTGGTGCAGAGTGGCTCAGGGTGACTGGGCTGCAGTGGGTAGGGCATTGGCGACCCCTGAGACACAGGCATGGGTGGGGCCTGCGGGCATAGTGGGCCCTTCTGAGCTGGGGAGGGAAGGCTCTTGCATAAGGTTCCTCCACCCTGAGCTGCAAGTGACAGGGAGGCTGCGTGTCTGTGCCGTCCGTCCTCCTGCACCTCTCTGCCCGGTGCATACAAGCCAGTACCTCAGGCAGCAGAGCAGAGGGGATTGTGGGTTGGCCACAGGGATGGGGAGAGAGAGCCCTCGCCCCCTGACCCCTTCACCCCTTGCCTTGCTCACTCTCAGCAGCCAGTTGTCAGGTTCCTGTGCTGGGGACACAGAGGGTGTGCATGGTCCCTGCTCCCTGCCCTCAGAGCTTATGGTCCATTGGGAAGACAAGCACCAGCCAGAAAAGGTACACAGAGCCATTGAGGGTGGGAGGCGTGGGGCAAACCCCCGTGAGCCCAAGGCTCCCCTGAGCAAGGGTCCTGAGGTGGGCCAGGAGCGGGGAAGGAGCAGCACTGTCCCCCTGAACAGAAGGGACGCTGAGGTTCCGTGAGCACAGGCAAGCTAGCAGTGGGCGTGGATCAGAACTGGGTCTGTCCAGGCCCCCCGAGGGCAGTGGGGGCAGAAGGCCTGAGACAGCTGGACAGCAGCTGGGTTCTATGTGAAAATGAGACAGAGGGTGACAGATGTTCGAGGGTAGGATTTGGACGGGACACACCCCTGAGTGCTGCTGGAGGCCTCATCCCCCTTCTGCTGTCTGCACACAGCCCCTTGGGGCCCTGAGCCCGAGGCCCCGGCATCTCGAATCCCCTCGGGCTCCTCCAATGCCCTTTGCTCTCCTTTTTTTTTTCCAAATTTTCCTTGGAGAAGTGCCCCACACCTCGCCCTCAGCCCAACCCTGCAGGGTTTGGACTCCCCCTTCCCCATCAAGCACAAGAGGCCCTGGAAATGGGTTCCACAGTGTGGAGCTGCAAGGACCCTTAGAAAGGCTCCAGTCTGGACAGGAAGGCAGTAATCTGTCCAAGGTCAAGCACAGAACAAGAGGTGGGGAGCCCTCTCTTCTGCCTCCTGAGTTGACATGATCCTGTGCAGTGGGCCGTCAGGCCTGGGTGGCTCCTCATCCACCTGGAGGTGTGATAATGGAGGGGCTAATTCCCAGGGGCCTGCGTCGGCTTCCCCTCTCCCTCCTTCCCTGGTGAATCTCGATCTCAAAGACTCTTGAGGGCCCCAGGCTCTTCCTATGTACCAAGAGCTCACGTGTGTTACCCCTGGGGGCTGCTACCCTTGGCCCAAGGCTCCTTCGATTCTCTAAGGAGCATGAAGGGGGATTGACCCCCAGAGTTTATGGAGGATGGATTGGTCCAGCCACCTCCCAGCGCTGCCCCTGACCTGACACTCCCAGCCCCTGGTGCCCACAGCCCTTGTCTGGGTGCCCTGGCCCTTCCCGCAGCGGTACTGCCTGTGTATAGTATAAATATATATATTTTCTATATATAAGATGTATAATATAAGGCTCCACAAATATATCTATGTGTGTGTGTGCGTGCACGCGCACGTGTGGTGAAGGGTGGTCCCCATCCTGGGCCCCCATCTAGACCCCCACCACTACCTGGTCAAGTCTCTCAAGAGTGAATCCAGTGGCCCTGTGGCACCCTCCTTTATGACATCTGTCCATTTGTGGTGAACCAAGTGAAGGTGGTGACTTCTGGTGACATAGTAATAAAGTGAAGACTCAGAACCCACCAGCGGATCACAAGTTGTCAGTGTTTCTTTGTGGCTTGGCGTTGCCATCGCCTCTGTCTCCCCTGACCTGGGCCATGTCTTATTTGTTTGTTTTGCAGGACTGGGGACTGGACCCAGGGTGCTCTACCACTGAGCTACATCCCCTGCCCATTTTCCTCTTTATTTTGAGACAGGTGCTTGCTAAGTTGCCCAGGCAGACCTCAAACTTGCAATCCTCTTCCCTCAGCTTCTCAAGTAACTGGGGTTACAGGCTTGCATCACAGTGCCTGGCCACGTCTTATTTATTTATTATTGTTCGGTTAATTTTTAATTACACAGGAAGCTATTAATTACATGAAGCTCCAAATATATTCTCCTTTTTAAAAAGTAAAATTGTAAAATCACTGCAACTGAAGCCAGTCTCCCCCTGATGTGCACAAATGCACACCCCTGCCCCCCACTTCCCTGTCCTGGTCTCTCCTCCAACCCCACAGGTAACCAGGATGAGGCGAAGGCCTCATTCCAGACCATTTCCATCTCTTCAGTATGCAAGGTCTGGGACTCTGTTTTTAAAGTTAGTGGCCCTGAATTGGCCACTGAGTTAGCCTAGAAAGTACCAGACACTGTGCCGGGCCTCGGAGTTCCACAGCAGATAAGTCCCCACCCTTCCAGAGATGGTCACCAAGTAGAGGAAGTCTGGGTTAGACAACCGCAAGTATAAACTGTGAACTGTGCTGGGGCGGGGTTGGCAAGAAGGCCAGAAGATGCGGGTGAAACCAGGAGCTCAGAGGCAGCCCTCTGAGCAAGTGACACCCCGAGTTCTCTAGGATGAACAGGGGTTTGGCAGCAAGGGGGCTGGCTGGGGAGGAGCTTGAGAGTGGCAGGCACGGAAAGAGGAGAATGAAGAGGGACAGGCTGAAGGAGACCCACCACTCGAGGTCTCAGGAATGGGGCTTGTTCATTCTCTAGGGGTTCATTCTCTGGGGGTCTAGATGGGGGCCCAGTGACATGGAAAGCCACTAAGGGTGGTGGCCAAACTGGTGTGTTGTGGGCCGAATGACCATTGAAAGATGCCAACCATTGTGCAGACGGAAGGATCACCTTGATGATGAAAGAGCGGAAGAGGTCAAGATGAATTTGGAGGAGCCATCAGAAGGACGAAAGAGGTCCCAGCTGATCAGAGCAGGCGCGGGAGCTCGGGTTGGGGTGGAGGAGCAGGTAAGTCGGCCCACTGTCAGTCATGATGTGACCACGCCCACACCTGGTGATGGCTAAGCCAATCAGGTCGCCTTCCTCCACGATGGGGCACAAGGATTGGCTAAGCAGAAGTGGGAGGGGCCAAGGGCCTGGGGGGGTTCGCACTTCCGTTTCCCCAGGCGCTAAGCCCTTGCCTTGAAGGGACTTCTGGGCCTGGAGCCCCACCGCCTGGAAGACGCGGCCAGGAGGCTGCAGCCTGCCGCAGGGAACGAGCCCTGGGGCCCGCGGCGCTGGGCCCTACCCAGTGCTGCCGTGGGCTGGCCAGGCCACCCACCCTGCTGGACCCCGGGTTAGCTGCCCATCTCAGTCAAGAAGATTAACTGGGACGCGGAGGCGGTATTGCTTAGTGGTCACGCCACCCCCCACGTGCAACTGCTCCCCGCCCTCATTCAAGTAGGAGCGGCAGTCTTCAGACACCAAAGCACTTGTCACAGGTATTACCTGCCAGGGACCCGGATGTGCCCCGCCCCGCCCCAGGGTAATTCAGAAGCAGGAGTTTCACTTTGAGAGCTCTCTAAAGGGGATGATGGGAAGACAAATTAGAAAAGTTGGAGCTCCAGGCGGATGTGCCAGCCTTCCCAGGTGACCAGAACAGTTGTTCATGCTGTGATGTTTTAATTAATTTTTATTTATTTATTTGCTAGTGGAACTGGGGTTTGAACCCAGGGGCACTCTGCCACTGAGCTGTATCTCTGGCCCTTTTTACTAAGTAGCCAGAGGCTGGCCTCGAACTTGCAATCCTGCCTCAGCCTCCTGAGTTGCTGGGATTGCAGGTGTGCACTACCTCGCCAAGTGTGATTTGCATATTGTTATTATTTGTTTATTTATTTATTTTAAAATATATTTATTGCTTTTTTTTTTAGATGGACACAATATCTTTATTTATTTATTTATTTATTTTTATGTGGTTCTGAGGATTGAACCCAGGGCCTCACATGTGCTAGGTGAGCACTCTACCGCTGAGCCACAACCCCAGCCCTGTTATTATTTTTTAAATATTTATTTTTTAGTTTTAGGTGGACATAATGTCTTTATTTTTATTTTTTTAATGTGGTGCTGAGGATCGAACCCAGTGCCTCACATATGCTAGGCGAGCGGGCTACCACTTGAGCCACATCCCCAGCCCATGTATATTATTTTAATAACCTGTTTATGTGAGTCACCTGCTTTTTCTTCTATTACAAAAAAAATTAATCTTAAAATTGTCTTCCTCAATAACAGTGAAACTTCACCTGAACATACAATTATTTTCTATAGAATGTGATGACCGTTCTACTTAAATTTCCATGTGTAAGCCTGAGGATTTTTGCTTTGCAATGTTGCAGCAGTTTTCCAAACCAGAGATTCTAAACTCTTTGGAAAATTCTCTGTTATGTTTTATTGCAACATCCAGGTGGATGCTTTTATTTTCTAACAATTTAATAATTCACATGTTATATTTTAATAACTCACATATCATGACAAAGTTTACCACCCTGGTGCAGGCGGCGGGCCAGTGGTGGGCGGGTGGCACCTGGCCAGTGCTTGGGCGGAGAGCTGGGAGTGCCTTTCCAGGTGGACCCCTTCTCTTGCCTTGGCGTGGTTGGCTTGGAAGTGCCACCACCATTGTTTCTTCTGTTGCTGCCAGTCTGGGCACAGATTCTGGCCCCTGCTGTCCCCTTGCAGCCCCACAGTGTCCCAGGCTGCCCAGCCATGTGGGTGCGTGCCAGGTGGCCAGGGCAACTACTAGGCACCTGTGCTACTCACTGCCAGTCATTCTCACTGGCCTCAACCTGCTCGATGCCACCTGGTATGTCCTCTCTGCTCCCGCATGTACTTCCTTTGCACTGGATTTGCTTGCAAAACACAAGTTCAAGGATGAAATTATGGAGCGTTCCAAGACAGCACAGGGATTTGGCAGCACATTATTCTGAGAGCAGGGCCGGTCTGTCAGAGTCACTCCCGAGAATCCAGCCCCGCTCCCAGCACTGATTCCAGCCCTGTGCATTTCCCCTTTGTTCTATTTTGGATCCTTTTTGCTTTTCCCGCTCTCCCTGTGAATTTAGGCAGCTGCACTTGACTGTGGGTTGGAGCTACGTGGAGCACTTTATAAAGCGTTATCTGGTTCACAGCTTCCGATACTTGTGATAGAGACGCCCTGATGCTCCTGTTTCACAGACAAGCTAGGACAAAAGGACAGTGCCACAGCCAGAGTCACTGTGGGGCAGAGCCTGGCTTGAACCACAGTGTGTCCATCTTTGAAGCCGCACTCCTAGCCCCCGCTGCCTTTCCTTCAATCCTTCTGCACGTTTTGGGTCACTCGCGCCCCCTGAAAGCCTGTCTCTAATGTGAACATCCTCCCTGCGCTGCGTGTCTCTGGAGTGGCAAAGGCTTCTGCTTTGGCTCCCCATCTGTCCCCTGTGCTTCCTCTGTGTTCTGGTGTCTTCCCAAGCCCCGTCCCAATTATGTGTCCTAGAAATGCTACTTCAGACGTGTGAGAGATTTCAGGCAAAACAGAAAGCCCTCTGCACAAGGCGCCTCAAAAGTGCAGGCATTTCACCAGGCACCTCGCTGAACCCGGCTGGGGGGGAGCCCTCGGTGTCCACCTGGCAGCCCCAGGCCTATCCTGGGGCCTCCTCTCCTCCACACTCCCTTCCTTGCCAGCCCATCTGGTCTCCCAGCACCACATGTCCACTGTGTCCCGGCTGCTGTCCAGTGTCCTCGCCCAGCTCAGGCCACTCCAGCTGCGTTTACCCGGAGACACCCAGGCCCCGTCTCCCAGCTGACACGCTCCACGCTGGCGCCCAGGCTTCCTCTTGCAGCCTCCCGTCCGTCGTCAAGCGGCAGCTCAGGACAGAATCCCTGAAGCAGTGCTCAGCGCCCCTCCCGTTTTTCACATCTGACCCATCAGCACATTCAGCCAGCTCCACTGCTGACCACCTGGCGTGGACTGTGGTCCCCCTAGTCCAGGCCACTCCATCGCTCTGCCCCACGGCAGGGGCCACTCAGATGGTGCCCATTTCCACCCTGACCTTAGCCAGTGTATCCTCACCAAGAGCATCGTGTTGATTATCATTAGTATGATAACTGCTTCCATGTGTAGTGATCAGAATTCACCAGAGGCTGTCCTGAGCGAGACCTTTCCTTCTGTTAATCTTATTTGATCTTCAAATAACCATACAAAGGGAGTCCTGTTACTATCCCCACTTTACAGATGGTGAAGGCATGGAGTTCTCCAAACTCATCCATCTAGAGTGACAGCATTGGGATCCAAAGACCAAGGAAATTTTAACCATTAAGCATTTAAAATACAAATCAAAGCCAGGCATGGTGGCACACACCTATAATCCCAGTGATTCAGGAGGCTGAGGCAGGAGGATGTCAAGTTCAAAGCCAGCCTCAGCAAAAGTAAGGTGCTAAGCAACTCAGAGAGACCCTGACTCTAAATAAAATACAAAATAGATGTGGGGATGTGGCTCAGTTATCTAGTGCTCTCAGTTCAATCCCCAGTAACCCCCCTGTCCCCCACAAAATTTCCAAGGCCCCACAGGATCTGCCCGCTACTTCTCCCATCTCGTGCCTGGCCTCTCTCTCCCTCGTTCCAGCCACTGGCTCCTAGCACATTTCTGTCTCAGGGCCTTTGCACTTGCTGTTCCCTTGGCCTGGAATGCACGTTTCCCCTCTCCCCAGGTCTGTGCTCAAAGACACCTTTTAGTGGGACCACCCTTGGCCATGCCTTTTTAAAGGCAGTTCCTCTTTATTTTCCTACATAGCACCTGTTACCACCTGACACACATTTACTGATTGATTTTTTAAAATTGCTCTATTTTAAAATGTATCTTTAGTTATCAATGGACTTTATTTAATTTTTTTTTTTCTGTTTCAAAATTTATTATAAAGCTCCAGCAAGCAAGACTGGTACTGGGATAAGGATAGAAATATTGATCAGTGGAGTGTATTTAATTTATTTATATACGATGCTGAGAATCGAACCCTGTGCCTCACACCTGCCAGGCAAGCGCTCTACCACTGAGCCCCAGCCCCAGCCCTACTTATTGATTTTTTTTTATCGTCCATCTGTCCTCACTGAATGTAGGTCCCCGAGGGCAGGGATGGTGTTGGTCTATCAGGTGCTAAAGTCTGACACACACAGCTGCTTAATTGAAGATTGGTTAATGAACAGATCTGCCCATCAAGCTTCCTCTTTCCCCTGTGTCACACCCAGTGACCCCCAGGTATGGTCCTAGACTAGTTCTCCTCTCACCCACCAGATCTCCTTGACTCACCTTCCTAAATATTTTCCAAACCGCCCACTCCCGCCGTCCCTCTGCCCTGCTTCGGCCCTGGCCTCCAGGAGCCTGGAGAGCACACACTGCGTGCCGCGGTTTCCACGTTCTGAACTTCTCAGTGTCTCCCAACACACCCTCTGTCCCCCGCAGCCCTCCCCTGCCAGGCCTAAACCTGCTGTCCCTGGAGTGCCCGCCCCCACCATCCGTCCTGCTGCCGGAGCCAGGAGCCTGCAGTTTCCCCACCCCCACTTCCTTCCCCTGCCGGCTGCCGCCAGCTTTGACCATTAGGATATTCCTGTGAACTGTCCCTTTCCTTCCACCCTCACGGCCATTGTGACCCTTTATCTAGGCTGTCTCAGTAGCCTCCTAAGGCTGGCCTCCCTGCCTCCCATCTGACCCAGGGTGATCTTCCTAAGTCACGGAGACGTGACCATGTGGCTGCCACTCCATGAGCCCCTCACCTTACAAGACAAAGCCCCTCACCCTACAAGCAGCTCCTTCTGGGTGAGCTGCTGCCCCCCTCCCCCTGGACTTCCTGTCCTTGCCCAATGTCATCCCCGCTTGGGTCATGCTGTTTCCTTGGCCTGCATGGCCCTTTCTCCCTGCTCCACTGCCCACTCCTCTCCCCTCCCACACCCAGCTTAAAGGCCATCTCCCTGTGAAGTCTCCCTGACAGGCCACCCCACCCCAATCCACCCCAGCTCCTGAGCCAGATCACATTGACGGAGGTGATAAAGACCAGAAAGTGGCTTGGGGCCTAATGGTGAGGAGCTGTGGCCGCACCCCAAGGTCAATGGCATAGCATATGGAGGGAGGGAGGGGAGGGGAGACCACACACCTGGAGCAGATCCCATGTCCCCCGTGCTCAGGCCTGATGAGGTTACTTCTTTAATCTCATAACACCCTGGGAAGCAGGGATTTTAAGAACAAAGACACCGGTGTAGGTGTACAGGATCTACTAAAGCGATAAAGGTAGCATTTCAAAACAGTGAGGGGAAGAAGAGATTATTCAATAAGCAAGTTTCCTAGGAATTTGGCTCTGTATCTGGAAACAATGAAATTGGATCCCTTCCATTGCGTTGAAATCCCAAACAAGAATCAAGGTTGCCCTCATAAATGAATGTTGACATGAATTTAAGGTGGGGAGTCTTTTCCTCAGGATGACACAGAAGACAGAGGTCATAGAGGAAAATATTTTATTTGGCCATGTAAAGATGTAAATGTTTAGCTGTCAGAACATAAATGAAATGAGAATGAAAAACTGGGGGAAATAATCCCAACATGTTAGCAACAAAAACATAAGCCTGTCATTGAAATAGGCAACTCACATAGGAAGAAATACACATGGGCCAATATTATGTACCCCAAAATGTCCAATTTCTCTAGCAATCAGAGAAATGCAAATTAAAACAAATCAAAGTACCTTTGTATATGTGTGTGTGTGTGTGTGTGTGTGTGTCTTCTAGGGATTGAAGCCAGGGGCCCTTATCACTGAGCCACATCCTCAGCCCCTTTTTATTTTTTATTTTGAAACAGGGTCTCACCAGTTGCTTAGGGCCTCACTAAATTGCTGAGGCTAGCCTTAAACTTATGGTCCTCCTACCTCAGCCTCCTGAGCCACTAGGATCACAGGCGTGCACCACCACACCCAGCCAAAGTACCCAGACGGAAAAGTACCGTTCTGAATTGCCAATTTTCAAACATCAGTGCAAGTGGAATGAGCGCGTGGTGAGGTGCCACGGGAGAAGGCATCTTAGAGGTGCCAAGCTGCAAACTGCCATTTTTAAGATGGTGGGCAGTTTTTGCATTAAGGGCCTGAGAGGGGATTTATTCTGGGAAGACCCTCCTTCTGTTCTTGAAAGGCCTTGTCGGGCAGCTGGAGGGAAGAGCTCTGCCCAAAGCCAGGCACTTCCGACTGCAGTGTCACGTCTTCCATTCAATCCTGTGAGCTGGTGTGTTAAAGAATAAAAAAATGTTGACAGCAATATGCAGGAAAATCTTGTGATTGTGTGTGTGTGTGTGTGTGTGTGCGCTCACATTGTAACTACCGCTTCCACAGGAGGATGTGGGGGGGCTGCCCAAGTTCAGCAGGGTGCCCTGGGCCTGCTGGGGCGCCCTGGTATTAGAGTTTATATATGAGGTGTCCCCCCGAAACTCACGTGTGAGTCAAAGCAAGAAAGTTCAGGGGTGAAACGCTGGGGATCCGAGCGCCTTAGCCCACGCAGCCCGTGATCCACTTGAAGAGACTGACTGAGTGGAACAGGTAGGACGTGGCTGGAGGGCGGGTCACTGGGGGTGCATATTTCGCCCCTGGGGAGTGGAGCTCTCTGCTTCCTGGTGCCCTGGTCTGAGTGGCTTCCCTCCACCACACCCTTCTGCCAAGATGTCCTGCCTCGCCTCGGGCCCAGAGCAGCAGAGACAGCCATCTGTGGACTGAGACCTCTGAAACCATGATCCCAAATAAACTTCTCCTCCTCTAACTGTTCTGCTAGGTCTTCTGCTCACAGGGAAGACAAAACAACAACAGCAACAAGACCTGAGCAGAGCAGGCTGGCGAGCTCACCTGGCTTGGAAGATGTACGGTCACTGGCGTGGCGGTCTGGCCGGGCCTGGGGAGGTGACCAGCCCTCTAGCGGAGTCAGGACCTTCCCTAGGGGAACAGTATTCCCACTGTGGACCCTTCAGGAGCAGGAGCTGCAGCAGCCTCGGCCAGGGCCCTGGGTGCGGTGCCAGCCTGTGGCGTTCCCATTGTGGGACATGGCCTGGGCCTGACCCCAGACAGCGGAGAGGCAGCTGGTGCCATCCCAGGCAGGACCTCCCTCGGCCAGGGCCAGGCTGAGATCTGCCCCAAACCTTCGAGAAGCTTCTGTTCAGCTGATCATGGCCACGTTTTTGTGATTCAGGAAGGGTGCCCAGCCCACAGGAGCCACCAGCCAGCCCCCGAGGCCTGGAGATGTCACCAGACTGTGGGAAGTGATGTCTCTGAGGAGTCCAGAGGAGAGGCCGTGGCTGAGATGAGGAGCCACAGCCAAAGTCGGGGCAGACAACAGGAAGCCCTGCTGGGGGGACATAAGCAGGGGTGGGGAGTGGGGTGGGGGCCTGCGAAGGCCTGACCCTAGGGACTGCCGCTGTTTTCATCTGAGTGTTAAAAAGCCCAGAGGCCCAGCTGTAAACTGAGAGTCAACTCTCCAGTCATCAACCATTAAAAACGGGCATGTGCTTATGCAACAGAACCGTTCCTAGGGGTTTAATAATCTCAGGGCACCAGGCAGGGTGGTGCATGCCTCTCATCCCAGCTTCTCAGGAGGCTGAGGCAGGAGGATCACAAGTTTGAGACCAGCCTCAGCAACTAAGCAAGACCCTGCCTCAAAATAAAATGAAATCAGTAAATGAAAAGAGCTGAGGCTGTAGCTCAGGGGTAAAATGCCTCTGGATTCAATCTCTAGTTCTGAAAATAAATGAAGCACATAAAGAATAATAATAATTTCATGGCCCTAGAAATCCCCTATGTATCACCTATTCATTCTTCCCTCTCTTTCCCTGCATTCCTGGATGTCCTTCCTTCCTTCCTTCCTTCTTTCCTTCCTTCCTTCCTTCCTTCCTTCCTTCCTTCCTTCCTTCCTTCCTTCCTTCCAACTCAGGGGTGCTGTACCGCTGAGCTACAACCCCAGACATCTTTATTTATTTACTTATTTTGAGACCGAGCCTCACTAATTTGCAGAGGCTGGCCTCAAACTCGCAATCCTCCTGCCTCAGCCTCCCGAGTCACTGGGCTTCCACCCACAGTGCCTGGCTGAAGCCATTGCTTTCTTTGCCATCTCCCCAGTTTTTTCTTTTCCAGAATGTTGTAATCATACAGTATAGGGTCTCTGCAGACTGGCTTCTCCTACTTAGCAATATACTGTGAAGTCCCTTCATGTCCTTTCACAGTCTGATAATGCATTTCTTTTCATCTCTGGTAAATACTAAGGAGCTGCTTCTTATGGTAGGAGAATATTCATCTCTGTGAAGACCCCCTAACCATCTTCCAGGTGGCTGCACCAGTTTGCATTCCCGCTAGCAAAGAACGGGAGTTTCTGTTGCTCTGCATCCTCGTCAGCACTTGGTGTAGTCGGTGTTGGGATTTAGCCATGGAGGGTGTGCAGCGACGTCTGACTGAGGCTCACGATGTGCAGCACCCTCAGTGCTTCCTGGCCCTCCCCGGCCTGGCCTGACTCCCAGCCTGTGGCAGATGGTGGCCCGTTACGGGGAGCCCCGGGACACTCGGGGGCAAGTGACAAAAAAAAGCTGCCCGTCCATAGATAGGACGGGAGCAAATCTGCTCGTCCCTAGGCAGATAGGGCGAGAGGAAAAATGACCATTTCGAGAAAATGGAGAAGATTGATACAGTATGTTTGTGTCTTGTTTTGTCTCAGTGTATTGTATTGTTTTTGTGATGAGAATATGGAAGGGGTGAGCAGTAAATTACTAAGGGAAGAAGGCACCCCAGTGGAACCAAGAATAGTTAGGGCATGTGTTGATAGGAGCCCAGGAACTCTAGTCAGAAAGAAAAAGAAAGTTCAGAAGAAGAAGGATTATCAGGAAAAAAATTACAGCAAAAGGCTATTACTAAATACTTTTCGTTACCGGAGGGTGCGTGAAGCGGAGAGGCGGCTGCCGAGTGTGCAAGCAGGTCACAGCGCAGCAAGGATTTTCCAAGAGGCGGCGGCGACTGGCCCTTCCCCGCCTCCTGGCCGGGGAGCTGGCTCTTCCACTGCTGCGAGCCCAAATCTAGACCTGACCTGGGGGCACAGTCTCGCAGGCTCTTGCTCCCTGTGCCCAGTAGCAGTTTGAGTCCGGGACACTCCCCAGGGCCATCTGGGGCTGCCCAGGACACTACAGCCAGCAAAAGACGCTACTGGCGTCCCTGATGTTTGGTCATTTCCAAGGCCAATAACTACAATGGTTCTCCCACACCTGGAAGCTAATGAGTAATGAGCACTATTAAGGCTTATTTCAAATGTAAAAAACCTTGAGATAATGTACTAAATTGTTCAGAAGGTTGTTTTCTTAGTAGAATGCTACAGGATTTTCTTTAGCCATCCAGAGTTCCTGCCTTCATCCCAGTGCCAGTAAAGACCAAGGTGGAAGAATTTCCAGTGTTGCTGAGATCTGGACGAGACTTCCGCTGAGAAACGGACGAAACTTCGGAGCTGTTGCTGTTTCTGCTGCTACAGATTAGGCTAGCTGCCTGCAGAATTTACCTGGACTGTGACTTAAGCTAGCTGCCTGCAGAACTTACCTGGACTGTGAGTTAATCTATTGAGACACTGCTTTACCTGGACTGAGACAACAAACTGTAATCTACAACAAATTGTAACTCGGTATCTTTGCAAATGGTGTCATTGCTGGTATAATTTTTCCAAGGGCTTCTTACATGGAGCCATCAATTGGCTTGGTATTGTGGCATTTTGTATCCTCCCTTTCTGTTTGTAGCAGGTTATTTATGGTGTTTCTGTAAAAACCACTATGGTCGTTATTTAAATTAAACAAAAGGGGGAAATGTTAGAGTCTGTAAACAAGTCAAAAATAACACCTGGCATTTTGCCAGAGAAATGTTAGAGTCTGTAAACAAGTCTGGATGGCACCTGGCAAAATGCCAGAGGGAGTGGTTTGTAAAGTAATGCCAGCGAGCCATTAAGTGTGGAGATTTCTTATTGGTTGACTGATGTATCTAGTTTATGCTAATTAGATAAGCTGTGTGGAATGTATAAATACTGCTCCTGTCCTGCAATAAACGGCTTCCACTCCTGCTGTATCAACGTACACAAGTTGTTCGTCACCCCCTGGCTATTTTGCTGCAGCCGGACTGCAGCACCAGCCCAAATGTTGCTCTCTGCACGAAGGCTGAAGGCCTTATTCCCTTACTGCATGGGGCAGCTTTTGCTGCAGAGCAAACCCTCCAGGACTCATCGTGCATCTGTGGGTCCCCTGGTCAGCTCACCCAGGCTGGGTTGGCCTGGGGGCTCAGTTTCAGGTGGAGGTGCTGGGGCAGGGGCTGCTCTGCCTCTCCTGAAGGGAGACGGTCTGCTGGGGGCCCTCACACCAGGTCCACTTGGGGCCACACAGGGAATGCTGAGTTGTGCTGTAGGATGTACAGGGCACCCTGCAGGAGCCTGAGAAGCAGGAAATGACAGGCCATCACATGGGAGTAGGAGGGGGGGCACTCAGGCGGGTGGTATCTGTAGGTGGGCCACCATGTGGGAAATAAAACTTCATTGCAGGATAATAGCAGAGTGAAAATGTTCACGTGATAATATCAAAATAGATTTGAAAATTAACTGGGCACAGTGGTGCACACCTGTAACTCCAGCAGCTTAGGAGCCTGAGGCAGGAGGATTGCAAGTTGGAGGCCAGCCTCAGCCATGCAGTGAGGTCCTAAGCACCTGAGTGAGACCCTGTTTCAAAAAAATAAAAATAAAAAGGGTTGAGGATGTGGCTCAGTGGTTAAGTCCCTGGGTTCAATCCCTGATCTCTCTCACACACACACACACACACACACACACAAATCAGATTAGAAAATAGTATGTACAATGATACCAAATTTTTGTAAAGGTAAGTATGGAGTACACATATTATTTCTCTAGGTCATTTACCAAGTCATTAACAATGCAGTGGGGATTATGGGTGACTGCTGATTTATTTTTATGTGGTGCTGAGATTGGAACGCAGGATCTCACACTTGTGAGGCAAGCGCTCTCCGCCTAGCCCCAGCCCCAGCCCCAGCCCCAGCCCCGCCCCATCAGACACAATTCACACACAATAAAACTCACCACTTCCAAGTGTGAAGTGCCATGAGGTCCGACAAACACAGCCGAGTAACCACCGGCACAATGAGGCCCAGAACATTCCCTGGGCTCCTTTACCAGCCCTACTCCTGTAACCACTGATCTGCTTTGGTCACCATAGAGTTTTGTCTCAAAGTTACTTTTTGAGGCCAACCTGGGCAACTTAGCACTACCCCCGTCTCAAAATAAAAATAAAAGGGGCTGGGGATGTGGTAGAGAACTTGGGTAAGCAAGGCCCCGTGCTGCCTGGGGCTGCCCCCTCCACCAGGAAGCCTTCTGGGGTTTTCTCCTCTCCGTCCTCTTCCCACCACCAGCCTGTACGGCCCTCTTCTGTGACTCGCTCGCTCGGCCCTCTTCTGTGACTCGCTCGCTCGTGGTGTGGGTCAGTAATGGTGAGTCACACTTGTCTTCACCTGTTTGCTCCTCAAGGACAGGGGCACCACCTTACCGCTCAACCCCCAGCGCCTTCCATAGCAACAACAGAGCCATTGGTGGAGTCTTTGCTGAGTGCCGGCTGCGCTGGCCCCTGCCCCATGCCTGCTCTATCTCCCAGGCATCTTGCAGAGGGGGTAAAATTACCTCCATTTAACTGTTGAGGCAAAGGAGGCCCAGAGAGGTGAAGCAACCTATCTGAGGTCACAAAGTGAGTAGTGGCTGACTTGAGCCCCAAACCAGGTCTCCTGAGAGCAGTGCCTCAGTCCACCCTCCGCCCACGGCCTCCCTGCTGTGGCCTGACACCTGCTGGATGCCTGTCTGCTGTAGAGATGGCAAAGTGGGTGCCAGGGGCTGGGAGGCAAACCCTGGCTCTCCTTGCCCACAGTCCTCTGGACACTCCGGAAAGACCTTTGGGTCCACCCTTGGCCATCTTCCAGCAAACTCCCCTTCCTTTGGGGCCGGTGGGCAGGTGGTTGGGGTGGGCAGGTGGCTGAGGGAGGGGTCCGAGGCGGCTGTTTCCAGGAACCTCCAGACGGAAGAGCAGCCTGCCTGGCAGATGGGCACTGGCAGCCTCCCGGGGGCCTCGGAAAGGACGGCTCAGAAGCCAGGGCCTCGGTGGACAGAGCCGAGGGTAAGTGCAGGAGAGGGGCCTCAGCAGCCCTCGTCCCAGGCTGGCCGGCCACAAGCCTCCGGAGGGCCAGGGATTGCCTGTGCGTTTGCCCAGGTAGGCCAGGGGTGCAGCTGGCCGCAGTTCGGCCCTCTCCAGGGGGCTGGCTGGGGAGATGGGACATGGGCCCATCTGGGGTTCACTGATGGCCATGCCACCCTCAAGCTGGTCATTCCCATCCCCTGGGCCTCAGTCTCCTGGCTGTGATCCTGTCACCGATGCCACTTGGACACCTTTGGAAACGCTCCTGCAGCCCTGGACTCCATGTGCACCTGTGCCCACCTGGATCCACGGCCAAGGCCTGCCCGGCTCCTCCTGCAGCCCAGAGCTGCTTCTCAGCCAGAGACCTCAGACTTCTTTGCATGTGACTGCTCCTAAGGATGTCACACTGTATGAACTGCCTATGGCTGCTGTGACAAATGCCACCTACTGGGGGCCCAAGAAGAGGAAGGTATTGGCTTGGGTTTGGATTGTAACTGGAAGTCTGAGGTCAAAGTGTCCGAGGGTCCATTCCTTCCAAGCCGGAAGGGAGACGCTCTCCCGAGTCTCTCCTGGCTCTGGTGGCCCTCGGCATCCCTTGGTTTGTAGGTACTGCAGCCCACGCTCTGCTTTAGTGTCCACCTGGTGTTCTCCTTGTAGGCATTTGTTTCTGGGTCCAAATTCTCCCTCTTCGTAAGGGCACCAGTTACATTGGTCAGTGGCCCAGCCTACTCCAGTGTGACCTCATCTTAACTCATTACATCTGCATTGACGTAATCCCATAATTGGGGACATAATTCCACCGTAACAATGCTGTTGTCAAGTTGGAGTCACAAACACAGCCTCGAAAACAAAGGGGCTTCGCTCCTTCCCAGCTGTGTGACTTTGGACAAGTGGCCTTACCTCTCTGGGCCTCAATTCGCAGAGCTATAAATGGCGATTGTGCACATTGTTAGCCAGCAGTTCTAGCTGCTGCCCTCTAGATCTCCCCTCATATTCCTACAGGAACAGGCTGCTCCCAGCCAGCGACTGAGCACAAGGGGGCTCCTGAGAGATTGGGGACCCCGGCTGGTCTGGTCAGCACTTCTTTAGGCTATACGAAGGTCTGAGCCCCTCCTACCAAACCCCCTTCATCTCCCCTAACCCCGGTCCCCTGTGCGGGACGCTGACCTGCCTCCATCTGGGGAGCTCCCTTCTTCTCTGGCTCCCCTCCCTCCTCCACAGGGGTCTCCCCAGAATACCTGATCTTGGCGCTCACTGCTGGAGGACCCGGAGAGCAGGGATGACAGTCACACACCCGTAAGCCCTGGCACAGGAAGTAAT
Organism: Marmota marmota marmota; assembly: GCF_001458135.2. Taxonomy (NCBI): domain Eukaryota; kingdom Metazoa; phylum Chordata; class Mammalia; order Rodentia; family Sciuridae; genus Marmota; species Marmota marmota. Next base: position 7,959,062 of record NW_025999962.1, on the reverse strand, counting down.
GAATGTGCCGCTTGGTGAGCGCTCAGTACATGCTCATTCACCAAGCATTTGTTTGGTGACTGCTGTGTGCGAGACGCGGGGTGGCAGAGAGGAGCAGAACCGAGCCCTGCTTCCTGGAAGGCCTGTGCCAGGAGGGACAAGCTGGTCTGAAAATCAGGGTGCACAGAGACACCCAGGGACAAGACCTGGGGACACTGTCTGAAAGGGGTGCCCAGAGGCGCGACAGTCTCTCACCCACAGCCCCACAAGCGGTCCTGCCCCGCAGCTAGAGGGAGTGTCCTCAGGTCCTGCGTCCCCTGCTGCACGGCCCGCGGGGGGACCCCGGACTCTACCATGGTTCGGAGTGAGGCTGCTCCGGCCCTGCCGAGCTGGCCGTGGCTCCCTGTGGACTCACCACACTCAAGCCAGCCGGGCCTCTGCGTCCAGTGTCCCTGCGGCCGCGCCGTCTCCACCAGCTCCCTGCCCGGGCCAGTCCCTCTCCACCTAGGCACTCTGCAGGCCTCAGCTCAGATGTCACCTTGTCCAAGAAGCCGCCCCTGATTTCCGGAGTCAGAGGAGGTGGCCCCCGGCTGGGTCTCCTACCCCATCCTCTATTCTTAATTTTTTATCTGTTCTTTTTAGATAGACATGACAGTGGAGCGTATTCTGAATTTTGAATTTTTTATTAAGAGACACCCCGCACCCCAGATCCCACAGAGATCTAGATTTCACCCCACGGGTTCCACGTCTCCTTTTTTCCTTTGCTGACGTGTTATAAAAACAAATCCTCCCCTTCCCACGGCATTTCCCTGTGCCTCTAAGAAGTTCAATAAATAGCTCTTAAATGCACGAGTGAGTCCTCAGTGCACAGCAAGTGCAGAGAAGTTTTCTGACCGACCATCTCCAATTGATGCAGCCATTAAGATGCCAAGGCCGCTGGGCCGCAGGACACAATGCTCGTAATAGAGAAGGAATAAGAAGGCCAAGGGCTCGGCTGCTGCTCCTCGCCCTCCCATCAAAGCATCTGTCTGGGATCCGCGTCAGAGCAAGGGGAAGGAAGGGGGCGGAGGTGGGCGAGGGGAGAATCTTATTGTCCCTTCACGACCTTCTCCCATGTGTGTCATCTTTTCAAGGAACTGTCTGCAAACCAGGTGGCTGCAACACCGTATGTGAGGGCGAAGGGGAGACTGGCATCTGCTGGCTGGGTGGCGCTGCTGGGGGTGACGGGCCCTCCTTGTGACTTAAGAGGAGGTCTGGAACCTTCCCTTCTCGGTTCCCAGAAGGTGGCTGTTGCACCCAAAGCTGATGGTGTCTGGGTCTGGAAGGTCACAGTGTAGTCATCACCAGGGCTCCAGGCAGGTGTGCGGTCCACGGCGCATGGGGACCCTGGTCCACCCCAGCCAGCCCGCCCACGAGGACAGCCTGATGTGGCCCAGAGCTCACTCTGGCTGTTTAAATGGTTACCAAAGCCAGTGGCTGCGGTGCCTCAGTCCCTCCAGCAGGAGACAGTCTTAACTGACTGCAGACTCCAACATGCCGAGCACCGTTCTCCTGGGAGAAGAGGATCCATTTAGTTTGGCTTCCAGGCACGCTGTCCCCAGAGGGGAAGGAGGCCCGTCCACAGCAGACGTCCTTGTATCCTTCCTGCAGTCCTTCGGAGCTCAGTCCCTGCAAACAGAAGGTGCTGACTTAATGTATATTCTCCAAGGGCCATGCTGGGCTCAGGGTCCTCTTCTTTATTATTTTATTGGGGGGACATGGACCAGGGATTGAACCCAGGGCAGTTAATCACTGAGCCACATCCCCAGCCCTTTTTCTATTTTATTTAGAGACAGGGTCATGCAGAGTTGCTTAGGCCTGTGAGGATGGCCTGAGGCCTGAGCCTAAGCAACTCCATCTTAAAAACTCCAGTTTAACCTGCAGTCTCCCCAGGCACACCCACGGAGCCCTCCAGTGAGGCCTCAGACAAGTCACTTCCCCTCACCCTGATAAACAGAGTGAAGCCCCCGGCAGGCTGTCCGCGCCTGGTAAGAGGGAAAGGCCAGAAGATCAGGGTGGGAACCACCAGATCAGATGTCTCTGACCCCAGAGAGAATGATGTCACTGAGAAATCCAGTGGTAGCTGATAAGGACTGAAAGGGGGGCCAAAACCCCCAAATTCTGTATAAATAATAGTGCTGATGAGCAGGGATTCAGCCAGCGGAAACAAGGCTGCACTGGAGCTGGAGAGCCTGCTGAGGACCTGACATCCCATCACTTGTCATCCTTCCCGATCCTCTGTGTGATCCTCACAGCTCCAAACTCTACCCTGGTGGGAGCCGCAACTTCTCCCCGCGACCCTCTCCTCAGCCAGCCGTCCACTCCACGCCAGGGAAAGCCTGCCTTGTTCCGGACCTGGTCACCGCGGTCTGAGTGAGCGGGCACCTGCTGGACGTAAAGCCTAAGGCTTGAGACTTCTGAACTCAGCACGAGAGGGAATGTCTGTCACGAGCCTGTCATGATTAAGTGTGTCTGCAGTGCCTAGAATTAATCTAGAATTGTTTGCTGTCAATTGATCATGTCTATTGCAGTGCCCAGCATTAGGATTGCTGTTTTCTTGATTAAGAACCTATAGAGTGAAATTGTATCGAGTAATTTGAGTGAATAAAGCATTGAAAGGGGCAGAAGCAAGTGGACATTCTTTATTTCTCCCCTCGACTGCATACGTCGCAATTTGCCCCCTCCGGATAGGGCCTTGCTAAATTGCTGACGCTGGTTTTGAACTCATGATCCTCCTGCCTCAGCCTCCAGAGCCACTAGTTACGGGTGTGTGCCAACGCACCCCACTTTTTGGTTCTTTAATCAATTCGGTGCTGCAAACATTTGCCAAGCAGCTTCCCTGGAGGCTGTGGAGAAACCCAGGGCCTAGTCTCCGGAGCTCCTGCCCTCGGGAAGTTCACTGTGAACATTTACACTCGCCTTTAAATGACTCAAAGTGACTAAATGATTAAAAGTGAGGAGGGGTTGGGCTGGGGATATAGCTCAGTTGGTGGAGTGCTGGCCTGGTATGCACAGGGCCCTGGGTTCAATCCCCAGAACCAAAAAGAAAAAAAAAGTGACAGAGGGGCTCATACTGGGGTGGGAATCAAGAAAACTTTCTAAGGAGGAATTTCATAAGAGCAGAAGCTCAGCGGGTCGTCTCTGGGTGTGGGGGAAGGGCACTCGGGGCAGGGCCAACACGCTGTCCACAGGTGGCGACAGGAAACTAAGTGGCTCTTTGGGAAATTACAGTAGTTACCTGGAGGCTGAGCAGGGACGAGACTGGAGAGTCCGCTCACCTCACAGGACTCCCAGGAAAGATCCGGAGCCCGAGTCCTGGGTTCAAACTCTGACACCTATTGTTAGGCCAGTTGAGGGACCAAGCACCAAGCAACCTGTGAGCGCAAGAACCACCAATCAGGCCCAACAGAACCGCATGTCAACCAGCGGGGTCTCCTGGCCAATCCTGGATCATAGCCAGCTCTCCCGACCAACCCCAGTAGGACAAGGGACTCTAAAAAAACCCCTTTTCCTGTCCCAAGCCCTCCCTTCCTGTCCTAAGCCCAATAAAAAATTCCAATCCCGTGGAACCCTGCATGGTCTCTCTGCCCGGTTGGTCTGGAGAGACTCTCCTGGGAGTGAAATCTCAATAAAGCCTCGTTTGGTGGCGCTGCCTGACCTTACAGCTATCTATGGGGTGACTCACTGAATTGGGGTTTCCTGCTGTATAGCACCCTCTAACTACCGACTTGAATTCTCTTCTTGTCTCAAAAACACCTCAAACTCCACATGTTCAAAAAGAACTCACAGCCATTCCCTTCACTCTCCCCACAAGTCCACCTGTTCTTACCTGAAATCGGGGAGAATCTTTGACACCTCTCTTCCTGCACCACTATCTAAGTCCATTTTCTGTTGCTGTAACAAAATACCTGAGACTGGAAAATTTATAAAGAATAGAAGTTTATTTGGATCATAGTTCCGGAGGCTGGGAAGTCCCAGAGCCTGGAGCAGCAGCTGGCAAGGGCCCCCGCACTGCATCACAACACGGTGGAAGGCGCTGCAGGCAAGTGTGGGAATGGAGTCTCTCGTCCTCTCAAAAAGCCATTAATGACATCGTGAGGCACCCCCTACGATCTACCCCCGACGTAATCCTAATTAAGTCCCTAAGGCCTCACCTCTAATTACCATTAACACATGAATTTGGGGTTTAAGTTTCCAATATATGAATTTTGGGAGGACACATTCAAACCTCAGCAACCACCACAACCAATCCAGGATCAAATCATTTCCTAAATAAAATTCACCCACTGCCATCAGCCGACACAACTGTTAACCTAGAAGAGTCCCTTAATTGGTCTTCCTGTCCCCATTCCAATCCCCCTGAACATATCAAAGGACTCTTTCTACCAAGGGGACGGTAATGGCTTCCTCAGGGTTCGACAGCTTGCCTCTGCCTGGCCTTGGTGGCCCTCTGTGACCTGCATGCTTCCTGAACTCACTCTTTTCCCTGGTTCCTCTGCACCAGTTCCCTGCACCTGGCCTGTGTCCCTGTCGCCAGCAATACCACACTCCAGTGCCTCTACACTTGAACTTCTTTCAATCATTCAAAACCTTTGCAACGTTTTTGGTATGTAAATTCTGTCCTTGCAAATTAGAACGTTAGCTTCCGGAAGGCCTGTTCTGCTGGTTGTGAAATTCACTATAGGGCCAGGCACAGTCCAAGAGCCTGAGTTCACTGAGTGAATAATTCACTCCCCTGTCCCCCTGATTCAGAGCCCTAAGCCAGAGCCTTAGGAATCCCCTCGGAAAGGCATCCTGGAGAAAGTCAGCACTTAACGGCCGGTGAGGAGCCGCGCGGTGGCGCACGCCTGCAATCCCCGCGGCTTGGGAGGCCGAGGCAGGAGGATCGCGAGTTCAAAGCCAGCCTCAGCAACTTAGAGAGGCCCTAAAAAACTCAAGCGAGTCCTTGTCTCTAAATAAAATAGAAAAAAAGAGGGGTGGGGATGTGGCTCAGTGGTTAAGTGCCTTGGGTTCAATTCCAGGAACCAAAAGAAGAAAAAAGAGAGACGGGCTAGGAACAATCTCGTATAGAGTGTTAAATAAATACTCCGCAAATTCCGTCCCGGGGGGGGGGGGGGGTGAGCGCCTGCGCACATGGTCCGCGCGCCCCATCCCGCCTCCCGTCCTGGGCGGCGCTGTGCTCACGCGCCCCGGCGGCGCAATCCTCCGCGGCTCCTTAAGCCGCTCTAGCCACCCTACTCGTTGCTCCGCCCAGGGGAGGGCGCGCCGCGGGGGTCCTTCCAAGATGGCGGCGCAGAGGAGGAGTCTGCTGCAGAGTGTGAGGATCCGACCCGCTCCAAGTCTGGGGGTTGGGAGCCCGCGGGGGAGGGGGGTGGCTGTCAGGTGCAGGCGCCGCTCCTGTCGGTGGCGGAGTGTGACCGCCGCCCTAGCCTCCCTCTCGAGGCAGACGGCGCGTGCAGCGCGCGCGAGACCCGCGGCCCAGCGAGGCCTGCGCATGCGCGCCGCGGGCGGGAAGGGGTCTGGGGCGCCGCGGAGCCGGCGTAGTGGCGAGCCCGCAGCGGGATCGAGCGTGCGTGCAGTAATAGCAATAGCCGCCTCCGCTTGCGTGAGACGTGATGTGCCAATGGCCTTACGTCTGTGAGTTTAATTTTCATGACAGCCTCAGGAGATAGGTACCATAGTGATTCCTGTTTACAGATGAGGAAACTGAGGCACAGAGTGGCCGTCATCGGCCCCCGGCCACGCAGCTGATAAGTGGCAGAGACAGGATCAAAATCCGGCAGTTTTTCTCCCCTTAAGTTAAAGCCCCGTAATCTCAGGGCTGTACTGAAGCCATGACAAGCAGTGGGGACCCGGGTTTTGGTCCCCCTGTAACTCACTGTGCCTTTGGCCTCCGTGAGAGTGGAGCCGGGATGCTCCCACTCCCCCAGTCGCCCTCAGGGCTTTCTAGCCCCTGCATTTCCTGACAGGCAGGTGCACACGCAGTTGGCACTGTGGCCTACTCTTGACCTTCCAGGGCAGGGTGCCTGTCCCCTGAGTCCTCCCCTCTTATGGAGCTCTGTGGGAATTGCCTGTGGACTTTTCTGTCCCCTAAACTAGAAAGTGGACTCCTCTAAGACAGAGGCTGTGATCTCTTGCTTACCATTGTGCCTCCTCCTACCACCCCTGTACGCTGGATGCTCAATCAATATCGGTGAAATATGAGTAAAGCCAGGCCCAGTGTTAAACCTTTCCCTTACAGAAATGAGCAGACTGTGGCCCTCCTGCTTGTGACAGTTTTTGTCATTGCTCTTTTTAATTATACATGACAGTAGAATGTATTTGGACATATACACACTGGGGTATAACGTCCCATTCTTGTGGTTGTACATGATGTGGAGTTCCACTGGTGGAGTCTGGGAGGGTCTTGAAGCCTTGGAGCTGGTGCGTGAGGGGTGGCCATCACTGCTGCATGCTAATGTGGACTTTGTGTAGCCTGGAAGCAGAGAGTTCTGGCCCTCTGCTCTGTAAACTCCTGGAGGGCAGGGCCCCTGTATAAATGTCCTCATTGTAGAAAGCATCCAGGAAACACTAGCTTGATTGCACCCTTAAGAAAGAAGGACTGGGAAGAAGTGGTAAATAGGGCAGACTGAGCTGTTTTGCTGAGGAGCAAACGGTCATCTGGATCATGCAGAGCAGGGTGGCTGCCAGCTTCCCTCCCTCCTAGGTGTAATTGGGCCCAAGGGACCTGAGTTAGATAGAAGTTCAGCTTTATGAGCTCTAGAATGTGCTTCTCTGGATGGTGGTGGGCTTTTTTAAAGAAAGAATTGTGTCGTGGGGCATGGTGGCACATGCCTGTAATCCCAGCGGCTCAGGAGGCTGAGGCAGGGGGATCACAAGTTCAAAGCCAGCCTCAGCAACTTTGTGAGACATTGTTTCAAGATAATTTTTTTTTTGAGATATTTTAATATTTATTTTTTAGTATTTGGCGGACACAACATCTTTGTCTGTATGTGGTGCTGAGGATCGAACCCGGGCCGCACGCATGCCAGGCGAGCGCGCTACCGCTTGAGCCACATCCCCAGCCCCTCAAGATAATTTTTAAAAAGGGTTGGGGATATGGTTCAGTGTTGAAACACCCCTGGGTTTAACCTCTGATCCAAATAAATAAATAAATAAATAAATAAATAAGAATTGCGTTAAAAACATAGCATCTTGATGTAAGGCAAGGGGCTGGCTGGCAGGGTTGTCTATACAAGGTCCCTCCTGGCCTCATAATAACCAGGACGTTCCTACTTACAGGGGGTGTGAGGGTCTAGTCCATAGTGTAGGCCTTGCTGACCTGGCCTCTGACCCAAGTCTGCTGAGAGCATCTCAAACACCTGTGCTTAGCCACCTGCTCTGTGGCTGCTGGCCCTGCAGGTGTGAAGATGAGTGAGGCCTGGTGTCCACTCTTACTGTGTTTGCAGTTCAACTTTGTGAAGGAGCCTATACCACTGGCACGGTGGGTAAGGCACTCTTGAGAATGTAGACCTGGGTCAGCTAGGAGCCCTGGGCAGATAGCAGAGAACTGCAGAGGCTTTAAAGGACATTGGAGCTTGCCAGGCAGGGGAAAGGAGGGACATTCCAGGGGGACATGTGTTTAAATATGTATGCATCAGGTGTCTGGAAAGCCTTTCCCAGGCTAGAATGGGTACCACAGTCTGTGTTGAGCAGTGCAGCCATCTCAAGTGACTGGGGCAGTGGGATTGCAGGCAAGGGTGGGGGTTTGCTGATTTGGAGCTTGCCAGGCTGTACCCTGATGTTGGCAGAGCGGAACATCATCCTGAAGAGTTTCACCTCCTCCCTAGGTGGATTGATACCTTAACACATCTTTTTGAAGAAAGACTTTCAGAGAAAGCTTGATATGTTCTAAAGAATCCAGCCCTCAGCCATGCACAGTGGTGCACCCCTGTGATCCCAGCAACTTGAGAGGCTGAGGCAGGAGAATCTCAAGTTCAAAGCAACTTGGTGAGGCCTTAAGCAATTCAGTGAGACCCTGTCTCTAAATAAAATATAAAAAAGGGCTGGGATTTGGTGGTTGAACGCCCCTGGGTTCAATCCCTGGTACCAAAAAACCAAAAAAAACAACCTCCCCCCAAAAAAAACCCAGCCCTTTCAGCCTGATAAAACAGATGGGCTTGGGCAAGTCACTTATCCCTGAGCCTCAGTTTCTCCAAACCAAGAAGGTTCCTGGGAATATTGCTGGTGTTAAATGAACTCACATTATTCCCCTAGCCTGGCATGGTCACACTCTAGCCATGAACTTCCAGCTTTAATCCTGCTTTTGAATGTCTTTGTTTGTCCCCTCCAGTGTCACTGAGCACTCACCATGTGGTAGTTGCCTGCAGGTACAGGAACATTGCTGTGGTGAAGCTTATGTGTGGAGACAGGCAGTGAGCCCTGAGCCCACACAGATGATCGTGACGGCACAGTGTCTCTGATCCAACCGCAGGTGTGTTGTGAGGCACACACAAGGGTGGAGGGCCATTTTTGGCAGGGGATGACATGTCAGTTTTTGATGAGATGAAGTGGGGGACATGGGAAGGGAGTTGGAGGTACAAAGGCCTGCCCTTTTCAGGACTCCCAAGAAGGCCAGTGTGGCTAGAAAGGATCACGTTGGGTCAGTACCATCCAGGGAAGCTGGGCCCTTTCAGGTCTGTGGGTGCTGGAGTAGCCTTTGGATTCCATCCTAAGCATGATATGAAGCTTCTGGGTCGTAGGGGCCTAATGTGGTGTGATTTATGATCAGAGAAAAACCCTCTTTTTAGTGGCAAGAATGGAAACCTGGTACCTGCCAAGTGGCTACTAGAATAATCTAGGTGTGATAGGACAGTGGCTTGGCCAGCTGGTAGCAGGAGTGGTTGGAAGTCTCAGAGTCCAGCAGTATTTTGGCAGAAAAGCTGGTGTGTTTTACTGATGTTGGGGGCATGGCAGAGGAAGAAAAGCCAAGAAGGGCTTCAAAATTAGTTTTGAACAACATTGGTGCCTTTTATGGTTTGTGGCCAGGGAGGACAAGTGTTTGAGGACGGTCATGTAAGTATAAAAAGAAAATCATGGGGTCCGCCTGTAACCGCAGCTACTTGGGAAGGTGAGGCCATAGATTGCAAATTTGAAACCAGCCTGGACAACTTAGCAAAACTTTGTCTCAAAATAAAATTTTAAAACAGGGGCTGAGGATGTAGCTTAGTGGTGGTGCGCTTGCCTAGCAAGCCTGAGGCCCAGGGTTGGGTCCCCAGTCCTGAGAGAAAAAACAGTTGTCCAGGCACTGTGGTGTGTGCCTCTCTGGAAACTGAGACCAGAAGTCACTTGAGCTCAGGAGTTTGAAGCCAGCCTGGGCAACACAGTGAGACCCTGTCTCCAAAAAAATAAAAGTTAAATACAAGATAATGAGGTTGAAATCAATTTTTTAAACTTAGACATGCGTGTTGTAAGCAATTACATCTATGAAATCACAGGTGCTAGTCATGCATTTTTTTCTATTAAAATAAGTATATACCTACAAAAGTAAAAACATCTTTTAAAAACATCCATTAGGCTGTCACCTGTAGCTGTTCAGAGGCAGTCAGTCATGCAGTCCACCTGCTGCCCTGGTCCCCTAAGTACCCCTACAGGTGTGTGCTAGGGCCTCTGTAATCACAGCTCAGGGGGCCTTTGGTGGAAACCCTTGGGGCAGTGGAGGCTAGGAGGGAGTTGGCCTTGGAGAAGTGGGTCATTCAGCAGGATAGAGATGGCTGGAGGCTTTCTGGAGAGGAGAAACTGCTGTCCCTGTCGCTGAGCCACTTTCCCGGAGGCCTTTAGTCCCCCCTGTGAGTGCCTTTTTGCCTCAGACATCCGGGTGCTCTCAGCACAGGAACACTTGGCCTTTCACACCATAATCTGACATGGAGGCTGAGCCCTGAGCTTGGAATTGTGCTTTGTCCTCATGTGCGACCCAGGAGTTGGAGATGAGCGTGGGTGTTTGCTCTCAGTGTGACACCGACACATGTGCGTGTGTAGAGCTCATGCCCAAACAGACCTGCTCAGGTGTTCGGAAGCCCCTGGCAGGTTAAATGGGTCTCTGCAGAAGCTCTTCATGCCAAATAGGGCTTCTGGACACAAAGTCAGGTCGGCGTGGGACCCTTTTGAGCAGCCTTCTCTTTTTGCCATATTTCTCATAAATTTCCTTTGAACGGCGGAGGAGGGAATGCCCTTGTGCTCACTGTCGTGTGCGAACAGCTCTGTGCTGAGGGTGCCAGCAAGAGTCGCCCCCTTCTCAGCTTCCTGGAGGCTGGTGCCCTGAGCTCACCGCCTGGCATTTGGGGATGTGGGAGAAAGCATGCCTCAGGGATGGCAGGGCGGGTGGGCGGCTTGAGAATAGCAAACGTGACCTTTCTTGAAGCTGTTCCAAAGTGGGGGGACAAGCCTTGGCAGGCTTGCTGGTGGAGGGCCCTGGGTGCCTTGCGTGGGTGACTCCTGTCAGAGATGAGATGGGAAAGCTCGAAGCTCGGCCTCCACACTGCGAAGTCTCCTGTTGGTGGGACCTCCTGGAATTCTGGGCCACCTGTTACTGAGTCAGTGTCTGAGGTGCTCTAAGGACCACCTTCCAGGCAGGGCTGCCACCAAAGGAGGGCCCAAATGACACAAGAAAATGCCCTTTTGTTAGTGAACCTGAGACACCATTATGGTAAGGACACATCAGTATTTTTCGGTACTACTTAGGAAAAAAAAATGCTAATTAGCTTGTAACATACCCTCTGCAGACATCATAAAACAGAAAGTGCAGGTACTTAAGTCAGCGGACTAAGGGAGCTAATTAACAGTACCAGGCGCTGCCTGGGCATGGTGGCGCACGCCTGTGATTCCAGTGGCTCAGGAGGCAGAGCCAGGATTGTGAGTTCAAAGCCAGCCTCAGCAATTTAGTGAGGCACTAAGCAACTAACTCCGTGAGACCCTGTCTCTAAATAAAAATACAAAAATAGGTCTGGGGGGTGTGGCTCAATGGCTGAGTGCTCCCGAGTCCAATCCCCAGTACAAAAAAAAGAAAAAGAAAAAAAAAACCCACCAGGCTCTAGTGTGACAATGGACAGAAGCCACAGGCTGAATGTACACAGAGTGCCAAGGTGAGGCCACGGGGAGAGAGTCTCAGGGCAGGGGCTCCAGGGTTTGAGCCCTGTGCCCCGAGTCTGGGCCTCCATGAGCTGGTTCAGAGTGTGCTGGAGGGACAGGGAATAAAACTGATCTTAAAAGCTGAGAAAGCTCCTTGCCTTTCGGTTTTCAGATTTCTGATGTTCTCCAGGGAAAGACTTGATTTGGTCTTACCAGTCTCTGGGACTGTACCTGTGGGGTCAGAGCTTCTTTATTTGAGGTCCCAGATTGTCTCCTGCCTTCCAGGAGTGCAGTGTTTGGTGGAAATGTCATTCTCTTTTCTGATATTTGCTAATCTCCCTTTTTAAAAACATAAAATAGGCTAGGTGTGGTGACGTACTGTAGTCCCAGCTACTCAGGAGGTAGAAGGATCACAGGTTCAAGGTCAGCCTGGGCAACTTAGCAAAACCCTGTCTCAAAATAAAAAAAGGTCTGTGGACATAGTTCCATGATAGAATGCTTGCCTAGCACATTTGGGACCCTGGGTTCAATGCCCAGCATGAAAAACCCCAAACAAAACAGTGGGACTGCTGCTCAGTCTGTAGCAAGCAGTGGGTCCAGCTAGAATGAATAGCTTTGTTTTGTCTTGACTTTTTTAATCTAATAGAATGGCAAGTACTACTGGTTTTCTACTTATAATACAGGGAAAGTTTACATTCAAAAATGAAATCATTTGGGTGTAGAAACGTGTGCCTGTAATCCTAGCAATTTGGGAGGCTGAGGCAGGAAGATCATGAGTTCAAAGCCAGCCTCAGCAGTGGTGAGGTGCTAAGCAACTCAGTGAGACCCTGTCTCTAAATAAAAAACGAAACAGGGCTGGGGATATGGTTTGGTGGCCAAATATCCCTGTGTTTAATCCCTGGGAACCCCCCTCCAATTTTTTTTTTTTTTTTGAGAAAAAAATGTGGTAATTTAAAGATAAAATGAAAAGTATAAAATTTATTGAAGAAGGTGTAGGGATGATTGAGGTTTGGGAAACCCTGATCCCTGGCACCAGCTAGATAAGACCGAGACAGACGCGCTTTTAAATATGTTCTCTGGGTAATTTTTTTCTTCTTTATTTTAATAGCAAATCGAGACAAACTAGCTAGGTATTTAAAGTTTAAAGAATGCCAATGTAAAGTAAGTAGGACTTTGCTCAGCAAGAGACATGTATATCTATAGTTGTTTAAGTGTGCTTGTCTCTGGGACTGTACCTGTGGGGTCAGAGCTTCTTTATTTGAGGTCCCAGATTGTCTCCTGCCTTCCAGGAATGCAGTGTTTGGTGGAAATGTCATTCTCTTCTGTGTTTGGTGTGGGCCCCTCCTGCCAGAAGTGGGTTGGTTAGCTTCCCAGGAGTTTGGTCTGGTTACAGTTTACAACAGTCATTTGGAACCCTGCGTAGGTGGCTTTATCTGCACGGGATAGAGGCTGCGTGAGGTTGTTGGTGTGAGAGGGCAGTGTTCAGTACTGCGCCAGCCTCCTGGGATGAGAGCATGAAGACAGAATTGACCTATATAAATCTAGATTTAAAAGTTTTCTGCAGGAGTGTGGTTGGGGGACACTGACACATCAGGACTTACGGGAAGATGTTGCTGGTTTAGTTAACAGCAGATAGGAACTTTGAGAAGGCAGCTAGCTGCCGTCTTTCATTTAATATATGAAGGCTGTTGGTTTTTGTGTGTTAACGTTCTATCCTGCCACTTAATTTCTTTTATTGAGTTAATTTTTAATTAATTCTTTAGGATTTCCAGGTATGCTATCATATCAAATGCAGATAGTCCCTCCCCCCTTCAGTTCTTATGCGCTTATCTTTTCTCTGGTCTACGTGCATGGGTTGACTCCTCCAGTTGAATGTTAAGTAATGGGGAGAACAGGCATTCTTGCTGGGTTTCTGATCATAATGGGTTCCTAGTCATAATGGGAAAGTCTCTTCTGTTGTCTTTCCTACTAAGTAAGATGCTGGCATTGGGACTGACTAAAGTATACATTTATAGCATATTTAAAAAGTATTGATCACTGGGTGTGGTGGCACATGCCTGTAATCTCAGCTACTTAGGAAGCTGAGGCAGAAGGATTGCAAATTTGAGGCCAGACTCTGCAACTTAGACCCTGTCTCAAAATAAAAAAAAGTAAAATGAGGGCTGGGGGTATAGCTCAGTTGGCAGAGTACTTGCCTCACATGCACAAGACCCTGGGTTCAATTCCCAGCACCACAACAAATAAATAGATAGATAGACAGACAGACAGACAGACTAGGATGCAGCTCAGTGGTACAGTGCACCTGGGTTCAATCCCAAGTACCTCTTCCCCATCCCCCCCAAAAAAAGTCTTAATCAATTTCTGTTTTCTTGATTATTTTTTTCAAGTTGAACAAACCCAGTTCATAAGAAGGGTTAGGGATGTAGCTCAGTGGTAAAGCACCCCTGGATTTAATCCCTAGTACCAAACAAAGGAAGAAAGAAGGAAGTAGCTAGATATTAGTCTGACTCACTGTTCAGCAGACTTCCTCAGAAACAAGGTGCTTGCCGAGTAGGTTGATCATTGTCACGTACATAGGTTTTCTAGTTTGGGAGAATTTGTTATTCCCACATCAGCCAAATATGACAAATTGTCAGTACAACTTCCTGCCCCTGGGCACCCCCATGAAGTGCTTCCAGGTGAATTGTCCTTGTGCCATGATACCAATGTGGCGAGCCCTGCAGTTGCCAATTTGAATAGTTTCCTTCTTGGCAAGACAACTTCACTAGTTTTTTTAATAGTGTATCTCTAATATCGAGTTGGCCCATAAATTGTTTGGGTAATGTTTACTTTTTGCTGGAAAGTATGGATTGTTAGAAAGATTCCAGCCCTGGATGCCTGTTCCTGCCCCTTGTGGGAGTTAGAATGCGGCAGAAGAGGCACAGTGACTGCAGTATCCATGACAGGCTTTGCATCGTGGGTGATGCATTTGTATTGTTCATCTCACAGGATGAGCTCAATCAACCCTTTGTTTTTCTCTTTCAATACTGAGGATTGAACCCAGGGTGCTCTACCACTGAGCTACACTCCAGCCCTTATTTTCTATTTTGAGACAAGGTTTTGCTAAGATGCCAGAAGCCCTTGAACTTGGGATCGTCCTGCCAGCCTGTTGCAAATGCTCAGCAGATGTTTGTTGAATGAATATATTAGTTGAATGTACTATAATCACATAATATCACAGGTGGGTTCCCAAGACCTAATTTCCCATTTATGTAAAGAGAGATATTTATTTTGCTTTAAAATGAGACAGGTCAAGCTGGGCGTGGTGGTGCATGCTTGTAATCCTAGTGGCTTGGGAGGCTGAAGGCAGGAGGGTCACGAGTTCAAAGCCGGCCTCAGTAACTTATTGAGGCCCTAAGAAACTTAATGAGACTCTTTCTATAAATAAAATACAAAAAAACATGTTGGGGGTGTGCCTCAGTGGTTGAGTGCCCCTGAGTTCAATCCTCAGTACAAAAAAAAAAAAAAATGACATAATAAGTATGGAGACATGCCATGTTGATGGATTTAAAAGAACCAGCCAGTGAAGATTCCGGTTCTTCCCATATTGACCCATGGGTTTAAAACAGGTGTAATCAAATTCCGAACAAGACCAGGTGGGAGGTGCACACCTGTAATCCTAGTGGCGCAGAAGGATTGCAGGTTCAAAACAAGCCTCAGTGAAAACTCAGTGAGACCCTGTCTCTAAATAATATTCAAAATAGGGCTGGGGATGTGGCTCAATGGTCCAATGCCCCTGAGTTCATTCCCCAGTAAACCAAAAAATAAAAAATTCCTAACAAGATTTTAAAAATAAAATTTATATGGAAAAGCAAAGGACAAGAACAACCAAAAGAATTTTGAAAAAGGATAAAGTTAGGGTTGGGGTTGTGGCTCAGCAGTAGAGCACTTGCCTAGTATGTACGAGGCCCTGGGTTCGATCCTCAGCACCACATTAAAAATAAAAATAAAGATGTTGTGTCCACCGAAAACTAAAAAATAAATATTAAAAAATTCTCTCTCTCTCTAAAAAATAAATAAATAAATAAACAAAATAAAGGTATTGTGTCCAACTATGTCTAAAAAATAAATGTTTTTTTTTTAAAGGATAAAATTAGAAGAATCACATTGTGTGATTTTAAGACTTAACCATAAAACCACAGTAATAAAGCTGAGGTAATAAACTGTGATATTGGCAGAGAGACACACAGATCAGTAAAATAGTGGAGTCTGGAAATAGACCCATATAATGTGGCCAGTCAACTTTGACAGACAAACAAAGGTAATTCAGTGGAGGAAGGCTAATCTTTTCAACAGATGGTGTTGGGATAATTGGATATCATGTGCAGGAAAAAAAAAAAATGAACCTCAAGCTCCTAGTTTCTACACAGATTATTTCAAAATACATCACAGATCTGTAAGATGTAAAACTAAAAACTTTCAGAAGAAAACAGAAGATCTTTTTGACCCGAGCCTGAGCAAAAAGTTCTTAGGACTCCAGAAGTGTGAACCATGAAAGGAAAAAAATTGGTGAGATGGATACCATCAAACTAAAGCCTGCTTTGCAGAAGACACGGCTGAGGGAGTGGAGTGAACGGCTGTGGACTGGGAATTTATTTATTTATGTATTTATTTATTTTTGGTACTGAGGATTGAACTCAGGGGCTCAGTCACTGAGCCACATCCTCAGCCCTATTTTGTATTTTACTTAGAGACAGAATCTCACTGAGTTGCTTAGCACCTTGCTATTGCTGAGGCAGTAAGAACTCAAAAAACTCAATAGTTAAGGAAACTCCATTAAAAGGGGGCTTAAGGCTCAGATGCTTGAGCAGAGAGACAGGTGGCAAATAAGCACATGAAACTCAACATCATTGACCTTGAGGGAAGTTTGAATTAAAGCAGGAGGAGCGCCTGCAGCCTCCTGGAAGTCCAAAACAACAAATGAAACCACACAGCGGGGAGGGGGAAGTGCAGCCAGTACAGCCACTCTGGAGGACCGCTTGGCAGAGTCTGATAAACACACATTCACCGTATGACTCATCAGTCCCACCCCTGGGTATTTACCCCAGAGAACCAAATGTGAATGTTTATAGCAGCACTGTTAATGATCACTAAACCCTGGAATCAGCCCTGTGCCCTCCGGTGGATGAGTAAGTAAACATCCACTGCTCAGAGAATGGTCTGCAGCATGAGGAGCAGCTGTGGGTGTGCACAGGAGCACACAGAGGGGTCTCGGGCATGGTGTGGATGAAAGAAGCCAGCCTCAGAGGGCACTGGATGCACGCCCATAATCCCAGCCACCCAGTAGGCTGAGGCAGGAGGATGGAGGATGGCAAGTTCAAGGCCAGCCTTGGCAGCTTAGTGAGACCTTATCTCAAAATAAAAAGAAAGGTGGGGCCCTCCTCTGGGAATGTAGCTCAGTGGTAGTGAAATACTGTCTCAAAAAATAAAAAGGAAGAGGGGGTGGGAGGTGGCTCAGTGACAGGGCATCCCTGGCATCAATCCCTAGTACAGAAGGTAACGTGAATGTACACTGCATGATTTCACTTACATGCTTTATTTTGTTTTGTTTTTTCCTTGTACTGGGGACACACATAATAGACAGGTATTCTACCACTACTTCAACCCTTTATTTTTTTGAGACAGGGGTCTCACTGTTGCGCCAGCTGGCCTTGAACTTGGGATCTTCCTGCCTTAGCCTGCCAAGTTGCTGGAATCGGGGGCATGCACCACTGTGCCCAGCTGTTGCAGTGATCTCTCCATGTGTTAACAGGACTCTTAAAGTGAATTTTACTACGTGTTAATTTAAGAATAAAATAGACTCCCACACCCTGCCAAAATTGCTCCTGTGTACTAAATGTAGAACTAAAACACTGAAATAGATAAATGTAGCATAAAAGCATTTAAAATGGGGGGAAAAGGTAATAAAGCAATTCCCTCTAAGTATGTAAATAAACAAAAGATGAAAATAGTCACAAAAGCTAGACGTAGAGCCTGCTGTGGTGGCACATGCCTTTTTTTTTTTTTTTAGAGAGAGAGAGAGAGAGAATTTTTTTTTTAATATTTATTTTTCAGTTTTTGGTGGACACAACATCTTTGTTTGTATGTGGTGCTGAGGATCGAACCCGGGCCGCACGCGTGCCAGGCGAGCGCGCTACCGCTTGAGCCACATCCCCGGCCCATGGCACATGCCTTTAATATCAGCTATTCAGGAGGCCAAGACAGGAGGATTGCAAGTTGATACCAGTTTGGGCAATGTAGTGAGACCCTCAGCAAACTAGCAAGACTCTGTCTCAAACAATAAAAAGGGCTGCGGATGTGGCTGGGTGGCAGAGGCCCTGTTCAGTTGTTTAGTTTGCTCTAGTTCAACACAGTGGCAGGACCTGTGTGAACCAGGGGTGGTGCTCAGGTGAGAGGCCAGGCAAGAAGTAGGAATCACACCTGGGCCGGGTTTTGGGTTGTCTCTGGGCTTATCAAGATATAGCTACTCAGAGCGTACGTACCCCATAGAGATACAGGAAGTTCATCACAGATCAGGGCCTGGACACCTGTGTGAGCACGCACAAGTCAGCCGCAGTGATAGTGTGTGGCGTAGGGTGGGAGTCAGATGCGGATAGGCGGAGGGTGGAATGGCGTGTAGAATGAGTCCCCCAGAACAAGGCTCCTGAGCCAGAGGACGTGGAGGATTGCTGGGCAAGAATTGCGGGGTGCTCTGCGTGGAGGGAGAAGGGTGTGCGCAGGGCTAAGGGCTGTAGGTGTTGGCCCAGGAGGACAAGCTGGAGGGGCAGAGGGGAGGATGCCAGCAGCAGAGGCCCCAGTGTCAGGGAGAGGGTCTGCGGCCAGCTTGTAAGTGGGAGTTTCTCAAGTTCAGGCCCCAGTGAGAGTCCCATGTGGGGAGGTGTTTACCAGGCAGATGTCCAGGGCTGTGCCCAGGTTGGACGTTGAGACCTGCAGGTGTAGCCGGTGCCAGGGGACTCCTGTGCACGCAGTCAGAAGCTCTGCAGGGAGGAGTGGGGCTGTGGGGGCATTTGCTGCACAGCTCCCTGGTGGAGACCTCCAGTTTGCGGACTAACAAAGCCCCCTCAGGTGTCTGTTCACAGAAGCATCACTGTTCTCCAGAAAGAAGTGGAGCCCTCTGTGCGTGTTGCAGGGGGTGGGGTCCAGGCTCTGCTGGGCCTGCTAGGATTTTGTTGGGAAAGAAGGTAAAGGGAAGCAGGTGGTGCACACTTGTGTGATCCCAGCCGCTCGGGAGGCTGAGCGGGGAGGATTGCAAGTTCAAAGCCAACCTCAGCAACTTAGGGAGACCCTGTCTCAAAATAAAAACTAAAAAAGGCTGGAGGTATAGCTGAGTGGTTGAACGCCCCCAGGTTCAATCTTTGGTACCCCCTCCCCCCCCAAAAAAAAAAGAAAGTGAGATGGGGTGTGCCCTGGGAAGGTGACTTCATGGCTTCCTGGCCCCCTTTTCTAGGAGCAGCAACCGAGTTGGACAGACGACCTGCCACTCTGCCACCTCTCTGGAGTGGGATCAGCCTCCAACCGCATCTACTCTGCTGATGGCAAGGGCACCGAGAGCCACCCTCCAGAGGACAGCTGGCTCAAGTTCAGGTGTGCATGCTGGCCTTGCTTTTGGCGGAGGAAGTTGGTTTGTAAGCAAGAAAAGGCGCCAGTCTTGCCACTGTCTTGTGGGATTTGCTGATGAGATGTGGCCTACAGGAGTGGCCTCTGTTGTGGTCCCTTCCGTGTGTAATTCAAGGCCTGATACAGCTGGGGGAGGGCATCCCAAGAGAGCACAGCTACAGTGACATGATAGCCAAAGTGGGGGGACCCCAGTGGGTACCTGAAGCTGCAGCTGATCTACCTTAGTCTCCCCAGTTCCTTTCCCTCTCCCCCGCTGCCTGTGAGGCCCTGGTCTCAGGCCTCCTGTGCCTTGCTTCCGCCAGGAGTGAGAACAACTGCTTCCTCTATGGGGTCTTCAATGGCTACGATGGCAACCGGGTGACCAACTTTGTTGCCCAGCGGCTGTCCGCAGAGCTCCTGCTCGGCCAGCTCAACGCCGAACACACTGAGGCTGACGTGCGGCGGGTACTGCTGCAGGTACGGGGTGCAGGCTGCTGTGGTACCCTCGCCCACTGTGTGTCCTCCCCGTCCCTCCAGAACTCGGGTTCTGCAACTGTGAAATGTGACAGGATTGTTCTGAAGACTCCTGGCTTCTTCATCCCACCCAGGGTCAGCCCTGGAAGCCCTTCCCAGCGGCAGGGACTCGCTGCTCCCAGGGAGTGTAGGGCCAGGCAGGGAGGAGCCATCCCTCCTGCGACTGGCTGGCCGAGGAGGCAGCTCGGCTGGAGAAGGGGAGCCAGGGTTGTGGGCTCGGGCTGAAGCTTGGGTGGGTACAGCCAGGCCTGTAGGTGCTTTAGAGCGACTCCTTTCCTTGGATGTGGTCAGGTGCTCGCCTCTGACTGCAGAGAGTCCTGGGTGGGTGTTCGGGGGCCTGGCCTCCCCACGCTTGCTGGGAGTCTGCCTTTTTTCTTTTAATGTATTTTTAGTTGTATTTTATTTACTTATTTTTATGTGGTGTTAAGGCCAGAGCAGCAGGAGTTAAGGGAACAGTTCCTGATGGGGAGGCTGGTGAGTCCCAGCCCCCCAGGGGGAGTCTGCCTTTCTGCTGCTGCTGTGTGGGGAGCCCTCCTGGGGGCTCTTCAAAGCATAGCTGGAGGCCTTTGCCTGAGGTGAGGCTGTCCTCCTGGGCCCTAGGGCTTCTGGGCCAGTGGTTCTCAGCAGGCCCCACACCCCAGGGAAGGTGTCAGTGTCACCAGTGTCCAGGGAGCAGGAGGATTTGCAGAAGCCCTGGGAAAGGCACCCTGCTCCTGCAGAGGTTGTGCCCAGCCCTCCTCTGTGCCGGAGATGTGCCGAGGGCTGGGGAAGCTCATCTCACTTCAGAACCTTGTGGTCCCGTTCTGCAGCTGAGGAGCCCAAGGTGGCGGAGCTGGAGTTCACACCCTGCCAGTCTGATTCTAGGTCTGTGCTCTGGTCCTGCCTCCCTGAGCCTGTCTTGCTGTCCCTTCTACGATGGCTCCCGTGCAGTGTGCCTGTCCCTTGGGCCTAAGTTCTTTGTCAGAGGTGATTTGCAGGAAGCATTGGGTGCCTTGCAGTTTGTGAGACAGGACTGCTGTGTGCAAAGCCCCTGTCACATGACAACGGCGTCATCAGTAGGGACGTTTTTGGCGTCAGGTGCAGTGGTGTTTGAGCCAGGCTCTGCCCCCTCTCTGTCCCCACAGGCCTTTGATGTGGTGGAGAGGAGCTTCCTGGAGTCTATCGACGACACCCTGGCTGAGAAGGCCAGCCTCCAGTCCCAGCTGCCAGAGGTACTCTTTCCACGCACCCGAGGAGGTCAGGGCCAGACACCTCCACTGTGTCGCTCGCATGCTGGGCCAGAGCAGCAGGAGCTCAGGGAACAGATCCTGATGGAGAGGCTGGGGGGTGCCAGGGGTTGTCCTCAAGGGGCCTCCCTGGCCTGCCATGGGCAGTGAAAGGCAGGGGGAGAAGCCTTTCCAGGGCCCAAGGCCTAAATCAGTCCCCAGCCTCATCACTTATCCCTCTTGTCACCCACCAGCACCTGTGGGGCCACCACCGAGCTGGGTCACTGCCACTCCCTGGGGTTCAGCCCAGGCCTCCCTCCTGGTGGTGCCACAGACCATCTGTCCTCCGGGGCTCACATCCTTGCTCCCAAGGGTAGGAGGGGGTTGGTCAGCTGGCCCTCGAGGACCAGCCCTGCCCTGACCTCTGGTGGTGGGTTGCAGGGCGTCCCTCAGCACCAGTTGCCTCCTCAGTATCAGAAGATCCTTGAGAGGCTCAAGGCGCTGGAGAGGGAGATTTCAGGAGGAGCCATGGCCGTGGTGGCCGTCCTTCTCAACAACAAACTCTACGTCGCCAATGTAGGTGAGCTGCTCACCCATCCAGGCAGGGGGAGGAAGGTTGGCTTCAGGGTCCACACACGTGGATGCTTTGGACGCAGAGTGTCTCAAGGCCATCCCCTGTTTCCTTCTCACTGCCACCGTGTGTCGCGTCCCACCTGGAGGTGGGCAGATGCAGGCATGAGATGCCAGCTGTGGGCAGTGAAGGGAAGGAGGAAAGGCCTTTCCAGGGCCCGAGGCCTAAATCCCTCTGGGCTATGGGTTCCTCTCCTCCTCCGCTAAGTCTCTGGTCAGCTGTTCAAATTCTACTGCAGGTACGAACCGGGCACTTCTATGCAAATCTACAGTGGACGGGTTGCAGGTGACCCAACTAAACGTGGACCACACCACAGAGAATGAGGATGAGCTCTTCCGCCTCTCGCAGCTGGGTAAGAGGGGGCGCCCAGCTGAGGGATAAATAGGAGAGGAGACTGGCTCTTGAACTCCCCTGTCCTCCTTTGGTGGCAGGCAGACAGGTGCATAGTGGAAGAGCCACGAGACCCTGGGACCAGCCTGCCTGGGGCTTTGTTCAGCTCTGCTGCTTACTAAGTGGTGATTCGGGGACATATTCAAGCTTTCTCTGCCTCAGATTCCTCATCTTTGTAATGAGAATGGTAGTAACACCTACCCCAGGGTGTTGTGAGGGTTAAAAGAGTTAAAATTACATGAAAATGCTCCCTAACGTACCTGGCACATAGTAGTACTCACTGTTATTGACAGAAACTGAGAAAAGCCAAGGAACCCTGAGATTCCAGCCGCTGCCTAACTTTCCTTCTTTCCCTGAGCTCCTGGCAGATGTGACAGACATGGAGGCCGCTGAGGGCAGCTTGCTGCTCCCAAGGCAGACAGGGCTGTGGTGGGCGGGGCCGCGGTGTGTGGAGGAGGGGCCTGGGCATTCTCATGGGAGTGAGGCTGAGGACAGCAAGGGACCTTAGGTTGCTCTCCAGTGCCCTGACGTCTTCACTTCCTTCTTGGTGGGTCCTCACTCCTCGTCTTTGTGGATCTGTCTCTGTCCCCTTTTCTTGGTTTTTCATGTGCACTGTTCTCCCTCTGGTAGGTTTGGATGCAGGAAAGATCAAGCAAGTGGGGATCATCTGTGGGCAGGAGAGTACCAGGCGCATTGGAGATTATAAAGTCAAGTATGGCTACACTGACATTGACCTGCTCAGGTAGGTGGCCAGCCCAGCTGCCCCCAGTTCTTTGTAAGACTTGAGGGTCTGAGGCAGAAGCAGATTTCAGGCTGCAGGGGTGGGTACAGTTGAACTAGTTCAGAGCACAAGGGTATTCTGTCTTCCTCCCAGAGAGGTTGGTGTAGGGTGGGACCCGAGCCTAGCAGAGTTGGGGTCTGTGAAGCCAGACCGGCACGGTGTCATAGTAGGGCGCTGGGCCAAAGCCCAAGACAGCGGTAGTGCCCCAGAGTCTGGGGCATGAAGCACCTGGCATGGATGTACCTGGCATGGATGTACCTGGCATGAGGTACCTGGCATGGATAGGGATGGATGGCTGGTGGATGCTGCCTGTGACAGGCAAGGCCAGAGTTGAGATTAGTTATCCATTTCCCTCCAGGGACAGTTCCCTTCTGGGTGTCACCCAGGTCCTCATGGCAACAAATTAGCAGTAGTAGTGATGGCGAGCCCTTGAGTCCACCCTGCACAGCTCCTCAGACATGGACCTCCCACTCAGCAGTGACGTGCATGCTGTCACCACCCCATAGGCATGTTCCTAGGAGGAAACTGAGGTGGCCACCAGTCTCAGGGCTAAGGATGGTTGCTGCGGGCCTGGATCCCAGGCAGTCTGAACTTGGAGCATGTGTCCTCACCTGCCGGCTGACCTTCACGGCTGGGCAGACACGCCTGTGCACTTGTAGGTCACCAGTCACAGCCAGGGCTACAGGGATCCTGCCAGAGACCCCAGCTGCAGGCAGGCCTCGTGGGTTAGTTTCAACTCCTTGTCCACCCAAGGTTTAGGAAAGCAAGTTTAGAACCTTTGTCCCTAGTTTGTGGGGTTCTCTTTGCTTTATTTGAAAGTTAGGTCTTTGGTGGGCTGGGGATGTAGCTCAGTCGGTAGAGTGCTTACCTCGCATGCACAAAGCCCTGGGTTCAACCCCCAGTACCATGGAAGAAAAGAATAAAGAAGAAAAAAATTAGGTCTGTGGTACCTGGGTGTGGTGACCCCCTGCTACTTGGGATGCTGAGGCAGAAGGATTGCAAGTTCCGGGTCAGGCTCAGAAACTTAACAAAGCTGGGCATGGTGTCACATGCCAGCCACCCAGGAGGCTAAAACAAGAGGATTGCGAGTTGAAAGCTAGCCTCAGCAATAGCGAGGCACTAAGCAACTCAGTGAGACCCTGTCTCTAAATAAAATACAAAAAAGGGCTGGGGATGTAGCTCAGTGGTTGAGTGCCCCTGAGTTCAATCCTTGGTACCCCCCCCAAAAAAAAAAAAAAAAAAAAAAAAACAGTGAGACCCTGTCTAAAAATCCCAGTACCACAGGGCTGGGGTTGTGGCTGAGTGGAGATCACTTGCCTAGCACATGTGAGGCACTGGGTTCAATCCTTAGCACCACATAAAAGTAAATAAAGTAAAGGTATAGTGTCCATGTGCAACTAAAAAAATTTATACTAAAAAAAAAAAAAATCCTGGGCTGGAATTGTGGCCCAAAGGTAGACCGCTCGCCTAGCATGTGTGAGGTACTAGGTTCAATCCTCAGCAACACATAAAAATAAAATAAAGATATTATGTCCACTTGTAGCTAAAAAATAAATATTAAAAAAAAAAAACCAACCCAGTACTACAAAAAGAAGGAAAGTGGGTCTGTGGTTAAAGCGCGTTGAACAGGCCTTAGGATGTGTGTGGTGAAAGTCAGCCAGGACCCCCACCCAGAGCCTTCTAGTTTCTCGTGTGTCCTGCCCACAGATGTCTGTGCACGTGTGCATACATGTGCCTCTGCATAAGTTTGTGTTTTGTGGCAACTGAGAAGCAGGCTGCCACAAGTTTGGACACACTTTCCTGGCGTTCTGATCTCACCCTTTATTGAGGTCCGGTTGACACACAAAAGCTGTGTATATTTAATGTATGCAGCTCGGTGAGGTTAGAGCTAAGTTTACACCGACCCCCTGTTTTCACAAAGAATGTGCATCCCTCCTCCCCGCACACCTGCAGTGGAGGTTGCTGGGATTCCCATAGGATTCTTTACCTGAGTAGCCCCCAACTGACCAACCCTCAGGATACACTAGACTTCTCTCTTCCAAGTATTGTTACCAGGCACATCCTCATGTGCACACACACTAGAGTTTTTTTTTTACATCTAATGACCCGCACATCAGAAATAGTCCCTATGCCCTTAGTCAGCATGGGAATCTGTTTTGGTGGAGCCCCAGTAATAGCAAGAGGCGCAGACTTTAAGAGGCAGCCATTCCTAGCCAGCACGGTGGTGCCTGCCTGTAATTCTAGTGGCTCAGGAGACTGAGACATGAGGATCACAAGTTCAAAGCCAGTCTCAGCAACTTAGCAAGGCCCTAAGCAATTTAGTGAAACTATCTCATAAGGGCAGGGATGTGGCTCGTGGTTAAGTGCCCGTGGGGTCAATCACTGGTATAAAAGAGAACACACAAGTGTGCACATGCTACCTCTTGCTGCTCTGCCCTGCAGCCTGCCAGGGCTGAGCTCTTGGGGGTAGGAGGATGGAGCAGGGCCAGAAGCCAGCACTGGGCCTTTGCTGTCTTGACCCCCCAGCCTGCCAGTTTTTCTTGCCCTCTGAGCTTTATTCTAGCAACTCACTTTCTCTTGCCTCTCTTTCTTTCCCTCTCACCAACTCATGCGTTTTATTTTACACTCTGGGTGTAGATTCTTCCCCTCAGCAGACTCAACATTCACCTGGAGACCTTTCCACACAAAGTCCTCCCTCCACTCTCTCCCCATAGTGCTGCCAAGTCCAAACCCATCATCGCAGAGCCAGAAATCCATGGTGCACAGCCTCTGGACGGGGTGACCGGCTTCCTGGTCCTGATGTCTGAGGGGCTGTACAAGGCCCTGGAGGCTGCCCATGGGCCTGGCCAAGCCAACCAGGTGAGCTGGTCGGGACAGAGCTGGCAACCACGGGGCATGACTGGCTGGCCTGCAGGGTGGGTGCTCCCCTGGCAGCCCAGAGCACTGATCCCCAGATGCCATCACCAGACACCTTTTCTGAGTGCAGAGCTGAGGGAAGGGACAGCCCAGAGCTTGGGCTGGGGATGTGGTAGAGCACTTGCCTAGCACGCATGGGGCCCTGGGTTCCATCCTCAGCACCACCAAAAAGAAAAGCCCATAGCTCTGAAAACACCTGTCCCTCCCAAAGCTCTGTTCCTGGGTGAGCAGCAGTATCAGCGCCCAGGGCCCTCAGGCCTGAGGGCAGAGGGCAAGAGGGCAGTGAGTTCCCCCTGGCAGCCTTGCTCTGGGGTGCTGGACAGAGGCCTGGGCCCAGGAGGGCAGTGGGTCAGGCTTGTTCCCCTTTCCAGGAGTGGTTCTCTGGGGCTTCAGTTCCTGGTCAGAACACCAGAGTGTCCTCCCTCCTGTAGTGGATGGGGAGGGTGACATCTCCCTTGGAGGGACCGTGGTGAGGTCAGGCGTGGGAACATGGAGTGGTTTATTTCTTCTGCACCATGGCAGGAAGTGGGACTTGCAGGCAGGTGTTCAGGAGGAGGCCGCCCTCGCCTAGCCTTGGGTTGTGTTTGGTGTCTTCCTCCATCAGCAGTGGGTATGATGGGAGGCTCACCTTTTCTGCCTCATCCTTTTTCACTAAAAGGAAGAAGTCTTAAGTGCCTGACTATCCCTGATCCCTGTGCTCAAGGTTTTCCCACCATTTTATCTTATTATTCATCCCAGCAGCCTCCTAACAAGAGGGGCCGGTGGCTTACTTAGTTCTATTCAGGATCTTCCCTGAGGTGACACCGCTGATGGCAGTGGAGCTGGGTTCCTCAGGTCCAGGTCCAGGTCCAGGTCAAGGACATTGCCCTTAATTGCCCTCCCTTCCTGCCTCCAAGAAGCTGGAGCCAAAGACTGGGTGCAGTAGTGATGCCTGTTATCCAGCATCTCAGGAGGCTGAGGCAGGAGGATTACACTTCAAGACCAGCCTCAGCAACTTTGTGAGACCCTGTTTCAAAAAGTAATAATGACTGTGTACAGAGCTCCGTGGTAGAGCACCCTTGGCCCAGTAATGGGGGAGCAGGCTGTAGCCAGCCCTCATGTAGAGGATTTTGTGCTTCTAATTTTTTATTTTTTGGTACTGGGGACTGAGTCAGTACTAGCTCTACCACTGAGCCATATCCTCAGCCCTTTTTATTGTTTATTTTGAGTGCCTTACTAAAACTGGCCTTGAATTTACAACCCTCCTGCCTCAGCCTCCTGAGTAAAATGGGATTGGATCCATTTTTGATGTTTTCATCAGTGTGGTTTTCTTTTTCTTTCATTTTTTTTTGTCTAATCAATAGAATTTTCCAGTGGCTTCTACTGGGTTCTAGATTATGCTGGACAGGGGATTTATCTGAAGGCAAGAACAGTGTCTTTGTTCCACATCCCTAATTGCTAATAAAATGCCTGATCTGGTGCATCATAGCCTACATGAAGTCTTTCCAGAAGGAATTCCTTACTGATGTGCATCTACACTGGGCCCCGTGGTAGTGTGCAGAGTGCTATCACGTCTGTGTTATGTAACCCTCATGATGACCGGCAAGGTGGATATTACCCATTTAAACAATCAGAGAGGTCACAAGGTCACACATTTTTTCTAATGAGAAAGTTCTTAATACTCTTAATACTCTGGTTTCTCTTTGGATCATATAAATCTTTTGCCTTTTGCTAATGAGAAAGTTCCAGAAGGATTATCCTGAATGCCTTGACAAGCCCAGATTATTGGCTTGGCTAACGGGGTACTTCCTCCACCTGCTGGTCTGGTAAAACCTAAGTCTCTCAAAGAAGGCTCTGGAGTGACCACCCCCAGTCCCTTGGCCACCCCTCATTCCTCACCAGGTTCATTGCCCTGTCCCCAGGAGATTGCTGCAATGATTGACACTGAGTTCGCCAAGCAGACCTCCCTGGACGCAGTGGCCCAGGCTGTGGTGGACCGGGTGAAGCGCATCCATGGTGACACCTTCGCCAGTGGTGGGGAGCGTGCCAAGTTCTGCCCACGGCACGAGGACATGACCCTGCTGGTGAGGAACTTTGGCTACCCGCTGGGTGAAATGAGCCAGCCCACACCAACCCAGGCCCCAGGTATGTGTACCTTATAGAGAGGCTGTAGGTGGGTGCAGAGCCGCTGAGCCTTGGACTCGCACCTGGAGTGCAGGTGGAGCTAGGAGGTTTGGGTTGCAGTTCTAACCCAGCCCCTGACCTCCAGCCTCTGAGCTGCCCCTTGTTGTTTTGTTTTGTTTTATTTATTTATTTTTTGGTACCAGGGATTGAACCTGGGATGCTTAACCAAGAGCCACATCCTCAGCTCTTTTTTTTTTTTTTTTTTAGTTGTTGATGAACTTTTATTTTATTTATTTGTATGTGGTGCTAAGACTCAAACCCAGTGCCTCACACATGTTAGGCAAGCGCGTTACCACTGAGCCACAACCCCAGCCCCCTCAGCTATTTTTTATATTTTATTAAAGGCAGGATCTCACTGAGTTGATTAGGGTCTTTTTTTTTTTTTTTTTTAAAGAAAGAGTGGGGGGGAGAGAGAGAGAGAGAGAATTTTTTAATATCTATTTTTTAATTATCGGCGGACACAACATCTTTGTTTGTATGTGGTGCTGAGGATCGAACCCGGGCCGCACGCATGCCAGGCGAGCGCGCTACCGCTTGAGCCACATCCCCAGCCCCATGATTAGGGTCTTGCTGCTAAGGCCTGCTTTGAACTCGTAATCCTCCTACGTCAGCCTCCCAAGCTGCTGGGATTACAGGCATGCGCCTTTACACCTGGTTGCCCCTTTATTCCTTCTGTATGTGAAATGAGGGTAGCACCACTTGCCCTGTCCTCCTGCAGACCTAAGGGGTGAACAGGTGGTGTGCAGTGTCACAGAGGCACATGAAGGTGATAGCACCCCTGGCTGAGGGCCCGCGAGGCCAGATCCTGACCTGCATTGCTTGCTGTAGTCCTTGTGAGCAACCGTAAGGACAGGAAGAGGAAACAGTTTCAGAGCAAAGGGACCTGGGTAAGATTAGGTACTGGACAGATGGTCAGGCCGCAGCATCTGGCTCTGTCTCTGGCCTTGTTGGACAGGGGAGACGTGTTACTTTCTTCCTTTTTCCTTTTAATTCTTAAATCATAAGCACAGAGGTGGTCGTGCCTTGGGGTGTCCCTCCCAAGGCATCACTGGGCTCCTCAGGGCTGACTTCCTTTTCTTTTTTAAACAAGGAAACCTTGGAGCCCAGGCATCGCTGATGCTTTGTGCCCCTGGGCTTGCTGGAGTTTCTCAGGCTCACTGTTCCTGCAGCCATGTTTGCATTGGGTCGAGATCCACTAGGAGCAGACCATCCTTGGATCATCCACGGGAAGCCGGGCCCTTGATTCCATTGAGCACCAGTGGCTTCCCTGGTGGAGGGAGGTCCCAGCCTGTCTGGAAGAGTCTCTGCCAAGGGACACTCCTGGGCTGCCCCAAGGGGCAAGGACTGCGCCAGGGCTTGAAGGGTTTCAGCCCCCAGGTGCTCCTTAGGCCCCAGAGTAGCCCTACCCCTCCTCCTGATCTGGTGCCCAATGCTCTCTTCCCCCTACAGCTGCAGGGGGCCGCGTGTACCCCGTGTCCGTGCCTTACTCGAGTGCCCAGAGCACCAGCAAGACTAGCGTGACCCTCTCCCTCGTCATGCCCTCCCAGGGCCAGATGGTCAATGGGGCCCACAGTGCTTCCACCCTGGATGAAGCCACGCCCACGCTCACCAAGTAAGCCCTCATGCCCCAGGGAGAGAACACAGGCAAGCCCTGGGGCCCTGGCTGAGGGAGATCTCCTTAGAGCCCTGGGCAGGAAGAGGTGGCACTGTTGGTCCAGCAGCTGGATGAAGCTGGACCTGGGGGAGTCTGCAGGGGGACTGCCAGGGAGCGGGGCTGCTGAAGGTGCCAGCCCGCTGCTCTGCCTGCTGGGGCCTGTGTTCTGGCTTTTGTTCACCGGGACATGCTCTCATTCTTCTCCCTGTGGCCTGGCCTGGCACGGCTGCTGCTCTCAACTGTGATGCCCAGAGTCCAGCTTCTGAGGGGGCTGTCTAGATTAAGAGGGGTGCATGGAGGCCGCAGCCTGGGTGGGATCCAGGGGGCACCTCCGTGCAGAGCTGCCTGACAGGCCTGGTGTCCACCACCCACACACCCCCCACCCCAGGAAGGGGGGAACGACAAATCTGGTTTCCACATTCCAGCACCGAATAATAGAGATGCCACACCCAGCCCGTCCCAGGGTGGCTGACAGGATGTGGCCAATTACAAGTGGCTGAAAGGAGGGAGTGGCCTGTTTTCCTCCACTCTGCAGGGGTCCTTCCTTCCCTTGCCTCCTCCCCTGCTGTCCTTGCTGTCCTTGCTGTGGCCGCCCCTGCTGGTGGGAGCCTGCCAGGCAGCCAAGCTCCACCTCCAGCACAGGGTCAGGGTGGCCGATCCTTCACCCCTGTGGGGCTGCCCCAGGAAGCCACCAGCTGTGTCCACAAGGCAGAGCCTGATGGCCGTGGACTGTCCCGGATAAGACAGGACACTCAGCATCCTCTGCCTCTGGCCTCCTGGGCTGTGCGGCCTCGTCCCTCCCCAGCTCCGAGAGTTGGTTGGGTCCCACCAGGGCTGGCCCTGTGCCTGAGCTGGGTGTCCTGGGCATTGACAGGTCAGCGGCTAACAGATAGTTCTGTGTAAGAGAAGGTGGATGTCCAGGGCCTTGGAGAGCATGGGCACCTATCCCTGTGTGGCCAGGGAAGGAGCAGGGGGAGGGGAGTGGAGGCAGGTGTCTGGAAGGGACTGGCTGCCTGTGCTCAGTGGGCCGAGGGTGGGGTGGGGTGGAGGCGTGGCCAGGCAGACTGGGAGGCTGGCAGGGGTGTGTGTCTGCCTGTCCCACAGGAGCCACTCACCAGGAGTGGCTGCTTCTACACTGGAACCGGGTGTTCTGTTCAGCCTGAGTTGATTTAAACAGCCACATGCGGCCAGTCCTTAAGACACATGTCTGACATTTTATCTGTCCTTCTGCGGCCACTGTTGCCAGAGATTCCTGTGGCCCAAGGGCCTGGTGAGTCAGGGAATGCTCTGTCCCCAGGCCGGGGACCAAGGCCCCCTTGACCCAGCCATCCCAGAGTGGTTCTCCCCTCTTGTCCCTGCAGCCAGAGCCCGACGCTGACCCTGCAGTCCACCGACACGCGCACCCAGAGCAGCAGCTCCAGCTCTGATGGCGGCCTCTTCCGCTCCCGGCCCGCCCACTCGCTCCCGCCTGGGGAGGACGGCCGTGTGGAGCCCTACGTGGACTTCGCTGAATTTTATCGCCTTTGGAGCGTGGACCATGGCGAGCAGAGCGTGATGACGGCGCCGTAGCCTGGCCGGCGAGTGTAGCCCAGTGGACCTCGAGTGAGGGCAGGAGCCAGCTCTGGTTCAGCCTTTCCTGACTGCCTGTGCCCAGGAGCAGGGGCACTCCCGTCCTCGGCCTGCACCGGCCTCTGCCCCATG
Organism: Marmota marmota marmota; assembly: GCF_001458135.2. Taxonomy (NCBI): domain Eukaryota; kingdom Metazoa; phylum Chordata; class Mammalia; order Rodentia; family Sciuridae; genus Marmota; species Marmota marmota. The sequence continues at coordinate 7,928,328 of NW_025999962.1, read as the reverse complement.
GCTCTTGGGCTGTAGAGCTGCAGGTGCAGACTGTGCTGCTTGTCCACGCCTTGTCACCTCGCGGGAGGCTGGAGGCCACTCCTGGCCACAGCCTCAGCCAGGACATTGCTGTTCCTCAGAGCAAGGGCCCAAGTGTGGAAGCTGCAGCTGGCCTGCAGGCCACCGGGAATTCCTTCAGCCCTGCAGCAGCGTGGGAAGAGGCTGTCCTGTGGGCCCCGAGTGCCACCATCTCCTGTAAAATAACCTGGGCCACTGCTAGCGCCCCTCCACTCCCAGGAGGTGGTTTCCCCTCTCCAGCTTCTCAGCCTCGTGCTCCCATGGCCACAGGGACCAGGTCAGACAGAGAGGCCCCGAGAGAACTGGCCTAAGAGAAGCCCTGGAGCTGCCAGAGGGGCGTGCACTGGGCAGCTGGGCCTTCCCAAGAGGATGCGGGAGAGGGGAGGCCGAGCCCCACTGAGCTGTGAAGGCAGGGGAGGCCCAAGTCAGTGAGCCAGTTCCACCCTGCATCCTCCCTACTGGTGCTAGGGAGGCCACGTTAGGAACAGATGAGGTGCGCGGCCTTTACACTGAGGACGATTCTGGAGGTCTCTGGTTGACACACTGCCTGTGGGTCAGACTGAGGGGCGTGGTCAAAAGAGAAAAGAGCAAAAACTGGTTCCACGAGGGAAGAGGTGCCTCAAGGCCTTGAAGGGGAAGGACTGGGCTGGCCAGGCCTGGGCTGCACCTCTTCACACAGTCTGTCTCCACTGGAGGGACACCGCCAGGGCTGCCAGACAGGGTTGCCATTCCCATTTTCAGAGGAGGAAACAGAGACTTGCTCCTGGCCAATGTCACACCATCGATGGCAGAGCTGGAGCTCAGGCCTGTGGCTTCTTTAGAGTCTGCAACCCATGATGTCCCTCTGGCCAGGGACCTACCACCACTGAACAGCCCCAGTGTGCTTATTCTCTGCAGTGTGGAGGCTGGCCCCAGGGTCCTCTGCCCACTCCATGATCCCAAAGTCCATTTCTGCAGCAGAACTGAGGCCAGTGCAGTGCCAGGGACAGGCCGAGTCTCCTGGGAAAGCAGAGGAAAGGCCCCTTGAAGCCACCCATCGCTCTCCTGCAGGGAGCAGGTTAAACCGTCACAAAGGCTCTGGAACAAAGGGAATTCTCCCAGGAATGTCTCTGTCGCTGTTTGGTCTCTAGCAATAGAGTCCTGTTTCTAATGCAGTAAAGTCACACACGGTGGCGTCACATGGTGCAGTGTTCGTGCTGGCACTTCTGTCCCACATGACTCTCTCCCTGGGAGGTGGCTGCCTCCTGTCCTGCCCAGGATGCTAAGGACCATGCTAGCCAGGCCGGTAAGGGCAGAGATGGGGTGGAGCCAGGGGTCCTGACTACATCTGTGCCCATCGTCCCCAGGGGAGCATAGGCGCTGTCTGTCAGGCGCTCACAGCCACACCGTTGCCAGGCGGCAGGGCCCCAGCCGTGCCAGGGGCTCCCCTGTGGTGCTCTCCTCACTCCCTGAGAGAGTGGAAGCCCAGGGCCTCTGTGTGTGGGAGTGGTGCTGTGCCTGCCCAGGGCTCAGGTCACCAGGGGAGGGGCCTCGCCCTCTGGCTGGTTTGCTTTACTTGGCTTTGTTTGGTAAAGGATATCCTGTGAGCACCAGGCCCCAGCGGGCCTCCTGCTCCCTGGGACAGACTCTTCCCTCTGGAAGCGCCGGCCTGGCAGGCTGGGTGCTGCTTTGGTCCAGAGCTGGGTGTGGTCAGAGAGTCCCGCACACCTGCCTCGCTGTCGGGCCTTTCAGGGTCTCTTCCTCCCTCAGCACCCAGCCGTGCCCTGGTGTCTGATGACCACAGGGCCCTGCACACTCCTGCAGCCATGGTGTCCCTCCGGCCACCCTTGGGGAGGTGGTGAGAGCACTGCTCTCTGGTGAGCGACAGGTGCAGGAGGCTTGGGCTGGCCAGGCCTGGGCTGCACCACTTCACACGGTCTCCGTCTCCACTGGAGGGGCACCGCCAGGGCTGCCGGCAGGTTGGCCATTCCTGTTCTCAGAGGAGGAAACAGGCCACATCCAACCCGAAGGCCCTGGGCACACCCTATTGGCCTTGTCTCCATCCCTTGCTTTGGTGTCATTTAGCTCTGTGTGAGCCCTCCTGAGGGCAAATGGAAGGACACCACTGGAGGCCGGGTCCCCTTGGCTGATGGTGAGTGAGACCGTGGGACTGAGGGAAGAGCCAGAGGTCAGGACTGAGAGAACGTCCGACGGCCAGGCAGAGCTGTGCCGTGGCCAGGTCACTGGTGAGCCTCTTCTCCAGGTGTCCAACAGGTGGCAGGCGGCTGGCCCTGGGCCCAGGGTCTTAGGGCTGACCCCTCCCACAGCTCCAGGGGGAGACCCTCGTTCCCTGAGGCAGGTGAGAGCCGGGAAGCCCACTGCCAGCCCCATCCCTTGACAGCAGCCTGGGGCTCCACTGGGGCCCTGGACTGGACCAGCCAAAGAGCAAGGCCCCCAGAGCCACTGCACGGCCCAGCTGAGACAAGAGGGCACTGAGGGAGGCCCACAGCACCTGGGCCACCACTGGTTGCTGTGGCTTCCAGGCCTGGCCCCGGCCTCTGACTGTCCTGAGCTGGTCGTCCACCAGGCTGCAGCGCAGGTTCCCAAGACACCCCTGCTGATGGGGCACCTCCATGGGTGGCTGTGGGAGGGGACAGGAGCAGGGACTCTGCTGCCCTGAGTCATGGGGGAAGGCACAGGTGCTTTCTTCATGCTTCCCCCTTCTCGCTCCCTCCTGTGGGAGGCCACCCGTCCACTCTGCTCAGTTTTCCTAGAAATTCTCGAATGTCACTTGCTCCTTTATCTGTGTCATCTCCCTTGTCCACTGTTATCCATTTTGTGGGGACAGCGACTTTGTGACCTTTACTCCACTGGGTCCAGCCCTAAGGCCCCTAGTGGGCCCTCTTACAAGTGCTGAGGGACTCAGTGGACGAGTGAGTGGGGGGAGGACTCGTCCTGTGACCTGGGCCAGGGGCTCGCACTGAGCCTTGGTCTTCCCCTCTGTGAAGATAGGACCTGCTTGTTGAGGTTGTCCAGTGGTCCCAGGCGGTCCCCTCCCTACCTGTGCCCTCCCGCCCGCGTGGAGCCTGGTCCAGGACACGTCCCTAGAGGAACACCACCCACAGGCACAGGCACATGCTCATGCTCAAACCTGGTGGCGGGGAGGCAGCAGGCTTGATGCCCCTGTGGCTGCTGGGACCCAGGGGCTGGGTGTGGCTGTGGTTCTTGCCTCCTCTCAGCCGCAGACAGAGGCCGTGGCCAGGCCCCCTACTCCCCCTGAGGAGTCTTTGGGGGACCTCCTGAAACCTGGGAGAACTCCAGTCTCTGCCACTCCTGGTGGGCTCAGCGCAAGCACACTCTGTTCCCACTCAAAGGTGACACCAGCCCGGAGCAGACCAATGCTGGACATTTCCGCGAGACTGGGTGGCCTCATGAGGACAGACCGCCTGGCAGCCAGCCTTGAGCAGTGTTGACCCCAGCGCCTGGACCCCATAACTGCCTTTGGAGACCCCACAGGTGTCGGAGGACCCTGGACTGTGGTCGTTGCCAGATGCAGCCCTCTTGCCTTGTTCTCGGGTCACCAAGAGGCCGGGGTAGGGCAGAGGCAGGCCTTCAGCGCTGTGGCTGGTTTCCACGCGCACCAGGATGAAGGTCCTGCACTGTGGCCTCGCAGAGCCATCCCAGGGCCCACTTCTGAGCTCAGGCACCTCCGTGGCCCCAGCCTCTACCTCCAGCACCTGCTTTGCCGCTGGTCCTCCCCAGCCCCAGGGCAACCACGGACAGGTGGTGAGCCACAGAGCAGGGCTCCAGTGTGTGGCTACAGGAAGGTCTTCACCCCAGGCCCCAGGGTTTGGGGGTCAGTAATATTAAAATTCTCTCTCTTTAAAAAAAAAAAAAGAAGTTAGATGTGTCCTCATTTTGTTATGTGTGTGGGGGTGCCGGGAATTGGACCCCTAGGCAAGCACTCCCCTAGAGCTACGTCCCCAGCCCTTGTCGTTCATTCTGTAATTAAATTCATACTATCCCTGTGTTAATTTTATTTTTTTATGTAAGAAGGATATTTAATAAGAATAGAAAAACAAAGTAAATTTTTGCCTTTCTATTTATTTACCTTTTTTTTTTTTTAATGCAGCAGAGTGCATTTCTGTTGCACACAAATGGAGCACACCATTTCAATTCTCTGTACACGGTGTAGAGACGCACTATTCATGCAATCATACCTGTACTTAGGGTAATGATGTCCATTTCATTCCACCATCTTTACCGTCCTCAGAACCCCTCCCCATCCTTCCCTGTGTTAATTTTTTTTTTTTTTTTGGTACCAGGGATTGGACTCAGGGGCACTCAACTACTGACCCACACCCCCAGCCCTGTATTTTATTTAGAGACAGGTCTCGCTGAGTTGCTTAGGGCCTTGCTTTTGCTGAGGCTGGCTTTGAACTAGCGATCCTCCTGTCTCAGCCTTCCAAGCCACTGGGATTACAGGTATATGCCACCACGTTCCCAGTTCCCTGCGTTAAATTTTTTTTTTTTTTTTTTTTGGTTTAAAGTAGGGATAGGAATTATTTCATTTATTTAATTGACAAAAGTTATACATATATGTGTTTGTGTACCTTAATATTTTGATACATGTATACATATAGGAATACTAAGTCAAGCTAACTAATGTTTATTAGCTCACACACCTATCATTTTTGTATGTCAGGTCCTGTGTTAATTTTAATACAAAAATAGCATCACTTTTTTTTTCAAAAACGATATTTCAAATTACTCATTATCAAAGTAAATCAGTGCATCAGAAAAAAAAACATGTTAATCATACAGGTTTGAAGACCCATGTGGTCTGGCCGAGGGGCCCAGGTGATCCTAATTAGAGACTGACTGTTTCGTGTGGCCGTGTCCCCTGGGTGCTCACAGTGCCTTAAGTAGGGCCTCAGATAGGGGTGTGAGCTTAGCAGGGGGTGTGGGTCTGGGCAGGTGCAGGGGGCCAGGCAGTGGAGTGTGGGAAGAGGTTGCCATCACCAGTCTTGTCCAGTCCTGGCCAGGAGCTCAGGCCCCTTGGACTGAGCCCAGAGAGCGACATGTACACCAGCAGTTCTGTGACCTTGGGGGCAGGGGCGGCTGGAGTCCACTGGCAGAGAAAGACACTGGCCAAGCAGCAGGCCCCAGACCTCACTCAAGCCAGCTGGGCCATCCTTCAGGCCTGGGACTGGCCTGGACACTGGGCAGCTGTGCCTTTGCTGACACTCCCTGACAGAGCTACTCACCTGCAGGCCACAGCTCGATGACACCTCCCTCCCCAGGGCATCCCTGCTCCCAGTCTTTCCTTGAATCCCAAAGGCCCAGGGCATCCGGGACAGTTCCCGGACTCAGTCCACAGTGTGACCCTGAGGCTCCTGCTGAGACCCACGTGTGGTTCATCTGTAGGTCCCAGCACCCTGTACAGGGCAGCATCTGGGCATTGAGTGGGACTGGAAGGGCCACTACTGTTCTGTGGAAGGGACCACTCTACCTGCAGATTCCGGGAGCTCAAGATGGTGGGTGGCCCTGGGCATGGGCATGGGTGTACTTGGGCTTCCATGGACCTCTTCTGCAAAACAACTTAAAATTGTATTTTCTGACTATGTTGGTATCATGCATATATATATTGGTCCTGGGGATTGAATCCAGGGGTTCTGCCCCTGAGCTACTTCCTCAGCCCTTTTAAGTTTTACTCTCTCCAAGTTACCCAGGCCTCGAACTTGCAATCCTCTGTCTCGGCCTCCACAGTTGCTGGGATTGAGGGTGTGTGCCACCGCATCCAACTAAAATTCTTCTTTGAACTAAAAGTTTTGGGGTTTTTTTCTGACTCAAAGAAAGTGAAACATTCTCATAGGCCCCTAAAAGCATAGAGACCCAAGGCTCTGTGCCCCCTGCACCCAGTCAGGAAGACAGCTCTGTCACACGGACCTGCAGGGCCTAAGTCCTCAGTGGGGTGGCCTGGGGGAGGCCTCCGTCCCAGCCTTCCTGAACCTGAGACCACTGGGGTCTAGAACTAGGAATGGGGTCTGGAAAAGTTTTAAGAACAGGCCAAAAGAGACTGGAGAGGGAGGCAAGGGAGGTGCCCACAGGGGCCCTTGGTGACCTCCCAGGGTTTGCAGGCTCTGTCCTCCACAGTGCCCGCCCCTCTGTTCTGCAGCACAAAGCACAAGACGGGGGCTGCAGTTGGAGGGCGCAGAGAAAGGACTCGGAGGACTGGGTGAAGGGAGCCTCTGGAGGCCCAGCCAGAGTGGGCACTGAGGCCAGGTCGGGGGAGCTTCCCAGAGCAGGTGGGCGCTGCACCAGGGCTGGGCACTGCTGGAGGCTGGCCTTGTCCTGACCAGGCTGCTAAGTTGGCAGGCGGAACACAGGAATTTCTCATTAAAACGACAGAAGAGAGGGCTGGGGCTACAGCTCAGCTGGTACAGCGCTTGCCTCCCATGCACAAGGCCCTGGGTTCAGTCCCCAGCACCACAAAATAAATAAATAAATAAAATGTCAGAAGCGGACGAGCGCTCTCCCTTCCTCTCTTCCTTCTTTCCTTCCCTCCTGGTTAAACCCACAAGGAGGGCTGCTCAGTGGCTTCCCTGAGCTCACTTGCCCAGCATGCCTGAAGGCCCTGGCTCCTCCCCAGAACTGGAAACAAAACAGCAACCACAAACAAAAAACTCTTAAGAATTGAACGGTGGGTGGGGTGAGCTGAGCAGTAGAGAACAACCCCCTTCTTTTTTTTTTTTTTTGATACCTGGTATTGAATGCAGGACGCTTCACCAATGATCCACATCCCCAATCCTTTTTATTTATTTACTGACTTATTTATTTTGAGACAAGGTCTTGCTAAATTGCTGAGTCTGGCCTTAAACTTGTAATCCTCCTGCCTCAGCCTCCTGAGTCACTGGGATCATAGGCGTGTGCCTGGCCATCCACATGATTTCTGAAGCTGGGAAGTAGATGTAAAGAGGCAGCTGCCTGGGCGGGCTGTGGATCGGCGGCAGAGCACCCGCCAGCATGCGTGGGGCCTGGGTCCCATCCCCAGCAGCACAAGAACAACAACAATAAAAACAAACCAAATAGGGGCTGGGCCTGGGGCTCAGTGGTGGAGCGCTTGCCTACCATGTGTGAGGCCCTGGGTTCAATTCTCAGCACTGCATATAAATAAAGGTCCATCAACATATAAAAACATTTTTTAAAAAGCCTTTAAATAAAAAAATCCAAATAAAAAAAAATAAAGGTATTGTGTCCCTCTACAACTAAAAATATATTAAAAAAAAAAAAAAAAGACAACTGGCCAGGTGCCGAGGCCCACACCTGTAATCCCAGCAGCTCAGAAGGGCCGAGGCAGGAGGATCATGAGTTCAAAGCCAACCTCAGCAACAGTGAGCAAAAGCAACTCAGTGAGACCCTGTCTCTGACTAAAATACAAAGGAGGGGCTGGGGATACAGCTCAGTGGGTAGAGGGCTTGCCTCACACGCACAAGCCCCTGGGTTCGATCCCCAGCACCACCAAAAAAAAAAAAAGAAAAAAAATTTAGGGCTGGGGATATGAATCAGTGGCTGAATGCCCCTGAGTTTAATCCCTGGTATTCCCGTGCCCCATAAAAAGAGGCAACTGACTTAGGGACACTGAAAAGCTATATCCCAAGTGTTCAGGGTAGCAGCTGAGTCACCAGTGGGCAGCCAGGCCTACACCCACCAGGAAGGACATGAGAGATGCGCAACAAGTACTCCCACACCTTACCTCACTGAAGTCAAATGTCTGTCCTCGCACTCTTAGGAGCCAGTTGACCTTGGCAACTTGGAACTTTGATAAATAAGGTAAATGTTAAAAAGACAGAAGGAGTCAGCCATTGCTGTATGAGCTTCAATTCTACTCCTAGGAAATGAAAACACGTATCCATACATAAACTATACAAGACAGTTCTATATTTTATCCATACATAAACTATACAAGACAGTTCACAGCAGTGTTACCCGTAATAGCCAAAAGGAGGAAACAATCCACACATTCATCAACAGATCAAGGGGTAAACACATTGCAGTATGTCCATACAATGGAATATTATTCAGCTGTGCAAAGGAATGAACGTTTTCACGCCTTACAGTGTGAACAAACCTTAGAAACCTCATGCTCACTGCCCGGTATAGTGGCACACACCTATAATCTCAGCGATTCAAGAGGCTGAGGCAGGAGGATCACAAGTCCTAGGCCAGCCTCAGCAACTTAGCCAGACTGTCTCAAAAATAAAAAGGGGTGGTAGAAACCCCCCAGGTTCAATCCCCTGTACCCACAAAACAAAACGAAAGCATCATGCTCAGTGACAGAAGCCAGACACTGAAGGCCACGTGTTCTATGATTCCCTTGAAAGGAAACGTCCAGAAGAGGCAAACCCATAGGGATGGGAAACACTGCAGTGTTTGCCTCGTGTTCTCTGTTTGCCACGTCGGCAGAATCTGGCCGCCTTCTGCTCCTACAGATCATTCCCACAAGGCCGGCCACCCTCTGGGGCTGCTTGGCCACGGGGTTCAAGGTTGCCCCACCGGATGGTACAGCTCCAGACTGTTTCCAACAGAGTCTGGACATAATCTGAAGAGTGTGAGGATTTTTTAACTTGGTGGATTTTTGAGTCTATAAATTAGAAACATATTGACTATAATCCCATTTAAGATCATGTAAATAAGCACCTTAAAAATGTCCTAAATAAAAAACCGACTTCCCTTTGGACCCCACAATTCTTCTTTGGGGTACACATCTCAAAGATTTGAAAGCGAAGACTCAAGCAGATGCTCGCGGTGACGCTGGCCGGGGATTGCTCACCATGGCGGAAGGTGGGAATGGGCGCCACGGGGGATGGGCAAGCCAGATGCGTCTGTCCAGACAGCAGAATGTCATTCAGAGAAAGAGGGTGGGCATCCTGCAGGGGCCACAACCTGGATGAACCTGAGACCCTGCCAAGCGAAACGCACCAGTCACGAAAGGGCAAATAGCACCTGGCTCTCCTCGTGTGAAGACCAAGGGCCAAGCTCATAGACGGAAAGTGCTGGGGAGAGGAGGAAATGGATCTCTAGAGGGGCAGAGGTGACCAGTGGAACACGCTCAATGCCCCCAGGCTGTGCTCTCCACGCCCCCAGGCCACACCCTCAAAAGTGGCCAACGTGGCACTTATTTATCACGTATATTTTACCACAATCTTTTTGTTTATGTATGTGCTTATTCAACACTGGAGATTGATCCCACTGAGCCACATCTCCAGCCATATATTGTATTTTATTTAGAGACAGGATCTCGCCGAGTCGCTTAGCGCCTGGGTTTTTGCTGAGGCTGGCTTTGAACTTGTCATCCTCCGGTCTCAGCCTTTTCCTCCTGCCTCAGCCTCCCCAGTTGCCGGGATTCCAGGCGTGCGCCAAGCTTGGCCACCACAGTTAAAAACTGTCCTCCTACTCAGTGTGTTAGGGTTTGAGGTGACCAGGGCATTGGGGCCTTGTAGTCACCAGAGGTCAATCAGAAAAGACGGGGAAGACTTGGTGCCCAGCTGAGGTGCCCGGAATGGCCCTGTACTGTCAGGCACTATGTCAGCCCACGGCTCACAGGGTGGCTGGGCACAGGAGGGGACAGGGAGAAGCGGGGCCATGGTGGCCAAGGCCACCCGGCCCTGGAGACCCAAGCCCTCCTGGGCTCCTGAACTCCTGCCTGTCCTGAGGGCAGGGAAGCCTCTTCCTGCTGCCAATCTGGATTTGGGTTGGCTCCGATGCCTCCTCTGTATTCCTTTGTAAGTTTGCTTAGTCGGAGGCCAGCTGCACACAGCTGTTTATACCTGGCTCAGTGTCTGCACATATTTAAGAAACACCGTAATAAAAATGATTGAGGACCACCCCAGGCTCCATGAGAAGAAAGCTCAGGCATCGCCGGGTGGTGAGTCAGGCTGTGGTTTGGCTTCCGGTATCTTCCTTTGAAGCCAGGTCATCTGTGTCCCCAGGGGTTGCATCCAGGGCCAGTCTCAGAACTGTTTCCTGAGTGAAGCCAGTGAGGGAGGGGGTGAGTGGAGGAGCAGGGGAGGAGGAGCTCGGCCCAGGGGAGGGGAATCAGGGAAGGCTTCCTGGAGGAGGCCTGCATCCCAGCCTTGGAGGAGCAAGAGATGAAGGTGGAATGGCATATCCAGGGGGGCCTCAGCCCCAGTGCAGGGAGGGTTGAGGGCACCTGGTTCTGCCCCCATTACGTCACACCTGGAACCCAGACTCTGAGCCCGGTTCGCAGGTTTGCAGGAGTGGGTAGCCAAGGGGCAGCCTAGCCCCTCAGAGCCCAGTCAGTGCCCCACCCCCTTCCTGCCCCAGCCTCCCACAGAGTGCCTGGACCTGTTGGCCTCTTCTCCTTTTTAGCCTGCACCCCTGGCCCAGGCCCCTTAGCCACACCTCTCGCTACCCAGCGCCCCCCATGGGCCTCCCCTCTGCCAGTCTTGTCCATCTGACCTGCATCTCCAGGAACGGCCAGTGGGCGCCGACTCACTCCTTTGGCAAATACGCATTGAGCACCTAGTATGTGCCCGGGGAGAGAAAGCCAGCACAAGAGGAAATGGTGCCCGCATCACACCCAGCCAGTGGCCAGGGCAGCAGGGGGAAGACAGGCGAGGGAGGAAGGGCACTCGGGAAACTCTGTGCCCTCAGGGGCCTGGCCCCAGGCCTCTCGGGAATGCCAGCCCTGCCGGGTGTGACCCCTCAGCCTCTGTCAACTGTCAGGTCTGCACACAGCCCAGTTGCCTGGGCCGGGCCTCCCCCCGACTCAGTCCCCGCAGAGGATGGGGTGGCTGCGTGATCTGGAGCAGGTCAGTCTCCAGGGCGGGTGTGGAGCTGCGGGGGTCACAGGATCCCCAACCCTTCTGGGAGGCTGGGGGACCCCATTTATAAACAGCCCCTCTCCTGTCCCCAAGCACAAATGCGATTGCCCATGGGCCACGAGTCCAGTACCAGATGTCCCCTCCTGCGGTTTCAGGGGCTGCCATGTGATCATCAGTGCCTCCTCCTGTCCCCAGGTCCCAGGCACCGGCAGACCTGGGATGTGGAGGGACCCGCAAGGCAGAAGCGAGCCAGGGTTCCCCGGGCAGAGACACCTGCTCAAGCCACGTGGGGCCCCGATGCCCGGCTCAGGGCTGGCGCCAGGCACCTGCTGGATGGATCCAGGCTTCCCCGCCACCTGTGACGTGGAGGTGGCCCCTCCAAGGGGCGGGGAGCAGGTCACGGGAGGAGATCCGCACACCTGCTTCTACTGGAATCAAAGGTTAAAAGTTGGTGGCAGAGGAGCAGTGGCCACCTCCGCTCTCCCTTCAGCCCCAGGGAAGGAGACGCCATTTCCGAGAGATGCTGAGATCAGATCAGAGCCAGGTGCCAGGCTCAGCCCTTTCCTGCTGTGTGACTTAGGCAGGTAGGACCCCCCTTGGGCCTGCCCCATTACAGCCTGCCAGCAAAGGTCACAGGGGACACAAAAATTTATCTCTATCTTCTTGGGGACTTTGGATAGGACGTGAAAATTAAACTGATATAGGATAGAGAAGAGAAAAGCAAGCACATTTATTTAATATGAATTTTAGCACATACAGGAGCCCTCAAGAGGAAAGGAAGACCCGGGGAAGTCCGGAAACTGGGTGGGGAGGCAAAGGAAGGGTTAGAATCATTCAACGAGGTCCGCAGAGAACCTCTCAGTCTGGGGTGGGGGGATGTGGGATGGGGTCCAGTGGCCCAGTGGTACCGCACTAGCTGAGCATCCGTGAGGCACTGAGTTCCATCACCAGTAACACACACACACACACACACACACACACACACACAGAGCTGTGGTGCCTTCCCAGCAACTCATGAGACTGAGGTAGCAGGACAGTCGGGGGCAACTTGGTGAGCCCTTGTCTCAAGTTAAAAAATAATAAGGACTGGAGATATGGCTTGGGCTTGAGCGCTTGCCTAGCATGTGCAAAGGCCCTGAGTTCCATCCCCAGCAATGGAAGCAAAAGAAACCTCTTGATCCCAACTTCCTGCCTGGAAGGTAAGCATGGTCCTTCCTGGTGGTGCACAGAGGACATCTTTGACATGGAATTTCATCTGTTTTCAGGAGGAAAAAGGAGAGGCTCAGAGAGTCTTGCACCTTTTGTTTAAGGGCCTTTAGCCCCAAATAATTCTTAAAATGACATCTCTGGGGAAGGCCTGTTCTGTCACCCTTCAGGATGTACCACCAAGGGCAGAGGCTGGAGAGGCCTCTGGCTGGGTGGGCCCCCAGGGGTCAGCCCCAGGACCTGGCTGCCCTGAACCCTGCTAGCGGATGACAGGGTCTTGCTTGGGTCTTGTCTGCTGCAGCGGTGACCAAGATAAGGGGGCTGGCGAGCAGTGGGCAGCGTCCAGGCTGAGCAGGAGGGTCTAGGGTGGGCTCTGGGGGGAGAACCGTGCCCAGGCCCAGGGGATGGAGCGGGCAGTGGGAAGCAGGCCCTGCGGAGGGCAGACCACGCAGCACCGTGGTGGTTTCCAGGGGTCTTGGTGACCTCCAGTCCCCATGGGCCTCAGATGAACCTACCACTGACTTACAAAGGACGTGCTTGCTGGCCAAGCAGACATGTGTCCCCAGGCCCCGCTGAGCCCCTCTGTAGAAATTTAGTCCCACAACCCTTCCGGGTGGGCTGAGCACCCTGAATTTCTGGCAGTTCCTCAAACTGGAGAGCCTGACGTGAGGGGTGGGGGCAGGACTTGGCCGAGGGGAGAGATGGCCGGCGGCCATCCTCTTGCTGTGTGGCCGGGGGCGTGGCGCCCACTTCTCTGGGCTCTGGGGACACTGGGCTCCTGAGGGTTCTCAGGAATGTTGCTGACGGGGAAAGGCGTCACCCCTCCCCCCAACAAGCAATTGGCTCCTTGAGCCGAGCTCTTGGTCACCTTGCCAGAGAGTGACAGGCATGGGCAGCAGGGATGGGGGGAGGGGAAGAGACACAGGGTGGACACTGTGCCACTCTCCAGTTAGCCTTGGCAGGTGGCCCTGCTCATCTTCCCCTCCCCTAGAGCAGGAGAGGACTAAGGTCAGGTAGAAGGAGGACAGGCACAGGGCCACCAGACCTGCCAGGCCTGGGCTGGGGGCCCAGCTCTGCCCAAATTCTGTGACCTTGGGGAAGTCACTTATCCCTCAGCCTCCCGCCTGGGGCTGGAGGAGGCTCAGACGTGGCGCAGGGCGGATGTCACTCAGCAGTAGCCTGTCGTACGGTGATGTCCATAGCTCCCTGGGGGCCAGCTGGGAGGGGTCCACCTGCTTCCGTCCTGGGACCTTTTTACCTTAGAAGACCCAAAGCCCAGGAGCCCCATGGCTTCCCTGAGATGGGGAGAGAAAGACCCTCTTCCCCCAGCTCCATCTGCCTGTCTCGGCTGACGAAAAGCAGCCACCATGGCCGGGCAGAGCAGTGACAGGAAGAGGCCACCCTCCCGTGGGGTGGGGACCCTCCAGGGAGCCCAAGTGCCCACCCCCTAGCGGTAGTGAAAACGTCCCTGCCCTTAGCCCTCCTAGCTAGCAGAAGTGGGACTGCTCTGTCAGGTCATGTCTCTGCAGCACGCAGGGCTGGACGCTGGGCCCCTGTCCCTGGGGGTCTCCAGGGCTGCTGCCTCCTTGGTGGCCTCTCTCCCCAGCACCAGGGCCATCAGGTTTCCTTCTGTGACCTCCGGCTTCCACACGGGAGGACAGGGACACTGCAAGGTCTCCTGAGGCCAGGCCTGGAAATTTCCAGGTCACTTCCCCTATTGGCCAAGGCGAGTCACAGGCCAGCACAGATTCCAGGGGAGGGGGACTGGGAGGCGCAGGCTGTGTCGGAGAGGGGGGACGGGCAGCGCCACCTTGGCAGACTCTTCCACCGGTGGGTGCCCACCTCGGAGGCAGAGTGGGGACACAGAGGGCTGCCAAGGGGCTCCTGGGCGACAGGGTGGAGGGTGTGTGTGCCCGTGAATGCTGAGGCGGGGCCCGAGGTGGGCGCTGGGTGGTCAGCTGGCCTGGCCGGGCCCTTTCTCCCCAGGCCCCAGGACCTTTGTCTTCCTCGGCCACTGTCACCCTGCTTCCCGTCCAAGGGTGAACCACCTGGCCCCAGCAAGGAATGAGGCCGGGCCTGCTCCTCCTGTTGGGGGTCACTCAGTGGGCCCCGCCTGTCCTCTCAGGCCTGCCCCTCCCTGCCTTGGGCCTGAGAACCTTCCTCCCCTGCCCCTCCCTGGCCGCACCCTGTTACAGGTTCTGAGAAAAAGTCCAAGGATAATGACATTAATGATGTTGATGATCTCTGGGGAGGGTGGGGTGGGTGGAAGGTCCTTCTTCCTCCTCCACCCTTAGAAAGTCCCAGGAAGTCTCAGTGGCCACCCTACCCAGGATGCACCTGGCTTTATAGGCAGGAGGAGATAGGCACAGAGAGGTCAGGTAACTTGCCTGAGGTCACAGTTGGGGAATTCGGGATTTGGGCCGGGGTGGCCGCTCTGCCCCCACCCCTGACTGGTGTCTTGGCTTGTGGGAAGAGCCAGCCAGCTGTGGTCAGCGCCTCTCTGTGGTTCTGATCACTATCACACACTGTCACCATCCTGGATTCTCGGGGGCCAGCTCTGCTCTCCTCCCTGTCCATGCGGCTCCCAGGTGCAGGCCCAGAGAACGTTTTCATCTTTAGAAACTCAGACTCTGCACCCATCAAACCCCAGCCCCTGCCCCACACCCCCAGCGGCCTCTGGCCACAGTCCTGCTGTCTATCCTGTCTGTCCTGTCTGTCTGTAGACTCTCACTGAGGTGGAGGCCTGCGGCTTTGCCCTTTTCTGATTGGCTCATTCTGCTTGGCACCACTCCAGGCTCACCCGACCCTGGCAGTGACAGACGCCCTTCTTTTTAAGGCCAACGTCCCACCACGTGAACATACGACTCCGCTGGACGGCTGGCTTGCCTCCATCTTTGAGGATGCAGTTTGAGTGGCGCAGCCGTGAACATGGTGCCCTGCTTGCCTTCCTTTCTTTTGGGTGTAGGTGGGGACTTGCCGGGTCCCGTGCCAACTCTTTGGTGGCTTCCCAGGGGCCGCTGCGCGGTTCGACGTCCCTACCTGCGGTGCACGGGGGCTCCTGGGCCTCCGGCACCCAGTTTGACTCCATCCCGGGCACCAGGCTGGCCGCTGCCGCAGGCGCCTGGCAGGATGGGCAAGGAGCCAGCAGAAGTCAAACAGCTCCAGCGAGGGGTGGCCGGGGCAGGGTGCCCTTGCCACAGGTGGGCCCCAGAGCCGGCTTGCCGGGTCCCCACAGTGGTCACTGAGCCCTTGGCCCTGCTCTACCAGGCCAGGTAGCCCCAGGGCAGGGAAGATGACCGAGGCCAGCCTGGGGGACACATGGCACCTGGTAGGGCTCAGGCCTGGGGAGAGTCAGGCCCTGGGGTAGAAGCTTCCTGCTCACAGGGTCCCTAACGTGACCTGCTGTGTGGCCTCTGCCACACACCCTGCCTTTCCTGGGCTCAGGGTTCCCCTCCCCTGCCTGGGTTGACACTGGGGACTCAAGGCTTGAGGACTGGCTTTATGAACTCGGAGGCTCTCGGCTCCTCCGAGGAATTCCCAAACAAGATGCCCAGTGTCCAGGTGACTCTCGGCAGATCAAGGGGCCTGGCCCCAGCTCCTGGAGCCCACCCCTGCTCTCTCCACCCCCGCTCAGGCCTTCGGGAGGTAGGTGTAAGGACAGCAGGCCCAGAAGTCCCCGGTCCCGTGCTGAGGTGTTGGTGCTCTATCCTCCGAGGGGAGGTGCCAGAGGCAGGTGTCCCTTCTGCAGACCCTCTAGTCCTGGTGGAGCCTCTGAGGGTCCCAAGGACCCAGACTCTGCAGCCCCCATCTTGGCTGGGGGTGGGGTGTCCATCATTCTCAAGGGTGGCAGCACAGTGCCAGAGGAGTGGTCAAGTGTTGGGTCCTTGGTGCCATAGCCCTGCTGAGTTGGTCCTGGTGCTGGGGTCCTATCCTAGCAGCTTCCTGTGGCCCTGAACAGGCCAACCTCCCTGAACCCCATTTCCTCACTGGTGTAATGGGGTACTCCAACTCAGGAGCTGCCAAAGAGCTTCCCAACTAGACTTCATGACCCTAAATCCCCAGAAGGAGGGGGACCCTGAGCAGCCCGTCTCTGGGCAACGCCCACAGAGTAGTGGCAGTAGTGGCACTGAATGCGTGTGCACCCATTCCGTCCCTGCCACAGCTGCTTCAGGTTCCCCTTCCACAGATGAGGAAACCGAGGCACAGAGAGGTTGAAAGATCGGCCCAAACATATTTGAATTTGAAAGCTTTCATTTTTGCAGTACTAGAGGTCGAACCCAGGAGCCCTCTACCACTGGACTGTACCCCGAGATGTTTTTATTTTATTTTGGGACAGGGTCTCCCTAAGTTGTGCAGACTGGCCTTAAACTGGCGGTCCTCTTGCCTCAGCCTCCCCCCAGGGCACCTAGACCCTGGGCAGGGAGGTAAGTGGTGAGAGGGCTGCCGGGTTCCTGAGGAGGACCTGGTCCCACGGCAGGTTCTAGGCAGCCAGAGCTGCCCCATCAACAGGAGCTGGCAGAGCGGCATGGGGTGGGGGAGGACACGGCCTTGAGCCCCGAGAGCCTGGCAGTTCTGCTGCCTCCGGGAGGCAGGACGAGGTCACAGCAGAGCCCCTGCTTCTAGCTCAGGCCCCCAGCAGGCAAGTCGCCTTCTCCTGCTGCAGGTCAGATTCCAGGGGTGAGATTCTCTCTTCCAGTTCCACCCACAGGCCTGGCTCCGGCTGGACACCAGACCCTTGCCCAGGGTCCTGCAGCAGCTTCCCAGCTCATCCGAGTTTCCCGTCGTCAGCTGGACCAGAGAGAACGCTGAGCCGCGCAGGCCACCTCTGGGCCTGTCGTTCTCAGGCTCAGAAAAGATAATTTATACCAGATGCTCCCAAGGTCCCTTCCAGGCCTGGCCCGCACCCGCCTTCCTGTGTCCAGGGGAGTGTGTGGCCCAGTGTCCGGGCCTTGGAACCTGAAGCAGCCCAGGAACTGCAGCTGCATTAGGTGGACGGGCTGTGAGTCGGCGCTGGCTTGTGGCCCCATCTCTGTGTCACAAACCACCTTTGCCCAAGCAGGCGTGGGGTGCGGCTGGAAGAGGAACCCGGAGGAGGGGGCTCTGGGGGGCTCATGCCACTGTCCTCGTGGTTCCCAGCCCTGCACCCCCTGCCGTGACCCCGCGGAATACTGTCAGGGGAGGTGGGGGGGCGTGCCCCACCTGGTGTGTGGGTGTCCACTTCTCCTCTGGAAGGGTCCCCAAGCAAGAAGAAACCAGTTGGGGCCACTGGTGTGACTTGGCCCGTTCCCCCGGGGCATCCAGCCTCGTTCTGCAGGCCACGTGCCTGGGCCAGCGTGGACAGTTTTTTCTTGCTCAGGGGACCTTGGGAGTGTCTAGTTACTTGCTTCTGCTTGGGGACTGCATCCAGCCTGCAGCACCTGGGCATCATTGGAGCTCACAAGGGTCCAAGCCTGAAAGACCTCCCTCGTCCCATCCCTGCGGTGACCAAGCCCTCCCCTAAAGGCACTTGGCGCTGTTCCTCAGCCAGATGCTGCCCGATCCTAAGGGCCTGGGGGAGATGCTGGCCCACTCCTTGGTCCCTGTGTCAGCTTTTTCACTGCTGTGACCAAAAGACCCGACAAGAACAGTTTTAGAGGAGAAAAGTTCATTTTGGGGCTCACAGTTTCAGAGGTCTCCGTGCCTAGATGGCTGACTCCATTCCTCAGGGTCTGCGGTGACGCAGGACATCATGGAGGAGAGGGTGGTGGAGGAAATTGGCTCCGGACAAGGGACCAAGAAGCAGAGAGAAGGAGCTCTGTTCACCGAGCACAGAAAGTATCTAGAGCCCAAAGGCACATCCCCAGCACCCTCCTCCAGCCCAGCCTCCTGCCCACAGTTCTCACCAAGTGATTAGGTTAAGGCTCTCCTGACCCATCACTTCACCTCTAAGCTTTCTTGCATTGTCTTGCACAAGGGCTTTTATTCATGTCTGAACCCTAAGAGTCCCGAAGGCAGACCATCCCTCCTCCCCTCTGCTGGCTCCTCCCGGCCCTGGTCCAGGCTCTCCTGGGGGTAGGGACAAGTTTGACTCATATTCACCCCCAAGATAGCCGGGAGTCCAGGGCTTGGCCTATGCAAGGCACCCAGTAAATAAGTGAACACCCCCCATGCTCATCTTCCTCTCTGTGGGGTCGGCCACTGTGGGAGAGGCCACTTCTGGGTGGGTAGCTGGGCGGGGCCTGGCCCTGGTGGCCAGAGGGACCGCTGACCCTGCGGGTGGGTGGAACTGGAAGAAGAGAGAAATTCACTCTGGAGTCCCAGACCCAGGTCCGAGTCCCAGCTCCCTCCCCTGGGGGCCCCACAAGTGGAACATTTGGGCACCATGGGAAAGACAGAGAGCCAGGGCTGTGGTCACAGTGGGGTGTTGGAGACACAGCAGGTGCCTGAGTCTTCCAGGAGCTGTTGCAAGGACCCAGCTAAGAGGACAGCACATGGGTGTGTCCTGTATACAAAAGGCTACAGCATCCCGGGTCACACTCAGGTGACGCGCAGCCACCCTGGCCACACTCTGGGGACTTTCCAATGCAAAGGTGTTCCCTTGTCTGGAGGGCTGGTGCTCCTCTCTCTGGGTTCCCACCAGCCGGCGCCCCGGTACTAGACATTTCCAGCTGAGGGGTGTGCACCTCAAATCACACCAGAACCAGGGAGGGGGGTTTTGACGCACCTTTCTGTGCAGCAGTATCTACCAAGCGCCCACTGGGTGCCAGGCTGAGCTCGGTGAGGGGTCAGCAGCAAAGGTCCCTGCCCTCCTATGGGATGTTCTAGAAGGAGGCAGGCCAACGGGGAACTATAGTGAGCTGCCTGGCAGCTGGAAAGTGAGACCTGCCCGGAAGAGAAGGAAAGTGGGCAAAAGGACCAGGGAAGCTGCGCTGGGTGTCGGGGAGGAGGCCAGGATGTGAGGGAGGCTGCAGCAAGGAGCTGTGGGCACCCGGGGAGAGCCATCCAGGCAGAGGAAGCAGCTACGGGGGACCCGGGAAGCCAGCGTGCTGTGGCCGAGCCTTAGGGGCCCAGGGCGGCACCAGCCAGAGCAGGAGGCCCTGAGCAGAAGGACGCTGGCCTCATTCTGGGCAGGGTGGGAGCTATGGCAGGTTTGAAGGAGGGAAGGCAAGGAGCTGGATCCAGGATCACCTGCTGCCCGGGGCCACTGAGGGTGTGGAGGTGGGGAGAGAGGCTCCGGGAGCCCGGGATCCCCTCTGGGAGGAGCACTGGGAGCCCAGGATTCCTCGCCTTGGTCATGACCCCTTGGAAAATCGGAAAACAGCATGGAGCCTCCCCAGGGAGCCTGCGCTGGGCAGGCCTGTGTCCACACGCAGGGTTGGGCGTGCAACACACCAGTGTTCACAAGCTCACCCATGTCCACATGCACACGCGCGCCCTTACACGCGCGCGCACACACATAAACCCCGCCCTGGATCACACACAGTCACACATGCTCACCAACACTGGTGCCACGCTCCTGGGGATTTTAAGAGATGCCTGCGGGACACCCTGGACCCCAGCTAGCGGATCGTGTCTAGTCCACGGTCCCCGCTTGATGGTGAAACTGAGGCTTGCTAGAGGAAGGGACTCGCCCACGGTCACACAGGTGGAGAGGGACTGGTCAGCAGGACTTGGCCAACACCCAATCTGAAGCACCAGGGGTCCCTGCCTGAGGGTCCTCTGACCCCCAGCTTCAACTAGGAGCCAGCAGGAGCCCTTTTCATCCTCGTGTCCTGAGAGCCAATAGCAAGCCAGGCAAGAGGCCAGGATTCCAGACAGAAGGTGCTCGGGTCCCAAGAAGGTCCCAGGCGACCTGTGGTGGGCCAAGATGAAATTCTGAAGGAGCCTGGCGAGGTGGCCTTTGAACTGGGCCGGCAGGCTGGCTCGGGGCCTGCCTGGGTGGAGAGAACAGGGACAGGGCTGGAGGGACACTTTTGCCCAAAAGCGGCAAAGGCCTTGAGATGGATGGGAGCGAGGCCTCTGGAAGCCAGAAGTCCCTCAGGGCCCTTCAGAGAGGGGCCATCTGAAGGACATTTTTCAGAAAAGCCTTCTGGGCGGGACTTACATATGTCAGGTGCAGAGAAGAGAAAAACTAGCTGCAGAAGCGGTCACTCCCGAGGGCTGTGGCTGTGTGACAAGGCGGGTGGGGGTTAGGGTTGGAG
>NW_025999962.1:7904034-7908043 GCF_001458135.2 Marmota marmota marmota | reverse complement strand
GGAGGCTGGGGGAGGGGAGGAGGCTGGATGACTTCACCCGACAGTTAACAGGGAAGAAAGGGACCCAGTATGTACTGGATGCCTGAGGTGCTGCCCAGTGCTGCCCTTCCCCCTGTTCTCTGTGCCGCGGGCCCCGGATGCCGTGGGGCAGCCCCCTCCATGCCCATGGGGGCAGACAACGCAACCAAGGCTTTGAGCACAGAGCCGGGCGGGCGGGCAGGGAGGGCGGACTCCATTGGAGCCGGCTGCTGCCCACCCACCACCATGCTCCCTGCCCCCAGCGGGCTCCCGCTGCTGGTGGGCAAGGCATGGGTCAGTAGACCCCCAGGAGAATGCCATGACCAGGGAGGACCAGGGAATGCAGGTCCCCAGGCCAGGCAGCTGCTGCTGAAGGATAACAGACCTCGCAATTGTTCCCAGAGCCCAACCAGCCCCAGGTGAAAGGGGACGGCAGGGCTGTAAGGCGACACCCCGGGGCTGGCTAATCTTGTACTCTGCCTCTCTGGCTCCCAGGGACTCTGTCAGCCAGCCAGTCCCCAGGGGTGCGTGGCGGGAGGACCATCTGCCCAGCCCTGCCTTCCTGTCCTCACTAGGGACTGGAGAGGATGGAGAGGACTGTGTCACTGATGTGGAGCCAGCCATCTTCCCATCCTACAGAAGAAGAAATGGAGGCTGCAGCACCCAGTGGAGCTGGGTCAGAACCAGGTCTCCACACCCTTCACTCAGCTGCTGCACCTGCTGCGCACCTACTACGTGCAGCCTCTATAAACGCTGGAGGGCAGAGGCTGAGAGGCGGCTGGGGGAGGAAGGAACTAGGATTCATTTTCCCCTGTGGCCAGCTCTCTCCGAGGGGACTACGGGTGCCACAGGGCAGGAGCTGGGAGGGAGGAGGGTGGAGCCTGGTGTGCCAGGCTCTGCCAGGGGCTGGCTGTGTGTGACTGAGCCAGTCTCTTGTCATCTCTGAAGGGCTGGCAGAACTGCACTTGGGAGACGGCGGACTTTGGTATGGCTACACAGGGCTGGCTCCCACTTCCTCCCTGAGGCCTCCCAAGAAGCTTGGGAATCTGGAAAGGTCGGGAAAACAAAGACCCCAGTGGGGGAGGGGGGATGGAGAGCAGGCAGCAGGCCCCAGAACCCTCCTGAAGGGGCCAGCTCTGGGCAGGGCAGGGCAGTTCCACACTCAGCCAGCCACACAACTGCCACACAACTGCGGGTGGGTGGCGGTGCCTCTCTGCATTTTATGAGCAGAGGCTGGAGGTCAGGGACATGCTGGTATTGTCTGTTTTGCATCTTGTTTAGAAACCAAAACAGACTTAGCTCAGTTATCCAGAGCACTCGCTTTGCATGCACGAGGCCCTGGGCTCCATTCTAGCCTGCAAATAACTAAACCAATTAATTGATTAATGAATTAATTTAATTAAAAACCTAAAAGGGAGTCAGCTGTAAGTGTGGTGGATTGGTTCTTGAGCGTCCTTTTTTGCACCAAGAACAATGCCTTGCCAGATGTAAAAGACACACTGCTGTCATCCCAGCAACTTGGGAGGCTGAGGAAGGAGGATCATAAGTTTGAGGCCAGCCTAGGTAACTTAGAGAGACACTGTCTCAAAAGAAAAAATAAAAGGACAGGGGCTGCAGTTCAGGCTTAATGCTAGAGAGCCCCTGGGCTCAAGCCCCCATAGTGGGGAAGGGGGAACAATGTCTTGAGGGTTGGATACTTACAGGTCAATGGGGGGAGGTAGGGGCAGGGGCGTGGCCTTCCTTTTTTCCCCGCTGGACGCTTTGGTAATATTTTTTTTTAGTTGTAGTTGGACACAATACCTTTATTTTATTTATTCATGTTCTATGTGGTGCTGAACATCGAACCCAGTACCTCGCACATGCTAGGCAAGTGCTCTATGGCTGAGCCATCACCCCAGCCCAAGTTTTTTGTTTTTTTCTTTTTTTAGTGGTGGTGGTGCTGGGGATTGAACCCAGGCCTTGTGTATGCAAGGCAAGCAGTCTACCAACCGAGCTATATCCCCTTATGGTAATTTTCATAATTTTGTGTGTAGCTATAATCTATTCACCTGAACTCATTTTTTTTTTTTTTTAATTCAAGGGCAGGGAGGGGCTGCAGAGGTAGCTCAGTGGTAGAATGGTTGCCCGGCAAGCAGGAGACACTGGGTTCCATCCCCAGCACCACAACAAACAACAAATATAATAAAGGACAAAAAGGCACATTTTTTTTAGCTCAAGTTTTGCTCCAGCCCTCAGGGCACAGAGTCCTGGGAGAGCAGAGTTTGTCCTAGGAAGAAAGAGTACGTGCTAGGTGGCAGATGAGCACTAGGGACACCCACCCCGAGCACGCTGACAAAGGGAGTCAAGAATGAGACCCTCCTATCTGGGGGTGAGCCCCAGTTTCAGTGCTTCTGTGCCCAGGTGGGTCTTGGGGGACCAGCCTCCAGGCTTCTTTGATGACCAGAACGTGGCCCATGGAAATGTCAGATTAGGAACAGTGCTCTTCTCCGGGGGATGCCGGTGTGGGAGGGGCAGAGATCCGGGCAAGGACCATGTCTGCGAGGAGCCAGGGATCTGGGGCAGAGGCTGCCCGTGAGCACCTGTGAGCAGTAGTGAGGGTCGGGTGGGTGGTGGAGGGTCAGACAGAGTCCCCTGCAGACACAGGTAGGGGACAGAAGGCTGACATAGGGGCAGGGGAAACAGACTGGATCTGCGTGAAGTGACGGATACCCCAGGCAGGGAAGTGGGGACGTTATCATGGGCTCAGAGAAGCACTCAGAGCAGTGGGGACCAGGAATGCCTTTTATATCCCCAACTGGTTGGGGGGACAAACGAAAAGAATAATGCTTCTGGACCCACGAGCATGATGCGAAATTCAAGTCTTAATGTCCATAAATAAAGTCTTATTGGAAGGCAGCCCTGCTCCTTCCTTGACACATGGTCTATGGTTGATTTTATGTCCAATGGCTGAGTGGAACAGTTGCGACAGAGATCGTATGGCCAGCAAAGCCCAAGATATTTACAATCTGGCCCTTCCAGAAAATAGTTTGCCCACCCTTGGCTCAGAGGGAACCTCCAGGAGAGGACAGCAGTGTCTGTGTGTGGGGGAGAGGGTGAGATGAGAGAAAGTGGCAGGGCCATGGCACCAGGACCTCCTTGTGCCTCACTAGGCACTCAACTTAAACTGAGGGTAAGTGGGAGCCATGGAAGGGTCAGGGAGGAGAGTGACCTGCCCAGAAGAATGCTGGAGAAGGGTCACTGGCTGCTTGGCAAAGACAAAGGAAAATGGACAAGGGAGCACCTGGAGCAGGAAGCCTGTCCTGAGAGAGCACCAAGGTTCTCCAGGACTTCTGCTGTGACACATCCTCAAAGGTGTCTCCCCATCGTTTGCAACACACCTGTGCTGAAGGCGCCTGGTAGGTACCCAGCAGGCAGTGCAAGCTGCATAGGTGGATGCCCTGCAGAACCCTGAGCCAAACAGAAGCCACTGGAAGAGCAGGAATCACACAGAGGTCCCTTCTAGGAGCTGAGAGAGGTGTGTGGAGTCAGGGTGCAAAAGCCTGGGCGTCCAGAAACCACAAGGAGCAAGAGCAGAGGCCGCAGAGGGGAGCAAGGCCTGCCAGGCCCAGTGCCCCTGCAGGAAGGTCTCCCCAAGAAGTCACACAAGTGAGAGCAGCAAAGGCCGGCTTTGGGCATACTGGTAGGTGTAGAGGGTTGAGGGACAGGGGCCCTGGTACACGGCTACCACACCCAACCAGACAGAGCTGAGTAGACAAGGAGGTGACAGGCCCCACACGACACACACACCACAGCCCAGCCTCTGCACAGAGTCACAGGTGCGTGTGCACTTAATCACAGCCCTTAGGGCCCTGCACAATCCTCAGCCCCGGCCCCAGAGTCCTCCCCTCACGCATGTGCGCGAAATCACGGTCCAGGAACGAACGGTAACGCGGGTCTGCACAACCACACACTCACACAGAGGAACCGGACGGGCACACGCGTGACTCAGACC
>NW_025999962.1:7883968-7902721 GCF_001458135.2 Marmota marmota marmota | reverse complement strand
CAGGCGCGCGCAGGGTGCTGGGCGGGTGCGGGGGCTGAGGCCATAGCGGCCAGTGGGGACCAGGCAGAGGCCAGGGGCAAACAGCCCCCATCCTTTCCACAGGGGGAGGGGTGCTCCCGCTCTTTGCACTGCACTGCCCAGGGCGGAGGAGGGATCGTGGCTGGGGGAGGGCGCTATAAATATCTGCAAATAGTGAGTTCTGGAACCGGGGGTGGGGAGGGGAGCGAGCCTGGTTGTGTTTGTAGGGAGGGGTGCCTGAGCTGGGGTGCAACAAGGAGAGATGGGTAGGTAGCTCAGCCATCCCTGGTGGCCTGAGGTCAGATGACTCCAACCCTGAAAGGCACCCCAGAAAGGGTACGGGCAAGAGCGCTACCTCCCCGGGGGATTCCTCTGTGGTCCCCCCTTTATTCCTGAGACAGATACCAGTACAGCTATGACTTGATGGGGGGAGTCCTGGTGTGTCACCTGGAAGGGGTGCAGTTAAAGGTCCAGACAGTGGGTCACACACGAGGATGATGGGGACAGCAAGGCAATGCCTTCCCACCCTGCAGGAATGTGGGGCTGTTAAGGCTACCCCGAGCTAAGGAGATAGGCTCAGGTCCTGGAAAAGTTTGAAAGAGGGGCTCCCAGCCCAAGAGGGTCAGAATTTCCAGGAGAGCACAGGAATGTGAAAGGGCTTGTGGGGGGAGAAGGGCAGGAGGCATCTGGGCAGAGGCAGTGACATGGGCGAGGCTCAGAGGCCTGAGTGCCTGGGCTGCGCGTGGAGGTGGGGCATGACAGGCCCCTTTGCTACCACAGAAGTGATGAGGAGGCAGGTGAGGCAGGGGAGGACAGAAGGGCAGGAGGACCAGGTGGAGTCAAGGTGGCAGGCCATGCTTCATTTGGCACTGGTTCCTGAGGACAGCAGGGAGCTGAGATGACCCTGACAGGGAACAGACTGGCTCAGCGGCCCTGAGGTGCTGATGTGGGCAGGGCTGCTGGTGGACACTGGCCATCTCTTCTGTAGTTGCTGGCCCACCTCAAGGGAGTCGGCTTTCTGAGTCTTCGTTTCCACCTCTGTCAAATGGGATTTCACAGGATTTTGGAGAGAGTTGAGTAAGATGTTGGGCGTGGGATGCCTGGCACCTGAGAAGTTTGGGAAATTGCTGGCCACCACATTGGTGTTATTACCTGTCAAATGGGGACATCTGAGGTCAGCTGTCAGGCCAGGCCAGAGCCCTCTAGCGCAGGCAGGTGGGCTGGATGGGAATGGGAGGCAGCTGAGAGCGGGGAGCTCAGTGTCCAGTCCTCAGGTAACCCTGGGAGGAGATGGGGGGCAGCGGCAGGGTGGTCTGCAGACCTACACCTCTGCCGTCTTACAGCCAGGATGTTTGGAGTATACCACTCTGTTTCTCAAGGCCAATGCCTCTTTGTTCCACATCCTGCGTAATGTACCCCGATTTCCACAAGGACTAGTGCTCCCTTCTAGAAGTTTCTTCTGACATTTGGGCCAAGAAGCACAGTGCCTTCAGGCAAGGAGTCCTGTGCTGGGTCGAGGAGACACAGGCCATTCTCAGGATATTGGCATCTAGTTGGAGGTAGATCCTCCCAGGCACCCTCTGTCTGCCCAGGGTGGTGCCAGGGGGAGTTGCCAAGAGTAGATTCCAGATCCAATGTCCTGGTTCAAATCCTGCTCACACCACTTCTTACTCTGTGACTCTGCATCTCTATTCCTCAGTTTCCTTGTCTGTAAAATGGGGATGGTGCGCTCTATTGCCAGTTGAACAGAGTGGTTTGTTTTCCGCTGGCATGTGCTTTTCCACCTTCACAGTGAGCCTCCTGCTTTGCCCTTGGCAGAGGCCTGTTCATGTCCCTGTTCCCTTCCCTTCTGACTGTGGCCCTGTGGCCTTTTCTGAATTGTTGCCCCAGCAGCAGGCAATGTTATGTTCTCTGAAAAGATAAAATCCCCCGAGTTAGTGCTGACTGATTCCCATGTTGTACATCTTCCCTGTGTGGCTTAACAAGAGTCTCCTAATGGGAGGTGGTGCATCCAGCTTCAGCACCTAGGCATTCAGTAGGTGCTTAATAATGATGGTTGAACATGGAGAGAAGACCCCTGGTACCATTGGCCAGATAGACTCAGGGGAGCTACCAGGAGATACTGTAGGTGAGGGGCTTACAAGGGAGGCGTGGATGGGCCGGAGAGCTGGGAACGAGTGGCCATCTCCAACAGCCTGCCGTGGGATGGGGCAGGCACACAGTTTGTGAGTCTTCCTTTTCTGAGACCTTCCAAACCTTTTAACCTGCCTCTTGACCTTGGCCTTGGGTTTTGTACAGAATGGTCCAGCTGGACCCCATGCTTTAGCTTAACAGAGCTCTGAGATGAGATCCAAAAAGACCCACACCAGCTCCTATCCTTGCTTATGCTGTTTTCTCCACTTGAATATCTGTTCCGCTCCTCGCTCTTCTCTGTCCCTTAAAACTCTGTCACCCCTCAGAAGTTTCTTCATATGCCTCCTGTGAGCTGTCAGCCTCCACACCAGGATCAGACAGACAGACCCTCTCCCCACTGCTGTTGCCACCAGCCACACAACCCCTTAGATATGCACATGCCTGCCCATGAAATATTAATAACTGTCATTTATTGGGTCCTCTGCAGAGGGGACACTGAGGCACAGCTTCTCATTGGCACTCACCCACCCTTTACAAGGTAGCTTGGGCATGGCTGGCTCAGGGACCTCTTGTGAGTCAGGTCCCCTTGCTGAAGACACCCAGAGCACATGCCCATTTCTCTGACAGGCTTATTGTTCCCCTGATGAGTGACAGTGACAGATGTACCAGGTGAATGAATGAATGAATCCGTGGGTGAATGAGCAATTCTTGGCCCAGGCCCTGCTGTCCAGGCCTTACACCCCCTGCTCCTCCCCTGGTGGGTGGACTGACCCTTCAGAGGGCAGCTTTGCACTGGAGAGGGATGGCCCCAGGGAGCTGGCTGGTAGGGATTCCTGCCCCAACCTCCCAGAAGGGGACAGGGAGCACTTCTGGTGGAAGGCCTGGGACCCTCTCCCGTGGTCTGGAACGAGGCTGGCCAGGGGCCACACCTCTCCTGTAGCCCAGGAAGCTACCATGATCTTCCAGGACTTCTTTGTGCTGCCTGAAGTGGAAACTCCTCCTCTGCTCACTTATTTTCATCTTTTCTATAAAAATAAAATTGGAACAATAGAAATCGCTCACACACCTAATTACTCTGTTGTTTTATGGACTCAGGGCTTATTGGGCTCAAAACTTGCCACTGAAGTGGGCTCCCCACGGGGGGGGGGCCAGGATGGAAGGCTGGATCTGGCAGAGACCTGCGGGGCTCCTCAGGCCTGTCCTCTTGCTGCCCTGTCCAGGCAAACTGAACTTTCCAGAAGGAACAGTGCAGGGTCTGAGCAAGGGAGGGTGGCGCTGGTGGTCTCTGGGCTTCTGGCTGGCAGAGTCTTGATGGGCGGCTTTCTAGGTGGTTCTCTCCATCCCCACCTCCAAGACATAAAGACTTGCTGCTGTTTATTGAGTTTATTTAGTACGTGCAGGGCAAGGGCCAGGCACTTTGTGTGCTCTAACCAGTGACGCTGCATAACTTCCTGGGCACGGATCCTGTTGTTATCATCCCTGGACAGTTGGGAGGAACCTGGAGTTGGGGGTTCATAGCCAGGAAGTGGCAGGGCTGGGATTGAATTCAAACCCTAGGACCCCAGAGCCGTCAGGGCTGCCCATTTGGGCCCCTTGGTCACCCAGACCTGCCCTTTCCCCATGGGATCCCAGCAGGGGGCCTGCCCTTGCACCCCTCAAGGCAGCTGCCTCCCAGCTTCCTGGCCTCAGGCAGCCTCCTTTAACAGCGGGCCTCCTTCCTGTTGTCCTGGGCCGCTGGGAAAGCGCACACTTCCCGGCCCCACCCAGCCCCTCTGCGTCAAAATCCTGCTCCAGCAGCCTAGGAACCCAGTTTTTAAAATGCTGCCCTGCACCTGAGGGGGTCCGTGGACCCCGAGATGCCCAGTCCCGCAATGTGCAGTGCCAACCGCCACATGAGACCCCCGACCCCCACCTGCTCTTGGCCTCTATCCCTGGCCACCCAGCTCTCACGCACCTGCTGTCCCCACCCTGGGCAGCAGTGTCTCTTCCTGGGCGCTGGCAGGGCTGGGTGTGCCCCTCCCCCACAGCTGCCTCACACTCTGGACGGGTCCTGTGGTCCTGCTCCTCTTGTTATTGGACGCAGCCTTTGGTTGGCTGAACCCTGGCAGGCGATGGATGCCAGCCGCCCCAGGAGAGGGCGCGCAGGGAGAGCCTTGGATGATGGGAAGGGCCGGACTCCAGGGCCAGCACCCAGGTGGGTGCGGCCCGTGCCTGGTACACAGAAGGCAGAAGGCGTTCCACAGATAATGCCTTTAAGTATTTGTTGAACTTGGTTTCAAGCGCTGCCAGGGAGGGAGTCTTCCAGAAATGGCCGGAACTGGCTGGTTCTGGGGAAGGCACCTGTCCGGGAGCCCGGGAGCGTGAACATGAGCTGGTGTCAAAACCCATGAATGGCGTGGACAGAACAGCGTGCCACAGTTTTCTGTAGGATCCCCTTGAAGTGTCACAGGACAGTGGCGTGGAAATAACCCTCTTTTCACTGTGGAAACTGAGTCTCTGGCGGGGGCAGTGACTAACTCCTGTCACACAGGCTGGAGGAGGCTTTGCAAGACAGGCTGGGCCCTCGGCTGGGTGACCCGAGTGGCTCTAGCTAGTGAAGTTCAGCCTGAGATCTGGGGTGATTCTCACGGTGGGCAGGAGGGGACGCCCTGGGTTCAGAAGCCATCCGAGGGGCGTGCTGGTGCGTCTGTGAGGGGTGTGTAAGGGGAGAAGCCCCTCTGCCCAAGCTTCTAGGGGATGAGATGCACTCGGGTCAGGGAGGGCAAAACCAGCCCTGGGCTGGGGCCCGGTACCAGCTAGTCCATGGTCTGGCCCCGTCTGGAATGTTTACTATTAACTTGGCTCTTGAAACAGCCCAAGATCTTTAGTCCTGACACAGAGGCCTGGAGAATGGGGTGATTAGTCCAAAGACATACTGCTCATGCCCAGTGGAAAGTTCTGGTTCAGCTAAGGGCTGGAGCCGAGAGTCTGGGCCAGCTTGAAGAGGTCAGGAGCTGGCCATGAAGGCTGTGGTTCTGCAGAAGGGACTCTGTTAGGATCCCTAATGGACTCTGCTATTGGGACTAGCCTTGGGCAGAGGGCACACCCCAGAGTGTCCCCAGCAACCCTCCTCCCTGGGGGCATCTGGACACCAAGACTTCTCAGGCTGACTGGGGCCTGGCATGACACTGCTGTCACGAGTGTCTGGAGCCACACGTGGCACAGGCTGGTGACCCCCACACTAGGGGAAAATTGAAGGAAACCTTCAGGCACTTGCCGGTGGGGAGGGCTAATGTGCCCCACTTTCTCAGGGAGACGTACCAGCACCCACCACCCCAGAAGTCCCCCGGGGGCTGGTTTTGCCCTTGGGCCTTTGTAGGCCCGGTCCCTGTCTTGAGTGTGAGTGCCCTCCCCTTGTGTTCTGGATGGTCCTGATTGACCTTTAAACCTCCTCCGGGACCCCACCCCCAAGTGCAGTGAGGCTGGCCTGTGGGATGTCTGTCCTGTGGGATGGTGAGACCCTGGCTGAGGGTCTGTGCAGTGCTGGGCCTGGTAGGAAATGCTGGTGGAGTGAGCAGAGGGGACAGACCAGGAGGACCCTGGGTGCGTGTCACCAGGGCCGCCAGCAGGACACACTTTCCTTGTTTCTAAGGGCAAAGGGAGAGATTCATGGGAGGGATCGGGGGCCTCCTGACCCAGCTCCTGCCAGTGTTGGTTGGTAGTGGGCAGCTGAGTGCAGGTGATTGTGAGGTCAGCCCAGAGAGGGCCAGCAGAGGATCTTGCTCAAGGCCTGTGGCCAGCTGGACCTACCCATTTTACAGAAGGAATACTGAGGCCTGGGGTGCTTGGGGCTTGACCAGAGTGCCACAAGAGAGGCTTACGGTCCCCTGGGTGGGGGGGAGTGGGAGGAGAGTCCAGCAGGACTTCACGGGACCGCACTCCTGCCCTCTCCCCCGTCCCCAAGCAAGGGCATTTTCCTACAGGTCAGATCTGGGAGTGGACAGGAAGGAACCAAGGAAAGCAGGGTCCCCAGGGCTCTGAGCGCCTGTCCTTTAACATGGAGAAGGCGCAAAGCTGGATAGAAAGAAATGTGTGTTGCCCCCATATTGGCAAGAAGTCCACGGAGACGGCGCCTTCCAGCTAGAGGGGGAGAGCGGCCGAGGCGGCCTGGGCCACGAGGTCGTTACTGCCTGTTGCTGCTGCTGTGTTTTCCGGAGTTTCTAGAATGTATGAGAAACACGAAAATGAAGCTCTATCCTAAGGCAAGAGGGAAGAAGAGGCGGCAGCTGCTCCCCTTTGTCTGATTCTGGGGCTTCCACTCGTGAGCAGCCTCTGGGATGATGGCCGTGGGCTCCCCACAGGAGCTGCCTGGTAGCAGGTGCAACCCCAGGCTGGGCGCCTGTGCCAGCGGCCTCCGCGGCTCTCATTCGGGGAAATTGGGTCACGGAGTCCAGGCCTGGGGCTCCTGGGGCAGTGCCCAGGAATTCATCCAAACACATCTGGCCTCCTTCCCGCGGCCCAAGCTGGCCTCTGCACCTTCTTCCTCTGAGCCCTGTGTCCAGCCTCTGGGCCGTGGCTGCTCATCTCCATGTGGTCCTCACCTTCCTACTCTTGGCCTTGGCTGCTGCTGGGCCCAGCCTCCTCCTGAAGAGCCGCCATGGTCATCCCCACTGGGGAAGCCATCCTGCTTCCCAGCCAGGGGTGGCCCCAGGGCAGGGTCCAGGGCGGATGGTTTCACCCCTGTCCCTGTTGGCTGCAGTCCTCACTGACTTTGGCCTCCACGCTCCTTCCCCGCCATCCTCCCCGGCCATCCTCCCACACGGGACAGGCTCTGTCCTGTGGTCATGTGGTCACTTGTAATGGCATCTGAGCCTTATCCTGGGTGAGAACTCAGTCTGCCTCCCTCCTGGCTCCTGATTCTGTACCTGGTTCAGAATCACCCCACTGCCCTCAGCTACTGCCTGAGTGCCTACTGTGTGCCAAGGGCTGGGCCAAGTGGCAAGGCACAGATGGCGCAGATTGGCCAGTCTCAGGGTGACTGCATGCCCCTGTGCGTTGGTGCACACCACCTGTATACGCGCACCACCTGTATACGCGCATGGCATCAGTGTCTTTGACCCGTGGATACACGCCTCTGACGCTTTGCCCATACGCTGTCCTGGGGTGCCCGTTCAGCACCTTCCAAGCCATGCCAGCCCCGACCTGGAAGCCCAGTGACCCACAGTCTCCATCTTTGTGAAGCTCCTGTCTTGTGACCATGGCGGGGCATCTGGTGAGGGCTGGGGAGACCGGGAGAAGGTGCAGAGGGGCGTTGCTGCCTGGTCTGGGTTGTCTGTGACGTCTGTGGTTTTGTGGCTCCAGAATCCCCTGGAGGGTGATGGGCCCGGAGCCTGGAGTGCTGGGCTGGGTGCAGGGGTTGGGGGAGTGGCAGGAATACTGAGCCCTGAAGAGGTCACATGGTCATTGGAGGGCACAGAACGTAGGACCTGAGGACGCTGGAGGAGAGCAGAACCGTCCATGGGAGGAGAGCCTGGGACCAGCAACTAGGACGCCGCTCCTGTTGGACAGGCTCCTGGAGCATTGGCGCTCCATGTGACCAAGGGGGCAGCGTGGAGGAGCAGGCCTAGAGAGGGGTCTTCTGGAACACTGAAGTCAGCTCCGCCGCCCCTGGGGGGTGGAGGCTAGGGGGCCGTCCTGAGCCTGGTGAGGACGGGCAG
Source organism: Marmota marmota marmota (assembly GCF_001458135.2). NCBI lineage: Eukaryota > Metazoa > Chordata > Mammalia > Rodentia > Sciuridae > Marmota > Marmota marmota. Next base: position 7,894,874 of record NW_025999962.1, on the reverse strand, counting down.
CCTCTGGCACACACAACCCCTGCAGGCCCTCTCCACCGCTTACTGGGTACCTGATTGCGGGCAAGTCCCATCCCGTCGCCAAGCCTCAGCCTCCTCATCTGTAAAATGGGTTGTGAGAATGGAATGAGGTGGCACACATCACTTGGGAGCCTGGGGTCGATGGGGGCCTTAGTGGCTTTGCTGAGACGGAATTCCCTATGCATGTCACATTGCTGCCACTTCATTCTCTCTCCTTCCTCAGTGTCAGTGGGACATTTGGGCACTCGCGTGCCTGTGTGGTAACATTCTCTGACTCTTCCAGGTGAGAAAGGTCAGGAGTTGACAGGGCAAGGACAGACAGGTGGTGGTCTCACAGGGTTAAGGAGAAGGCTCGGCCCCTGCAGCCCTGCCTGGCATCCCTTGCCATTTAGTGACAGCATCCTTGTCCCAGGGAAGTGGGGAGCTAAAATGCCAAACCTCAGTGCCTGTATTCTGACCAAAGAGAATTTCAAGTCAGACACCAGGAGCCATCAGGAGAAGTTTAGTGCAAGTGAGGAGAAAGGAAAGGAAAGCCCAGTGAGGCTCCAGCAGGGAACGAGAGAGAGAGAGAGAGAGAGAGAGAGAGACAGAGACAGAGAGAGAGAGAGAGAGAGAGAGAGAGACAGAGACAGAGAGAGAGACAGAGACAGAGAGAGAGAGAGAGAGAGAGAGAGAGAGATCTGAGCCCAGGAGGCTGTCTCCAAACTCCTCACTGTTTGGTGTTGACCGGGAGGGCCGGGGACCTCTGCACTCCGCCAACCAGGTGTTCACTGTGGGGTTGTAACCTGAGTTGTCCTCTCTCTAGAACTGTCCTGGTGGCCATCCTATTTAGGGGGGGCTTCATTTAGTGACAGCATCCTTGCAAGTCTGTCCCGTTAACATGGGCACTGGGGGCAGTGACTGGTCAGAAGTTACCTTAGTGCGCCCGTGCTACTGAAGGAACCGTCCTCCCAGACAGATGGAGTCGCCCATGGCCATAATCCCAGCTTCACACCCTCTTCAGTGGGTCAAGAGTTAACCCCAGGGGCTGGGGCTGGGGCTCAGTGATAGAACACTTCCCTGGGTTTGATCCTCAGCACCATATAAGACTAACCAAACAAAATAAAGGTATTGTGTCCATCTACAACTGGAAACATTAAAGGGGGGGGTGGGTCCTTTCTTGTGACAGAGTTTCCCATAAGCTCCTTTGCTTCTGTTTATTTCCCACAAATTAACTACCACCCTTTGCTCTCTCATCTACTTTGAAAGTAGTTCAAAGAACTCTAAAGTAATCTAAAGAATGCTGGTGACCTTGCCTGCATTTCACTGCTGTTGGTCGCTTCTGCCTGATTTTCCCCGCTCTAGACTGGTGACCCTGAATCACAGGGAATAAAGGGTATGAAGTCAAATCAGTAGCTACTTCCTGCTGAGCTGGGGCGTGGGCTTACAGGGTGGGTGTCTCCAGTCCTCGATATCTATCAGGGAAATGCTTCAGATTATGAGTCAGGTCTATCCAAGGGGTCATTGTCATTCTCTAAGTTAGTAGAAACAGGTTGTAAAGCCATCTGGGAGGCCGATGCCCTATGAACAAAATAAGAAGACATAAGTATTGGAAAAAGATAGACACAACAATAGACAAGGCAACATCTAAATACACCAGTGATGTGATAATGACTCAATATCAGCAGTTTCTTCCACCAGGAAGTGTTAGAACGCTGGTAACTAAAACATTGATCCCATGATGAGACAGGTGAGGACATCACTTTGCATCTCATTAAAAAGGTAAATCTTAGCTGAGCACAGTGGCCCACTCCTGTAATCCCAGCTGCTTGGGAGGCTGAGGCAGGAGGATTACGAGTTCAAAGCTAGCCTCAGCAAAAGAGAGGCCCTGAGCGACTCAGTGAGACCCTGTCTCTAAATAAAATACAAAATAGGGCTGGGGACGTGGCTCAGTGGTGGAGTGCCCCTGAGTCCAATCTCTCGTACAAAAAAGAAAGAAAATGTAAATCTTTAAGAATTTTAGTTACATTGTCAGAGCGGTCAGGAATGCAGACACAGCATTCCATCTGGGTAATGGCGCGAGTGCCACCCTGAGCTGCAGTGGGAACATCCAGAGCCATCCAGTTTTGTAACACAGCTTTTCTCATGAGAGCCACCTCCATGGTAAGGAGAGAGAGACCTCTTTCAGTGTCATGGAGAGCTTTTGGGTATAAATGGTCAGAGTTTCCACATGCCAGATTATGTCCTATAGACTAATCGGAGGGATAAATAGCAGAGTTACATAATCAAACCAGTGAAAAACAGATTAAGTTTACCTATGTAAGAGGTTAGGAAAATTTGTGTGTCTCAAATTGACCCAGAACAAGTTGTGGCAATGTCTTTTGTGATAGTTATTAGACACTGCTGAATAAGAATCTCAAGTTACATTAAAAGAACCATTGTCTTTTTTGGGGGGTGGGGGGGAGTACCAGGGATTGAACTCAGGGCCACTCAACCAGGGAGCCACATCCCCAGCCCTATTTTGTATTTTATTTTGAGACAGGGTCTCACTGAGTTGCTTAGCACCTTGCTTTTGCTGAGGCTGGCTTTGAACTCACGATCCTCCTGCCTCAGCCTCCTGAGCTGCTGGGATTATAGGCAAGGCCAAGGCACCCAGCAGCTTCACCATGCTTGAACTGGGAGCAATGAGTTTGCATCAGTAGTAGAAGTCAGCATTCTATTTTGTCTTTCCTTAGGTGATGACTTACTGTCTTTAATTAACTCAGGCTGTTGTGTTAAAAGTATTTCTTCTGGGCTGGGATTGTGGCTCAGTGGTGGAGCACTTGCCTAGCATGTGTGAGGCACAGGTTCGATCCTCAGCACCACATAAAAATAAATAAATAAATATAAGGCATTCTGTCCATCTGCAGCTACAAGAAAAGTTTTTTAAATGGTACTTCTGCAAAATAGTAGCAGGTAACAATTATAAAGTTTTAGAAGGAAAACACAAAATGAATTTAAGAGCAACAACATAGTTTGTATAATAACTTTGTATCAAAAAACATACTCTCTATCATTGCACTAGTGTATACCTGATATCTATTTAGCCTCTGTAAAGATCCATTCGTTTATGAACTCAATTACATGTGAAATCCTTCACAAGTTTTATTTTTTTAAACTCTTACAACCTTAAATACCTTTTATAATTTACCAAAATCTTTATGTAATTTTGTACTCTATCCCTTGTTTATTTTGAGATCATAGTAATCTTTACAACAAAAATCTATCTTTTGATAACAATTTTAAATAAACTTAATTCTGGCCTACTTTAGAGCTATCAACATGGAGTAAGGCGGGAGGCAGTCTTAACTCAGGTGAGGTTCCAAAACAGACTCATTATCTTATATACAAATGTATCTTATTTATGTAAAATGAAACATTTATGTAGTTAAAGCAAACAGATGCAAGCCAGGTTTTAAAGTGGCCACGTAGCCCTTTATGTCCAACACAACCTATGAAAGAGCACTTAGTGGTCACCTTGTAAACCTACATAAACCTTTATTTTACAAACCTTTACAAGGCTCAGACAAACATAGTTAGTTCTCAGAGGTATATGTACCTCTAGTCACATATATTTTGGGTGTCAACTATATTGTAGTAACCTAAAATAATAGTTGTTTATTAACCAGCTATGAAGTCATCAATTAAAAGACCTTAGAACAGCTACAAACCTTGATTCCTTTAAGACTTAATTTCTCTAAGTAATAAAACTTAAAAGAAAGAAATTATCTTGATGGATAAGAGCAGATCAATGTTTTTTTTTGTTTTTTTTTTTAAAGAGAGAGAACTATTTATTATTTATTTTTTGGCAGACACAACATCTTCGTTTGTTATGTGGTGCTGAGGATCGAACCCGGGCCGCACGCATGCCAGGCGAGCGCGCTACCGCTTGAGCCACATCCCCAGCCCCCAGATCAATGTTTTAATAAAATCTTTTTTTTTTAAACAGATAATTGGAATTTGTTTCATATTAATGTATTAAATGTTGACTTTGGGGGAGGGAAACCCTTAAATTAAACTTTGTGCTGATTATAGCCAAATTAATCACACACAAACATTTTGAGATTTACCTTTCACCAACCTTTTGCAACTTACTTAGATATTTTACAACCAGTTTTACATCCTTAGTTTTGTCCTCTCTTTCATCTTGAAGTTTAGAACAAAGATATTATTTTACCCTATAAGATGCTTTTTCATCTAGAAATATTTCCTTTCCCCTTTAATTTTTCTTACCATAATATGTTTCTATACCTCTAACTTGATTACATTTCTTTCCTAGTTACTGACCTTTTAAGTTTACATTTTAAAACAATCCTTAAAAATTTATGAATGTATACAAAATACATTTTAATGAAATAAAATACTTTGTTTTTCTCGTAGATTTTTTTTAATTGAAACTAGTTTGGTTTTCCTCCCTCCTCCTCCTCCTCCTCCTCCTCCTCCTCCTCCTCCTCCTCCTCCTCCTCCTCCTTCCTCCTCCTCCTCCTCCTTCCTCCTCCTTTTCTTCTTGAACTCAGGGGCACTAGACACTGAGCCACACCCCCAGCCCTATTTTGTATTTTATTTAGAGACAGGGTCTCACTGAGTTGTTTAGTGCCTCACTGTTGTTGAGGCTGGCTTTGAGCTGTGATGCTCCTGCCTCAGCCTCCCGAGCTGCTGGGATTACAGGAATGTGTCACAGTACCAGGCTGAAAGTAGAATTTTAGCCCTTAATCATCTTGCTTTTAGAAACAAAGTAATCTTAATTGCTTTCCATTGATCAACAATTTATAAAATCACATTTATAAATGTTCATCCTGTTTATGTTAAATCTGATTTACCCATTTTTAACAGGTTACCCATGGAAACCAAGTCAAGTTAATATTTTAAGCCATCTTTTTAATTTTTTTTTAATTGGTTGTTCAAAACATTACAAAGCTGTTGACATATCATCTTTCATACATTTGATTCAAGTGGGTTATGGACTCCCATTTTTACCCCATATACAGATTGCAGAATCACATCGGTTACACATCCACGTTTTTACATACTGCCATATTAGTGACTGTTGTATTCTGCTGCCTTTCCTATCCTCTACTATCCCCCCTCCCCTCCCCTCCCATCTTCTCTCTCTACCCCATCTACTGTAATTCAATTCTCTCCCTTTTTTTTTTTTCCCTTTCCCCTCACAACCTCTTATTTGTAATTTTGTATAACAATGAGGGTCTCCTTCCATTTCCATGCAATTTCCCTTCTCTCTCCCTTTCCCTCCCACCTCTCGTCTCTGTTTCCATCTTTTTAAATTTAATATTTATTTTTTTAGTTGGACACAATACCTTTATATTATTTATTTTATTATTATGTCGTGCTGAGGATTGAACCCAGAGCCCCTCATGCACAAGGCGAGCGCGCTACCACTGAGCCACAACCCCAGCCCCGTCATCTTCTTTATTTTAATTTATTTTTTTAGTTGTTGGTGGATCTTTTATTTTATTTGTTTACTTATATGTGTTGCTGAGGATTGAACCCAGGGCCTCACACATGCCAAGCAAGCGCTCTACCACTGAGCCACAACAACAGCCCTAAGCCATCTCTTTTGTTGAAAAATCCTAGAAGCAATGGACATTACACTTTAAGCATTTTTTTTTTTTTTTGCTTTTTTAAAATTTCTTTCATACATGACAATAGTGGAATGCATTACATTCATAATTATCCATTCACTGCACAATTTTAATAACTCTCTATATAAAGTATGTTCACACCAAATTATGCCATTATACATGAGCTCTCATTGATTTTTTTTGCATTACAATTCTTTTTCTTTTTTTTAGAGAGAGAGGAAGAATTTTTTAATATTTATTTTTTAGTATTTGGCGGACACAACATCTTTGTATGTGGTGCTGAGGATCGAACCCGGGCCGCACGCCTGCCAGGCGAGCGCGCTACCGCTTGAGCCACATCCCCAGCCCAACAAAAACCTTGAACTCAGGAAAAAAAACACGAAACACATAGCTGTGATTACCCTAGAGAGGGAGGACATAGAACAACCTTCAGGCCCTTTTGCATGAGTCAGCCCAGATACGTAAGGAATGTGGGAGCCTGTGACGTCCTCAGGAAAAAAACAGCCTTTAAGAAAACGAAAACGGGGGCTGGGGATGTGGCTCAGCGGTAGCGCGCTCGCCTGGCAGGCGCGCGGCCCGGGTTCGATCCTCAGCACCACATACCAACAAAGAGGTTGTGTCCGCCGAAAACTAAAAAATAAATATTAAAAAATTAAAAAACAAGAAAAGAAAACTTACACATTTGGGGATCTTTCCATTTTTCTTCCCTGTGCCCATCTGGAGAGAAGAGAAAACCCTTTAGGGAGGAACTTATTGAAAGAGCATAATCCCAGAGTGTGAGAAAAGGGAAACCGTCTTGTAGGCCCCACAGCAGCTTGGATCTAAAGGTGACACCTTTTCCCTCTGGTCTCCCGTCAGTTTGGGCCTTGCTTATGCAGCTTACATCCAGATGATATCAGACCAGCTGCTAGGGAGCAAGGGAAGCTGTTGTTTTGATTGTGAGGGGCTTATACGTGGGCACTTTTGACCATGATTTTTCTAGTCCCTGGTAACTTTTTGTCTCCTCTTCCTTGAGTGGCCACGGAAGGTCGAAGGCTGCCAAACTATGCGCTCTTACTGGTGTGGCTTGCAACCCTGTGAGGGAGTAAGAGGAAGCCAGAGTCTGTCCATACCCCAGGTGTCCCTCAGCAGTGCTGATGACCAAGAGAGATGCATGTGTGAAGGTGTCCCTCCCGTACACGCCTTTCGAAACCCAGAACCAGGATGCGTCCCTGCCCTGGTTCCCGAGAACTTGGTGTAGCGAGCTCGCCCAAGCGCTGCGACTCCTGGCTTATCATCTGCTGAACCGCTGTCGCTCAATCTTGTAATCTCATTTTAAAAAACACTTTAATAACTTGGGGAAGTGACCCTTAATCCTTCTGCATAGCATTTTTAAGAGTAGCTTAGGCTGGACACTGAAAGTGGAGGAGAGTAGTGGTTTTTGTGTCACTATGTTGAAAACAGAGCAAATGACCACAGGACAAATGGTGTAAGAAAGAAAAAGGAGCCTGGACTGGGGTCGTGCCTCAGAGGAAGAGCGCTCGCCTGGCATGCGTGAGGCACTGGGTTCGATCCTCAGCACCACATAAAAATAAAAATAAATGTACTGTGTCCACCTACAACTAAAAATGTTTTTTTTAAAAAAAGAACAAGGATCCTGGTAGACAAAGATGGTGACCTGTGAACCTCCCCCCCCCCATTCTGGATAAAGCTTCTAAAATGAGATGGTGCAGTACCCACTCCTGAAGGGAGGTGGGTGTGTGCCCCAAGACAACAGCCACATCAGTGGAGGTGGCCTGTCCCCTCTGTGATGCCCCTCCTACAGATTAAGAAGATGCTGCAAAAAGCCAGGGAGAGTCCAAGTCTGCGTGCCACCCAGGACAGACAAATGTCACTGCAGCTGCTGCCTGAATAAAAAGCTGAGCAAAAACAACAAGATGACGTAAGACGAGCCGAGCAGGTGGGCGTGACACGCTGGGGAGCTTTTGGCAGAGGTCAGTGAACACACGGAGGCTCAAGGCAGAAGGCAAGGTATCCGAGGCCAACTTAGATGGGTGATGAACAGTGTCGATGCCCGTCCCGTGGTTGGCTCTTGAGCGGAGTCCAGGCACCAAGTCATATGTCCCAGGAAAGCAGCGAGTGGAGACTCCAAACCTCGGATCCGATGAAAGAAGATTTCAAGTCAGACACCAAAAGCCTTCAGGAGAACTTTATGTGCAATGAGGAGAAAGGAAGGGAGACCGCACGCAGTGAGGCTCCCGCAGAGGGCACGAGGGCGCGGGGCTGTCTCCAAACTCCTCGCTGCCTGGTGTTGACCGGGAGGGCCGGGGACCGCCTCTGCACTCCGCCGACCAGGTGTTCAGCGCCTTCACGCTGGTCTGTGGGGTTGACCTGAGTTGTCCTCTCTGGAACTGTCCCGGTGGCCGTCCTATTTAGGGGGGCTTCATCTACAAGTCTGTCCCGTTAACATGGGCACTGGGGCAGTGACTGGTCAGAAGTTACCTTAGTGCGCCCGTGCTACTGAAGGAACCGTCCCTCCCAGACAGATGGAGTCACCCATGGCCATAATCCCAGCTTCACACCCTCCTCAGTGGTGCCCGGCAGGGGATGGTACCTAAATCCTTTTCTTTTGACGTAGTTTCCGGTTAGCGTTTTTGCTTCTGTTGATTGTCTACAAATCACTACCCTTTGCTGTTTCATCTACTTTGGAAGTGGTTTAAAGAAGACCCTAAAATAAGTTAAAGGACACTTGTGACCTTCCTGCATTTCATTGTTCATCCTGAGTGTCCCTGGTGATGGCCAGTCCTGACCCAAGAGGGCTGTGGCCCCTGGTTGCGGAAGAGTCCAGCCTGCCCTGCTGCAGCGTGGCGCTGTGTCCTCACCACCTGCACCGTGACTGCACCCCTAAGACAGCTGGAGGGCCACTTGCTGCCCTGGGCCCTTCACTGTCACTCTCAGGGGCCCGGTGGGATGGAGGAAGTGACTTCATTGAGGTATTGCCCCCGGGGCAGTGGCTGCACTGGGCAGGTGGGGCTGCCCCGGCACCAGAGGGGCACGAGCGTCTCGCAGGCCCCTCACTTTTCAGAAAAGCAAACCACACTTCCAAGAGGGTACAGGTGGCCTAGCGTCTGCAGGTGGCTCTTCCAGCCTGGTTCTCAGCTGGAGCCCCAGGCACAGCAGAAACGTGAGGAGCAGGGCAGAGTAACCGGGCAGAGGAGGAGAGAAAGGCGCATTGTGCAGCTTCCCTCTTGCAACAGGCACCTCACCAGGTGCCCGGAGCCCAGGAGAGTTCTGCAGGTTCGTCCCTCCTCCTCTGGGCCTAAGTCCATCCCTGCACCTGGGGGCGCTGGCTGAATGCCCGCTGAGCCACAGGCCTGCGCTGTGCACTGAGCTGCCGTGGGGACAGGCCAAGGAGGGTCCCGCCTGCTCGAAGCCATTTCTCCTCAGGTCCCCAGCTTCTCTCCCGTCACTCCTTCCAGGGCTCCCCACCGAGTCCCCACAGGCTGCGTCATTGCCTATGTCTTTCCTCTGCGCCTCCCACATTCCAGTTGGAGGGGACCTGAGAATTCCCGTAAATGAGCCACTTCATTGGCGTGAGGAGCCTAAGGTGGCATGGCAGGCAGGACTGAGACCTTGGGCAGCTTTTCTGAGACCCGAGGCCAGCAGCCTGATTGACAAGCAGATGTGTGGACTTGGCCGGGCTGAGGCCTCTCTGTCGCCATGTGCTGGGGCCTGGGGATGCAGGTGGTGGAGCAGCACGGCCCGTGTGGGGTACGGGGCGCCGGTGGGCGCAGGCAGGTGCCAGGGGCCTGCAGGGACTGGCCTGGGGAGGGAGCTTGCGCAGGGGCTACCAGAGCCTCCTCGAGCACTTGGACTTTATCCCGGGGCAGTGGGTCCAGGAGGGAGAGCAGCGTCAGCTCGGCCTCGGCTGGCTCCTGGGGGCCTGGTCGGGAGTCCCTGAGGAAGCTGCTGTGGTGTCGCGGTGAGAGCCGAGGGGTCAACCAGCCAGGCCCCGGAGGAGCAGGGCCTGAGAAGTACCAAGCCGCGGGACAGACTGGGCGGTGGGTGAGGAGGTCACTGAGCGGGATGATGCCTTGGGGCTCCTGGTGTGGGCTGCCGGTCACGTCACTGATGGGGCCCAGAAGGGACTGGTGACTTGTCAGAGTGCCCCTCGGTGCCAGGCACGGGCCACACATTGTCAGCCTGGGTTGTCGGAATGATTCAGAGTCTGGCCTGCAGAGGAGGGTTCAGAGAGGCCGGTGAGCTGCCAGGGCGGGACCGGAACCACTGTGTGTGACCAGGGCCCTGCTCAGGCCCTCCTTGCCGCCCCACCCAGGTCACTCCTGCTCAGCTGGCAGTTAGGCCCCTCAGATGCCCAGGAAGCCTGCACCAGCCTCTCCGGGAGCCGGGCGGTGCCTGTGCCAGGAAGCACCGCAGTCCTGCTGGGGTGCTCTGGGCCAGCCCTCGCCCGCGCCCTCTGCAGGCCCCTGGCCACCCCCACCCCATGACATCTGGGACAAAGCTTCTCAGGCCATAGCCCCCCTGCCAGAGAGGGCCCCAAGAGGACAGGGAGGGGTGGGGCGCACCCTCCGTGCCCTTCCCCCAGCCTCAGGGCTGCAGACAGAGCCAAGGCTCTACACTGAAGTGGCCCTTTGTACATTGTCCTTGGAGGACAGGGAGCCTGGGCGGGAGGGGCTGGCCCTGCGCTGATCTCAGCAGGGCGGGGGCAGGGGCTTTCTCTGGACAGGGGAGGGCACCCTGTCAGTTGGGAGTGCTCACTGGAGGGGCTGTACCCCATGCACCGCCAAACTAGTCCCCCACTCACTAGGGTTCCCTGAGTCTTGGGGTTGTCACTTGGCAGTGTTTACAGAGCCTGGGGCAGGGGGGGACAGGCAGGGACCCTTCTCTCCAGGGATTGCTATTCCCGGGGAGGACTCGGGCCTGGGGTGGGAGGAAAAGCAGATTCCCAGACATGAACCAGAGTCGGGCTGTTGGCGGGGGCGGGGGTCAGGAAGGTCTCTGGGACCAGTGACATCAGAAAGACTGGAGGTGGCCAGCACACAGAGATCTGAGGAAAGGAACAGCCAGTGTGAGGACCCTGGGTTGGGACCCTGCGGGGGGGGGGGCGCCAGGGTCAGGAAGGTGGGGAGTGTGGCTGGAGCCTCAGGGACTAGGGGTCAAGGCTGGTGAGGATATTGGGGACAGGTCTGCAGGCCTTGTAGGTGCTCAGAGGTGTCTTGGCTTCAATCCAACTGTGACAGGGGCCACATCTGGGCAGTGGGCAGGGGATG
>NW_025999962.1:7875581-7883524 GCF_001458135.2 Marmota marmota marmota | reverse complement strand
GAAAAGGGGGTCAGGGGGGTACAGCAGGCCACATAGCTCCCTGCCAGGCATTCAGTGTTTTGGTGTAAGAGGCCACCGAGCCCCAGCTCAGGGACTTGGCGTCTGTGCCGAAGCTTTTTGGATGTCATTGTATTTGATCTCATGGGGTCAGGGGTGGGTGGTCTCACTTTGTGAATGGGGACACCAAGGATATTTAGTGGCCCACCCAGGATCCCATGGGAGAAGGGGGGGAGAAGGGGCATGACTTGGGTCCAGACCCCAGGAAGCTGCTGCCCCAGCTGCCCCTGGCCCACGCTGTCCTCTGAGAGGTTGGGCTGAAGGGATCTTCCCCGGCACTGGCCAGAGGAGCCCGGAAGGTCTCTCCCTCGTGGACTGAAGCCCCTCAGCCCCAGCCCCTCAGGTCTTGCTTGATCTCGGCCTCTGTGGTAAGCCGATGAGGGCCACGCGTCTCAGATCACTGCCACCCTCCAGCCCCAAGATGATGACACCACTTTACTCAGGAGGCACCCTGTCTCCCGTGAGTTCTGGTCGCTGTTCCATCGTTGTGGAAACTGAGGCGGGCAGGGCTGGCCTCAGCCCTTGACCCCTGGCCTTGTCTGCTGTCCCTCCTTCCCCACTCCAGGCAGGACAGGGCTGGTCATGTGGGTCGCGGAAGCCAGGCGGCTGGGATAGTAGGGAGCCACAGGCCTTGGTGCAAATGTCCCTGGGAGATTGGTTCCCACTGGCCTCTGGGCTCCTGAGGACTCCAGCAAGAGGCCTGGTGGCTGGCCATGGCTCGCGGTCGGTAGGCGCTGGGCTCTCCTTCCTCTAAGCAGAAGCTGTTGATCATTTGCCCAAGTAACAACTCCAGGCCGGTGCGGCCCTTCCCCATGGCTTGACCCGCTCTGGCCTCCTCTCTGCTCCTGTATCCTTTGTCCTCCTCACACCCCACACCCAGCTGCCCTCTCCCTCTGCCCCAGCCTCCCTCTGCAGAGATGCCAGGGCCTGCGCCCTCTGGAAGCCCCCACGCCTCGTGCACACCAGGGGCCCCTTGGACTCCTTCCCACTGGGGGTGGTTCTCAGCGGCCTTGCAGGAGAGTGGATGCCCTCCCTCTGACAGATGGAGGCCCGGGGGCGTGGGGCAGCACGGCCTGCCGAGGGCACCCCATGCTGAGCGGGCCTGGGTGGCTCCTGGCTGCTGGTGGAGGCAGCCGAGCAAACAGGAAGTTTCTCTCCAGTCTCAGCCGCCTGGGGAGGGGGTCTGATTTGTCTTCAGCCTCTTGAGAGGGTGACTGTTGACAGGGCAGGCGGGGCCTCGCTGAGGGGGCCTCCAGGCCCAGAGCCCGGCAATGCAGGGGCTGGCTAGGGGTCTCCTTTGGGCAGGGTGATCCCCTAACTCTCCCCATTTCTGCCTGCAGGGCTGTTGGCACTGGCCACCTTCGGCCAGGAACATGGGCTCTGGCCTCTGGCCCCTGGCTGGCCCGGGCATGCCCCACCCACTCTGGGACACTGGTCCTTCCGCGCAGAGAGGGCATTTCTAAGCTTTCTGACCTATGCATGCCCCTCTGCTCCCGACCACATCCTTGTGGAATGTCCAGCAGCGACCAGTCCCCCCAGTCAGGTGGACATCCTCCAGGACCCTCTGCCCAGGGAGGAAACAGTGAGAGGCCCAAAGAGGAGAAGGCCACATGGTTTACACAGCCTTGGCCTTGAGGGCACCTGGCCTGGAAAACACGGTTGCTCCCCGCTCCCCAGCATCTGGCCGCCCAGCCTGCAGGGTGGGGCTGCCTCCGATGCTTGGTTACCTGCTTTACAAATGAGGAGACTGAGGCCCAGGTGGGGAGTCACAGCTGGGAAGAGGTGGGGCTGGGAAAACAGTTGGGTGAAGGGCAGGGCTTGGAGGAGGCCAGCTCTTTATGTAGTCACCTAACTGACACCTGTGTTGGGCCCAGGGAGGCTGGGGACAGACGCTGCTGCAGGGGGGACCGGAGACCGGACACTGCCCGCTGTGGTGGTGCCCCTGAGGAGCCTTGAGGCAGGTACTAAATGAGGGGAGGTGGGCAGCGATGGCCCGGAGAGGCCCAGGCAGTGACCTGACGTGGGTGGTGGGGAGTGCTGGCGCAGGTCAGGGTCGGAAGAGCTCTTTGCAGGGAGAGTGTCCTTGGACTCAGATCTGGCTGGTGTCAGGATGAAGCACTTAGCAAACCCTGCCAGAGGGTGACCTTGGGTAGGTCTGGGCAGAACCCTCTCCTTCCCTATCTTTTACTGGCTGATGGGGGAAGTGTGGGCTCAGGGCTTGGGGCAGCCCCAGGCTGTAACCACCGCAGGCTGCTGGAGGCCAGGGTCGGGCAGCCCGGGAACCCTCCCTCGAGTTCCTGGTGCCCAGGGCTAGGGGCAAACAACGAGGAAGAGGAGGGCAATGGGGTGGGGGGAACTACGGCACAGCAGGCTGGCGCAGGCAGCTTGGGGCAGGGTCCAGGGGTCTGCCGTGCAGAGCACGACCCCTCCAGAGTCTCAGCTCCAGCACTACCTCGGGGTTTTCCCGACTTTTTAAAGCACCAGCCTGCCCACCCCCGGGTGACCCACCTGCCTGACCCACCACTGTCCAGAGTCACGTGTTCCTCTTGGTGTTGGGGCTCAAGGGCTGCTGGGACTGGGGGGCCTTGGCCCCTTAGGGAACTTGGGGCTTTATGAAACGTGTTTTTAAAGTCCCTGCCATCAAGCCTGGCCAGCGCTGCCCTGGGGCTCCCCAGCTCCATGCTGGTGATGGGGGTGGGTCCGAGGGTTGGCAGGATGGGCTGGGGCTCTTGTGGTCACCTGCTGCAGGCAGGGAGGTGTGACCCGGAACAGCAGGCAGGCCCTTGGGCTCTTCGTGGCAGCTGGGTGGAGGGGACCTTGCCCTGGGCAAGGCTAAAGGCAGCCGCCTGCACCTTGCCCCAAACCCTAGGTGAGGAGCCCAGGTGGCAGGCGGCATGAATCCTGTGGTTGCCACCAGCCCACGGTCCTCTGGCCTCTGCTTGTGAGGGTAACAAGTAATCAAGTGGCATACAGTGGGGCACCAGAAGTCTGCCAGCCGGCTGTCTCCAAGGAGAATAGAACCACAGAGGTGACTACTCCTGGGGAATGTTCTGGGCTCAAGTGTGCCCACCCTTGCCCAGCCAGAGGGCTTAGCTGTGGAGGGTGGTGACCGAGATGCTCAGGCAGTGTCTTCGCCATGCCCTCGAGGGCCCTGGTGTCCCTGCCAAGCTCACTGCCCCCTTAAGTGCAGGACTGAGTGCTGGCCTCAGCTCCTGTGGCCACACTCGGTGCTGGTGGCCTGCCTACCCGGAGTGCTGCTCCCTCTGGGCCGCAGCTCCCTCTCCCCTGGGGTCTGGGCTGAAAGGTCCTCTTCCCAGGAGGCCCTCCACCCCCTGGTGTCCCTTCCCTGCTCTTTTCTCCTCTGTCCTCCATCCCTTCTGCACTGAGCCCAGTGAGGGCCTTGTCCCAGCCCAGGGGCCGTCCTGCCCAGTGTGCCCACCCCAGCGTCTGAGCTGCAGGCCTCGGGTCCCCAAACCCTCTCACAGCCGGGCACCTTCCCCGCGCTGCCCAGCGCTCACCAGCCCTCGTGGACTCTCAGTGCCTCCCAGCTTTGACTCGGTCCGTGATGTGTGTGCCCTGCTGGAGGGGGGCTGTGCTGACCAGGCAAAGCCACATCCCCGAGAGACACGGTCCCTGGGCTAGAGCTCCCCCTTCCCTCGGGTCTGCTCGGGTGGACCCACCACCGTTTCCTCCCTGGGCTGCCGGGCGGCTCGGGAAGCCTCGCCCTCTCCTGGCCTGGCTGTTCCTTCTGCCCAGAATGCTGTTCCCTTGGCCAAGTCTGTCGCTGTTCTAGGCAGTGAATTCATAAGGCAGTACAAGCCCCCAGGGCCCTTCTGAAGCGGCCCGCTCACCCTGGGGCCTCTGTCCCTTGTCTGCCCTCTGATGTTCAAATGGTTTCATCTCTGCTTGACCAGGGCTGGGGCTGGCATCTGAATCGGAGCTGATCCAGCTCTTGGCCCCTGGGTTCTGCCAGCTGTCACTGCCCTTCTCTGGGCTCAGTCCCCTTGTCCTCGAGTGAGGGTGGAGTCCCAGTAGGGTGTGTCAGACATTTTTACCTGACATTTTTGATTCTGTCAGCTGCCTCCCTGCTAGAGAGGGGGCTAGAGGCCCTGTCCCCCTCCTCCTCCTCGTCCTGTGCACACCCAGCTGGAGCTTGCTCTGCGAGGCGCTGTTCTGGGCCCTTTAAACCACCCCCCGGGATCCTCACCATGGCCCTGCGACAGGGACTCCACTCACCCTCATTTGCCTGATGAGGTCATGAGGCCTAGAGAGGTGGGGAGCCCACCTCTGGCCCTGGCTGCCTACACGGTGGCCTCCCCAGTGTCCAGCCCGTGGCCTTCTCCCAGCCTCGCTGCGTTGGGCGCTGATGGTGCCTGGGCGCCGGCTCGTCTGTGGCCCTCTTCTCCTTCCCAGATTTCCCAGGCCCCACCCGCAGCCCGGCCTTTCCTTCCAAGGTGGGGCGCCACCACCAGGGTCTTCTGGTGTCCCAGAGCCAGGCTGCCCCCAGAAGTGCACCCCTCCCTGCCACAGTCATCTGGTGTTTGAGGAGCAGCCCTTGGTGCTGGACCTTGTCATCGGCTCACCACTGACCTGCCCCTGTCCTTCTCTCCCCTGCCTGGCTGTCCCCTTGTCCAGCCCCATCACTCCACCAGGGCTAGTGCAGTGGACCTGGCCGACTTCCTGCTCCTCTTCTCCCTAGATGGGTCTAACCCCACCTGGTCTCACACAGTAGCTGCTTGCACAAGTGGCTATTAAAATTAAAATTAAATTGCAAATAAGTTGTTCAGTTGCTGTGGCCAAGTTCAAGTGCTCAGTAGCCGCATGTGGCTAGAGGCTGTTGCATTGGACAACAGAGGCCAGGAACATTCCCACCATCACAGAATGTGCGGTGGGACGGCGCTCAAGGCTGGATAGGTTGGTCCTCTGCAGGCACAGCTGGCGGGACTCCCTCTGCTGAGAGCCTTCGGTGGCTTGGGGCGGAGGCCTGCCTGCTTAGAGGAGGGGTCAGCTGGGCCATCTGGGCCCTGAAGATCAGTAAGTGTGCCCAGGTGAGCAGAGGAGCGGTCTAACAAGTTGCTTTACCCCTCTGAACCTCAGTTTTTTCATCTGTAAAATGGGGATGAATATTCCTAGCTCGGAGGATGGGGGTGAGGGTAAAGAGTGTATAAACCTCCCTCCGTCGCCTGGGACATATTAAGCATGAAATAAGTGTTGACAGGAAAGAGGTGAGGCAGGGGCAGGTCATGGAAGGGGAGGGGCATAAATGGCCAGAGAGCAGAGCCATGAAGGCTTCTGAGCACTGCCACCCTACTGGCTGGCGCCTGAGGGTGCTTAGCCTGACCTCCAGCACTGTCCAGTAGAATGTTCTGGGCTGCTGGAAACGTTCTGTATCTATACTGCCCAGGGGTCTCGGGGACCAGAAACTGATATCTTGGTAGGACTATAACCCATTTGGGGAGGGGGTCACCCTGGCAGGGGCAGGTCCCAACCTTGGGAACCAACTTCCCTGGGCACTTGCCCCCCACTCAGTGGGAGAGTTCTGCGGCAGCCAGCAGGGTGCCGGGGTCAGGCTGAGCAGGGGGGTTTGGAGGCAGAAGGGGCCAGGTGTAGGGGGAGGGTGGCAGTGGGCTCCCCATGGAAGGGGCTCTTTGGGGCAGGCTTTGACCAGAAGCTTTCAGGGAGGTCACCTTGAAATGGCCAGGAGAGCTGGGTACTGCCGGGACCTGGACCCCAGTCTGCCCAGACCTGCCTGGCTGAAGCATGGCCTCCCTCTCCCCGCTGGGCCTTGGTTTCTTCACCCAGCACAGGCACCTGGCAGCTAGTCCGCTTGCCCCAGAGGGAGCAGGATTTGCAAGAATCTCTGGCTACCCTGGGAAGATGGCGCCCTGGGGCAGGCCTGGCCCCTAAAGCAGATTTCCTCTCTCTGGCTCTGTCAAGGAGCAGAATCCCTGGGCAGGTACCCAAATTGTCTTCCCTCCACCCAGCTATTTGTGTTTTGTCTGGAGAAGGACTCTCCCGTCTGCAGCCCCCTGGACCTCAGGTCTGCTGGTCAGCAGGTGCGGGATGCTGGGGTGCCTCGGTTTGCATCTGTCTTAGTCCCACCGGCTGAGCAAGCAGCTCAACCACTCCGGGCCTGTGTCCATCTGCAGAGTAGACGCACACCTGCCTCCCAGGGCTGGGCCCAAGAACCGGCCCCTAATCTCTCTCCCCTGTTCACACACAGCAGGGCTTGGCAACTTCGGTGGTTAGCCTGGATGATACACTGGCTGTAGGGTGGCCATCAGGCCCTGCCTGGCGACATTAAAGGACAAAGCCACAGGGCTGAAGGGACAAACCCAGCATCAGTTTCCCTCTGGTCTCGTTCCAGGATCTGCCCTGTCTGTAGCCACCTCTTCTGCCCACCATTCTGGGGGTGGGAGGGTGTCACGAAACCTCAAGTTGGAAGGACTCTTGTTGGTCTCGGAGACCAGGGGAGGTGGGCACCATCTCCTGGGACACTGGCTTTCTCAGCTTTACACCAGGAAATGAATCAGAACCCACAGTGAGGACCCCAGGGAGGCTGATGTAGATCAACAGAGCGGAAGGAATGTCCGACAGTCCAGGGGGCTTGGGGTTGGAGCACCAGGGGCTGGACATGCACAGGCCAGACTCGAAAGTAGCAAGGTCACTGGATCCAGGAACCCCCTGCGAGGTTCCAAATGCTCTGGGTTCTGGCCGCAGGTCTTTTTTTTCTTAATATTTTTAAATTATACATGAACACAATATCTTTATTTTGTTTATTTATTTATTTTTTTATGTGGTGCTGAGGATCGAACCCAGTGCCTCGCATGTTCAAGGCAAGTGCTCTGCCACTGAGCCACAATCCCAGCCCCCTGGCCGCAGGTCTTGAAAGCCTGATGAGTCACTGAGAAATGTCCCTTAGGATGGTGGGGGCCACTTAGTGGTAAGCACCCCCAGTCGGCCCCATCCTTTAGCAAAGCCAGCCAGGAGCAAGGCATGCTCCTGCATTGGGTTGACTGACAGAAAATCCAAATGGGAGGAGAACAAAAAGTAGGCCTTTATAGACAGAGCATCTCTCAGTATCAGCCTCTGCAGGGTACTTCGGCAGCATGGCTCATCCCGGTCTCCCACTGGACAGCAAAGCAGAAGATGACTCTTTTCCTGAGGCTCAGAGAAACTCAGCAACTTACCTAAGGGCACACAGCTATGAAGTCACAGCCTTGGGATTCAAACTGTCTTCCAGACTTCTCTTAACCATGAGGGCCAGGGTTGATAACATCCGGTGTGTGCCTAGGCATATTTCCGGCTCTTGGTGAGGATTTTTAAAAAAGGGAAATAGAGACATGGGCAGGCAGAGGAACTCACCGGGGTCACAGGCATGTTCATATCTGGCCATCATAAGCCGCTAGCCTGCCCTGGGCCTCTGGAGCCACCAGACACGGCAGGGTTGGCTGCAGAGACGCACCTCCTGCCTGGCTCTGCTGGTGGTGGCCTGGCGTGGGCCTGGCGTGGAGTGGAAGGTGAACCCGGGGAGGTAGACAGCAGCGGTCAAGATGTCCTTGAAGTAGTAGAGGACGACTCAGGAGGCAGTGAGGGTCTCTCCTGGACTGGCGGCTGTGGAGGGGCCACTCCTGCCCAGGAGAGGAGGCGGAGGGCAGGCTGGGTGGTATCCAGAACTCCCCTCCTGAGCACGCCCAGTGTGCCTGGAGCACCTACTGGGTGTTGAACCCTCTGCTGCCATGTAGGGGTGAGGCCTGCCCTCGGGGCCGAGCTAGGACCCTGGTCAGCGCAGGAGAGCTCAGGACCACGGAGAGCTCCACAGGAGCCTCCTGTCACTCTGGTGACAGCCGTCATTGTGAGTTTGTGCCTGCTCAGGGACCCCCCCC
>NW_025999962.1:7866477-7875062 GCF_001458135.2 Marmota marmota marmota | reverse complement strand
GGTGCTGGGTGTTGAACCCAGGGCCTTATACACACAAGCACTCCACCACCTGAGCTATATCCCCAGCTCTACGATGGGTAATTTTTTTTTTTGGTACCAAGTATTGAACTCAGGGTCACTCGACCACTGAGCCACATCCCCAGCCCTGTTTTGTATTTTATTTAGAGACAGGGTCTCACTGAGTTGCTTAGCACCTCGCCATTGCTGAGGCTGGCTTTGAACTCGCAATCCTCCTGCCTCAGCCTCCCGAGCCAGTGGGATTACAGGCGTGCGCCACCGTGTCCAGCTTGTGATGGGTAATTTTAAGTATAGGTATCACCTTGACTGAATTAAGAAACACCTAGAAAACTGATAATGCATTACTTCCATGTGTCTGTGAGGGTGTTTCTGGAGGAGATTGGTGCGTGGGTCAGTGGGCTAAGGGGAAGATCCACCCTCAGCGAGGGTGGGCGCCATCAGTCAGCCGGGGCCAGTAGAATGAAAAGACTGAGAAGGACAAGTGGACCTGGGACACTTCCCCTGCCATGAGACACCAGGCTTTATGTCCCTGGGACTCTAGGACGTGACACCGGTCCTCTCCCTCCCACCAACCAGTTTCTCAGGACTTCAGCCTCGGATGGAGGATTACACCATCAGCTTTCCTGGTCCTGAGACCTCTGGACTTGGCCTGAGCCTCGCAGCCAGCATGGGAGCCGGGCCTTAGGTCAGTCTTGTCTTCCTGTGTCCCAGTGCTCGGCAAGGATCCGGCACATGGTGGGCACTCGGCAGGCAGGTACGTGTTAAGTGGTGAGTGACCCGGGCTGGTCGGGTGAGCACCCTCGGGGTGGTGTGTGGATTAAACGTGACCGTGGCTGTTCCACCTGCTGGGCGTCTTCACTGGCCGCAGGTGGACTCCTTACGGGTTCCTGTTGTCCCACTTGGGTGGAACTTGGCAGATGGAAGGTGCCCAGGGGAAATTTACCATGGGCTGCCATCTGACCAGGGACCCTGCAGCATCAGATGTGGTTCTGACTTGCTGTGTTTGGCACAGTGCGAGTTACATCATCCCTCTGGCCTCAGTTTCCTTGTCTGAAAAATGGGGGTGACATGACACCTGCTCTGTGTTGGGAAGATTTGGGGAGGTCCCATGTGTACTGTGCTCAGGACAGTGGCACATGTTGGCATTGGTGATGGGTCATCGTCATGCCTGGGGGGTTCTCAATGACACTTTATAACAGAGGCAGGAATGCCACCGCCAGCCCCATGGCCCGGGTGGCGCTAGCCTGCCTGCAGTAACAGTGCTGGCCACCTGCAGTCATGAGGGACAGAGGCCATGGCCAAGTCCTGACTCAGCCACGTCGTGGTGTCCTTTGGGGAAGGACTTGTCGTCTTCCCGAGTCTCAGGGTGGTTTCCAGGAGCCCCTGAGCTTGTTTATACTCCATTCTGCTTGTGCGCTGCCTTGCTCCGAAGATGTACGTGAGACACTTGACAAACTTAGTGAAGATCCAAAGGAGGGGGCTACGGAGAGTGAGCTGCAAAACACCTGTGGGGCCACAGGGAAAGGGCCGAGAAAGTGTGAGGGTGGATCTTCCCCTTAGCCCACTGACCCACGCCAGCTTCACCTAGCCAGCCGGTGCCCCTGACCTGCCAGTGGCTCAGCCAGGAGGGAGACCTGCTTAGTTCCAGGTTCGCAGCAGCAGGCCCTGCCCAGAGGCCCCAGCCCATCAGGGGAGCAGTCCCAGGCGCTGACGAGCCTGTCCTCGGAAGGGCACAGCTGCTGGGTGTAACCGGATCCTGGAAGCCAGCCTGGCCAGGGAGCCCAGGGGCGGCTGGGTCACTTCGACCTCAGCGGGTCCCCAGAGGCCCGTCCCACCAAGCAAGGTCCCCAGCCTCTTACCGTGCCGGGGCTTTTGTTCGCTGCTGCCAGGGAATTGAGTCTAGACGGCAACCCCCGGCCGCCCTTCACAACTCATGGCCAGTTGAGTCCGGCAAGGGCTGGGATTGCGGCGTGTGCCCCACAGGCAGGTCCCCAGTAAGGAAGAACCGTCCACCAGAAGGATCCAGGCTGCCTCGCCAGGTCCCGGAACCCCACAGTGGTCACGGTGGAGAGCCGCTGTGTAGACCTTGGGCTGCAGTGTTGCCTTCTGCCGGGTCCCTGCTGGTCACGACCTCCTCTCCACCTGCCCTTCTCCACCCGGCGCCACCGACCTTCGGCTCGCCCTGCTGGCCTGATCTGCTCTGTCGCACTTGGCCAGCCCAGGGCCAGAACGCAGGGTGGAGAAAGGAGCCCGGGGAACCCCACTTCCAAATGCTGCCAGGGGGCAGCCCCTCCCCCCAAGAGCCCCACCTCTGGCCTGGGTCAGCTGGCATTTATCCGAGGTCAGGCCCCGCTCTGGCTTGTCCTCCTGGCTTGCAGTATGGTTCTCAGGCGCCTGGGGAACAGCTCTAAGGGGCAGGCATTTCAGCGGAAGGAAGCAAGACACCTGGGTCCAGGGTTGGAGGAGATGGTCCTCCAACACTGATCTCCACGTGATTTCAGGGTCACACACTGCATGGTGCTGCGCCTTGTGACCCTGTAGCTTAGAGAAAGTGAGGTTGGGGCTCCCAGCCTGAGCGTCAAAGGAGCACCCGCAGCCCGCCAGGGACTCCACCCGTGCTGTGGATGAGGAAACTGAGGCTCTGGGGGTGAAGCGCTTGCTTAAGAACACAGTGGTCTGAAGCCAAGTGCTGCCCTCGGCTAGAGAGCAAGGGGACTGGATGGCAGGAGGGCACCCAGATGACCTGGAGGAAGAACCAGAGAGTAAGGACAAGTCACAAAAAGGGATATTTTGAGGGAAAGAATGTCATGGGTGGAGGGATGTTGCCAGATGCCAAAGGCCAGCTGCTCCTGTGACCCAGTGCCCACTGCCCCCAGGCAAGTTCACCTGGTGACAGGTCACCCCTGTGCCTGCTCTTTCTTTAGACAAAGGGGGTGATATCCTGGCCTACTTGCCCATCTCCCCAGGTTCAGGGACAAAATGAAGCAGGTGGCTGTAGTCTGAAGTGCTCTGCACAAGCTCATTCGCAAGATAAAAGTGTCCTTGGTGGGGTGTGTGGCCAATGGTGGACCTGAGGCTCTGGGTTCAACCCCAGCAACCAAACCAAAACCCACTGAAACAATTAAAAAACCCAGGGAAGGGTGGCGTCCGGTTAACAGTGGCGCGTCAGTGTTGGTCTCCCCCTTGTGACTAATGTGCCATGGTGGGGTCGGGTGTTAACTCGGGGGACCAGGTGAGACATGTGAGGGACCTCTCCTGTATGTGTGACCTTTCTAATAATCCACAAATATCCCCCAATCCTGTATGGGATCGAACCCAGGGTGCTCTTCTGCTGTGCTACATTCCAGCCCTTTTTATTCTTTGAGGCAGGATTTTGCTAAATCGTCCAGGTTGGCCTTGAACTTGCAGTCTTCCTGCCTCAGCCTCCTGGGTTGCTGAGATTACAGGCATGTTCCACCGAGCCTGGAGATCTACAAGTATTCTAAAATTAAAACTAAGTTGGGAAAAAAAGAAAAGAAGGGAGGGAGGGAGGGAGGGAGGGAGGAAGGAGCATCTCTATTGCATAGCCATAAACCAATCAACAAACTGCATACATATAGCAAATGGCTGAATCGTGTGTCCCTCGGGGACAGACAGTGTTTTAGTCAGATTTTTTGCTGCTCTGACTGAAAGATCTGACCAGAACAGTTTTGGTTCAGAGGTCTTACTCCATGGAAGGCCGGCTCCATTCCTCAGGGTTTGAGGTGAGGCAGGACATCATGGAGGAAGAGTGTGGCGGAGGGAAGCACAGAGAGACTCCACTCCCAGATACAAATATCACCCCACAGCCACGCCCCATGAGCCACTTCCTCCAGCGACACCCCGCCTGCCTCCCTATCACGGGATTAATTCACTGATTAGGTGAAGACTATAGCCCAATCTTCTCTCCTCCAAACCTTGCATGTCTCACGTGAGCTTTTGGGGGACACCACATCCAAACCATAACAGAGAGTCAGTGATTCATTCAAAAGAACCGGGGAGCGGGTTCGCTCTCTGTTGTGGCTCAGTGGTAGAGCTCTTGCCTGGCATGTGTGAGGCACTGGGTTTGATTCTCAGCACCACATATAAATAAATAAAATAAAGGTCTATCAACAACTAAAAAAAATCTTAAAAAAAAAAAAAAAACAGGGAGTATTACATGAGATTTAAAAGGAACCAGGAAGGCTGGGGATGTGGCTCAGCGGTAGCGCGCTCGCCTGGCATGCGTGCGGCCCGGGTTCGATCCTCAGCACCACATACAAAGAAAGATGTTGTGTCCGCCAAAAACTAAAAAATAAATATTAAAAAAAAAAAGGAAATAGGAGATTTGTTTCTACCAATATGAGAATCATTGAGGAAAACAACTTGATTGGATACGGAGTCTAAATGTAAGACCTGTGACAAATATTAGCTCAAAAACAGAAAAATTGCATGGAAAACCAGTAGTACACCTCAAATTGTAGGGCTTGGGTGAATGCAAGGTACTGGGGATTAAACCCAGAGGTGCTTAACCACGGAGCCACACCCCCAGCCCTTTTTAGATTTTATTTAGAGATAGGGACTCACTAAGTTGCCTAGAACCTGCCTAAATTGCCGAGGCTGGCTTTGAACTTGGATCCTCCTGCTTCAGCCTCCCAAGACACTGCAATCCCAGGCCTGGGCCGCTGCCCCTGGCTATGCGAGAAATATTTAATGTGTTTCTTTCTTGGCACTGGGGACTGAACCCAGAGACACTCTTCCCACTAGTTATGTTCCCAGCCCTTTTGGTTTTTCATTTTGAGAGGGTCTCAGTGAGTTATCTAGGCTGGCTTCAAACTTGTGGTCCTCCCCGCTCAGTGTCCCTGAGTAGCTGGGATTACAGGCGTGGGCCACCACGCCCAGCTCTGTTTAATTAAGTTTTTAAAATGAAATCCCAGTGATTCCAAAGCTGTGACAGGAGAGCAATTTAGTGAGACCTTGTCTCAAAAGAAAACTTTAAAAAGGCGGCAGGGGAGGCAGCTCAGGGCTTGCCAACATGGGCGAGGCCAAAAAAGAGTCAGAACTGAGTGTGTTTCCTTGAGATCTGTGAATTTTTTAAAATATATTTTTTAGTTGTAGATGGACACAAGATTTTTGTTTATTTTTATGCAGTGCCGAGGATGGAATCCAGTGCCTCACACGTGCAAGGCAAGCGCTTTGCCACTGAGCTACAGCCCCAGCCCTGAGATCTGTGAATTTTTTTCTATGAAAAAGTATTGAAATGGTGTGTCTATGTCCACAAGAGCGGTGGATGATGGGATGCAGGACAGGCGAGGCTGGACACCTGAGGGGTTTTCAGGAAGCTGGTTTATTGGCTGCAGTTGGCCAAGAGTGTGGCTCATGCCTGAAATTCTCCTCTGGACCATGAGTCTAGAAATTCTTTGAACTTTATACCCAGTGTGTGTGTCGGGGAGTGTTGGTGTTTTACACTTTTGCAGACGTTTACATAAAAGTAATTTTTTTTCCGCAAACTGCCATTTACAAACCACGATTACCAAACCACGGTGCCCCCTGCAGAAGATTTTGCTGATAGCTGGTATCTAGAGGCTCAGAGGAACTTACATGTCACAAATATAGTGGGGGGGGGCTGGGGTTGTGGCTCAGAGGCTGAGCGCTTGCCTCCCATGTGTGGGTCACTGGGTTTGATCCTCAGCACCACATACAAAAATAAATAAATAACACAAAGATATTGTGTCCATCTACAACTGAAAAAAAATATGGTGGGGGTTTCTGCTTATGATGGTAAGGGTATTCTGGGTGGGGGTCTCTGGCCTGTTTCATTTCTGCCTTTGAACGATCATTATTTATTTTTAATTTTTTATTTCTTAGTTTTCGGCGGACACAACATCTTTGTTTGTATGTGGTGCTGAGGATCGAACCCAGGCCGCACGCATGCCAGGCGAGCGCGCTACCGCTTGAGCCACATCCCCAGCCCCAATCATTATTTATTTAAATCAAACATTATCATCATCCTCTTGGCTTAAAGCTTTATAGAATGTCACAATCTTAGTTGTCATCTCTTTTTTTCCAACAGCTGCTTCTAGAGTGGACCCAATAATTTTAAGGCACAGGGAGCCAAACATGGGAGTAATAAACAGGTTCACGGCAGAATACCTGCTAGGCCAATTAAGCTTTTGAATCCACCAAGAGTAGAAAACCACAGGATGTCAAAGTCCGGAGCAGTTTGATTAGCAATAATTTCCAGGACAGTCTGTAAGCCAACACTCCAGTGTGGCAAGACAGTTCTGTAGCCCCAGCTGCCCTCCCGGGGCCAGGCAGTAGACCAGAAGTGGTGATAATTTTCTGGGGTGGCCATTCATCTCTACCCCAAGTTTGTTGACCTCCTAGATTAATCCTTTTCTAATGGATCCCTAGGTCTTTTCCAGAGACAAATAGTCATCCAATTACAGCATCTTTCTGGTGGGGCAAGTCCTAAATATATATAATCATTCCCTAACTATAATAAATTGACTTGACACACAGTTCACAAAATTTCTACCACTGAGGCAAGAGTGGGGTAGAGCCCCCTAAGATTAAAAAGGAAACCAAAATTAAGTGATAGACCAACATATAGGTCAAACAGTATAAGTTAACAATGTCAAATTAATAACACCAAACAAACCCTAGAAAACCTGATAACCTGATAAGCAAGATTCATATATATGGGAAATTTTGTTACCAAGGGTCCAGTCAGTTGGAGTCACTGTTATCAAATCTGTAGCAAAACCAAGCGGGGAACTACATATATGGCTGGAGGTGGGTGGCAATGCATTACAGTAGGAGGACTGTCTTAGAGGATGAACCGAGTCCGTTTGTCCTGGTGGGAAGATTCTCTTCTGCCGTGTGCTGATCAGCCAGGCCCTGGGTGGCTGAAGCAGGGCTGTGGTCTCCTCAAGCTTGGGCCATGCGCGGGTTAGAGAGCTTCCCGAGTGACCAGAGGAGGGCTGTCATCCTTCTGACCCTCAGTCTTCTCTGGTGTTTCCTTCCGCTAGCTGGTCAGTTTCAGGGGTGCAGCGAGGTCTGGAGTTCACCCCCAGGCTTGAGCCTGGTGTAATGAATCCAGGGACACATCTCTGAACTTTTCCTGCAGTTGGGGTACACAAAATAACAGTGACAGGACCCTTCCAAAGAGGTTTTAGGGGCTGACTATTCCATTCTTAGGCCCGAGGGAGGGTGCAGCTGTGGCCAGACTGACTGGCAATCTCTCTGACCCACTGGTTGGGAGTCTGTAAGGTTCCCCTAAAGCCTGAAGCTGTTGCCTCAATGTTAATTCTCCTATTTCCCTTAAGTCCCCTGTAACCCCCTGATTAGTGGGGGTCCTCCATGCACTAGCTGATAGGGAGAGCATCCAGTCCTCTTGATGGGAGTGATCTAATCTGTAATGGAGCAATAGGGAGGATTTCATCCCAATGCAGGTGAACTTCCAGACACAGTTTGAGCCTTTAAAGTCCAATCCATCCTTTCTACTTTACCAGAACTCTGTGGTCTGAAAGGAGTATGTAACTTTCATCTGATATTTCAACTCTTGGCCAATAATCATATGACCTCTGCCGCAAAAGTTGGCCCGTCATCTGAGCCAATGGTTATGGGGATACCAGATCTAGGAATAATTTTCTGGAGGAGCACCCCTCAGTGTGGGCTGGAAAGGCTTGCACCAGCCGGATGAAGAACATACAGGGCTGGGGATATAGCTCAGTGGGTAGAGTGATTGCCTTTCATGCACAAGGCCCTGGGTTCGATCCCCAGCACCAAAAACAAAGCAAACAAACAAAACAAAAGAACATACAGCCAGGCACAGTGGTACATACCTGTAATTCCAGTGGCTCAGGAGGCGAAGGGAAGCTGGGGTAGGAGAATCAGCCTCGGCAATTTAGCATGGTGCTAAGCAACTCAGTGAGACCCTGTCTCTAAATAAAATACAAAAAATTGTGCTGGGGAAGTGGCTCAGTGGTCGAGTGCCCTTGAATTCGATCCCCAATACCAAAAAAAAAAAAAAAAAAAAAAAGATATTTCTAACCCTGTGAGCGTGGCAGTTCAGTGAAGTCCACTCCCAAGTCCTCAAAAGGTGCTTTCTCCTATAGCTTGGATTCCTGGTGGGAGCCTTGGCCCCTGGGAGGGAGGGGGGTTGTTGCGGGCACAAGTTTTGCACTGTTCCCACGTCACCTGGGAAGTGCTCCAGAGCCAGGGATGTAGGAATGCTGACTCAGGACAGTCTGAATGCTGTTTGGCCCATGTGTGCTCCACCTGGACCCGCCTGATGAAGGCAGGGGCCGGAGTCTCAGGGATGGCCAAGCAGCCATCAGAAAACCTCCACCATCCGCCTGGGAGACACCTTCCTTTTCCAGTCTTAAACCAATCACCTCCATGCTGGGAATATCTTGGCATTGTCCTGGTGGGACCCTCCCTTTGGGTGACTTCTGGGTTTGTGGTGAGGGCAGCTGCAAGGAGACCCATCTTCTTGGTCTCAGTTATGAAAATTGTGGTGGCTACTTCATCAGTTCATTGGCATTTTTTTTTTTTTTTTTTTTAAA
>NW_025999962.1:7811314-7866454 GCF_001458135.2 Marmota marmota marmota | reverse complement strand
TTTTTTTTTTTTTTTTTTTTAGCAAAGTTTTTGGCGTTTTCAGGGAGTATCTCTGTGGGCTGGTTTTACTCGCTGGCTGTCTGGTGCCTCAGGGTCAAAGGAAGGAGGGTTGGAGGGTCTTGCACAGTCGTTCCTAGAACTGGCTGGGGCTCTCCCCAGGCTTTGGAGCACTCCTGATAGCTTGTTCATGGTTAGGGCTCTCATTTCCCCTTCCTTTAGGCTGCCCACAAGGGCCTCTTGATATCTCTTTATCTTTAGGTGCTCTTACTCTTTCTGGGGTCCCACTCTGGGTCTCTGTTGGGGCGCTGGGCCTGGGCATAGGACTGAATGTTGCCTTGTGCATCCAGAGTGTGTGCCTCTAGCCACTTGCAAGCTGCTGGGATCACTGTCTGTGCTCTGTCGTCAACCCAGCTGGGCAGGTGGGTCTGGGTACTGGATCACCTCAGATCAACCAGGGTCCAAGGCTTCTCCATGTAAGAGGGAGTATGATTTTTTCCAGTTCAAGAGATCAATGGTGGTGAAAGGCTGGCTGCAAAACTACATTGTCCCCCTCAGACGTTTCCCTCCTGGTTAACATAAGTAGGTCCTCTACTCTCTCGCAGGGGCATCGGGAGAGCACTCACCTGAGTTATGGCTCTGGTCTTGGGACAAGTTTTCTGCCTTGGTCTCGGGGTGGAGGAGTCTGGCTCTGAGGAAGCCTCTGGCACTGAGGACATTGAAGGAGGATGGAGTAGCCAGTGTTGAGGACCGTTGTCTGTTGCCTCTGGGGACAAGGGGGCTGAGGGGACAGTCTGCTGTCTCAGTGGACTTGGCAATGTCGGGTAGAATGGCACATAAGGTGGTGGGTTCTCTTGTGGCTCATGGAAAAAACTGGTTTCCTTTCTGTCTTTTCTTTGTCAGGATTTTCCTGTTTAGTTCCCTTCTGTTGAGTCCTAGAGGCCACTACAGTCCAGGCTGATACCAACTTAGACCATCCTTCCAGACAGGCTCTCAGCCAAAGGGACTGTTTCTGCCCTGTCTCTTGCCAGCATTCAGTGTAAGGGAACTGGTCTCGTGACTAAGGGTTCTGTCAACTATTAAACGGACCTCACCAAGGACACTTTTATCTAAAGATCCTTCTGGTGGCCATTCCACTTCAAGGGTGGGCCATTCTAATTCACAAAGTATATAACCTTTGTGGAGTGAGCTTCGCCCCACAGTTACCATTCAGAACTTTTCTTATAGTTTCCTAACATACATTTCAAAAGACCCAGTTTCCTTTGTGTGCCTCCCAATTCCACCCTGCGTGCTGTCTCACATTAGGACAAGACTCACTTTGTGTGTCTCCGGCTGATCCCCTCTTGGGGACTTAGAGTCCTCTTAGCTTTATGGGTGGGTATCAACCCCCTACCTGGAGCTTCCCCCTAGACGTGGGTTGGTGAAATCTGCCTCAGACTGAACCACGGATGGGGACACTGCAGTCACTTGGGCCCTTGGGTCAGGTCAGAACCTTCCTTTGTCCCTCTCATTCACACACTTGCACACAGACATGATCAGAGCAAAATTTCTGTACCATCCTAGCTGCACGATTCCAAAACCAAAGAAGGGAATCATGGCCTCCCCTACGCTCACTGACCCCCAACAGAGACTACTTGGGCAACTCCCTGGGTCTTCTTAATAGTTGACAGGACCCCTAGACACCCTGACCAATTCCCTTACCCTGAATGCTGGCAGGTTACTCAGGGCCTCAGAGGTGATCAGCCTCTCTCTTCCACCTGCTCAGGCCTCCAGGGGGAAGTCAGATGGGCTACCACTAAAGGAGCCGGTCCTACCTGTTCAGTCCTGCAGTGCTCCAAGTTCCCTAGTCCTGGTGCCTGCTCCTCGCGGGTTTCATTATGCTTCAGGGTGGCTGCTCCAGCGCACCCAGTGCCTCCCCCACAGGCAGAGTCGCTGTGGTGCACCAAAGGGAAGCATTGTCCTCCAAAGTCCCGGGAAAGCCAGACCCTGGAGAGGTGGAAAAGCCATCTTTGGCTCCACTGTCCCATCTGGAATTGCCAAATGAGGTAGGACAGAGAGGCAGTCTATTGGCTGCACCGGCCAGTCCAGAGTGTGGCTTGTGTCTGAAATCCTCCTCTGGACCGTGAGTCTAGAAATTCTTTGAACTTTATACCTAGTGGCAGCGGGGTGGCGGGGAGAAGTGGGGGTGTGTGTGGCCAGGGGGCTTAGTGTTTTACATTTTTAAAGAAGTCTACATAAAAGTAATTTTTTTCCTGCAAACTTGGCATTTACAAACACAGGAAGGTCCAAACCACAATGCCCTCTGCACAAGATTTTGCTGATAGCTGATACCTTGTGCAAAAACTTTCTGACAAGGCTCAGAGGAACTTATATATTACAGAAATGGTGGGGGTTTCTGCTTAATTATGAAAAGGGTCTCCAGGGTGAGGGTCTCTGTCCTATCTCAGATGGATGAATAGATAGGGAACAGCCCCCACCCTCTGCAGTGCAGGATGGGACCCCAGTGGGTAGGGTTAGCCTGCTGGCCCCTCCCCTGGGGCAGTACAGCATTTCCATGGAGCGTTTCCAGGTTGCACATTGCTTCTGGAGCAAATCCTAGCCCTGCAGTTGGTCCAGTCAGGGTGGGCCAGGTGGAGAAGCAGCCGGCTGAGGGGTAGCCCTGGTGGCTTGGGATCTCTGGGGACAAGGGCTGTGGGAGCAAGGGGCAGTTTCCTTGACCCTGGGACTTCCAGGGGCTTTGGTGCTGCCGGTGGACCCTTAGGGGGCAGGAGGTGGGTGACTCTATGCAGGACGGTCTCAAACATGGTGCCAATAGTAAAGGCTCCCCCTCCACCCTGCCCTCACCTGTCCTCCCTAGGAGAAGAGCCCCAGGCTGCCCCTGACGGTCCACTCTCCTTTTTTCGCAGGATGAAGATGAGACGCTACAAGCTCTTTTTCATGTTCTGTATGGCCGGCCTGTGCCTCATCTCCTTCTTGCACTTCTTTAAGACCCTGTCCTATGTCACCTTCCCCCGAGAACTGGCCTCTCTCAGCCCTAACCTCGTGTCCAGCTTCTTCTGGAACAATGCCCCCGTTACACCTCAGGCCAGCCCTGAGCCAGGTGGCCCGGACCTGCTGCGAACCCCACTCTACTCCCACTCGCCTCTGCTCCAGCCTTTGTCCCCCAGCAAGGCCACCGAGGAACTCCACCGGGTGGACTTTGTGCTGCCTGAGGACACCACCGAGTATTTTGTGCGCACCAAAGCGGGGGGCGTGTGCTTTAAGCCAGGGACCAAAATGCTGGATAAGCCACCCTCAGGGCGGCCCGAGGAGAAGCCCGAGGGGGCGTACGGCCCCTCCACCCGGGGCCCGCGGCGCCCTCCCCGGCACACGCTGACGGTCCGGGAGCGCGCCAGCAGGCAGGGCGCGCGGCACAAGTGGGTGGAGTGCGTGTGCCTGCCCGGCTGGCACGGGCCCAGCTGCGGGGTGCCCACGGTGGTGCAGTACTCCAACCTGCCCACCAAGGAGCGGCTGGTGCCTAGGGAGGTGCCGCGGCGCGTCATCAACGCCATCAACATCAACCACGAGTTCGACCTGCTGGACGTGCGCTTCCACGAGCTGGGCGACGTGGTGGACGCCTTCGTGGTGTGCGAGTCCAACTTCACGGCCTACGGGGAGCCGCGGCCGCTCAAGTTCCGCGAGATGCTGACCAACGGCACCTTCGAGTACATCCGCCACAAGGTGCTCTACGTCTTCCTGGACCACTTCCCGCCCGGCGGCCGGCAGGACGGCTGGATCGCCGACGACTACCTGCGCACCTTCCTCACGCAGGACGGCGTCTCGCGCCTGCGCAACCTGCGGCCCGACGACGTCTTCATCATCGACGACGCCGACGAGATCCCGGCGCGCGACGGCGTCCTCTTCCTCAAGCTCTACGACGGCTGGACGGAGCCCTTCGCCTTCCACATGCGCAAGTCGCTCTACGGCTTCTTCTGGAAGCAGCCGGGCACCCTGGAGGTGGTGTCGGGCTGCACGGTGGACATGCTGCAGGCCGTGTACGGGCTGGACGGCATCCGCCTGCGCCGCCGCCAGTACTACACCATGCCCAACTTCCGCCAGTACGAGAACCGCACCGGCCACATCCTGGTGCAGTGGTCGCTGGGCAGCCCCCTGCACTTCGCCGGCTGGCACTGCTCCTGGTGCTTCACGCCCGAGGGCATCTACTTCAAGCTCGTGTCCGCCCAGAACGGCGACTTCCCCCGCTGGGGTGACTACGAGGACAAGCGGGACCTCAATTACATCCGGAGCTTGATCCGCACCGGCGGCTGGTTTGACGGCACGCAGCAGGAGTACCCGCCCGCCGACCCCAGCGAGCACATGTATGCCCCCAAGTACCTGCTCAAGAACTATGACCAGTTCCGCTACCTGCTCGACAACCCCTACCAGGAGCCCAAGAGCACGGAGGAAGGCGCGCGGAGCAAGGGCCCCCGCGAGGGAAGGCCACCGGGCGCCAGGGGCCAATCGGACGTGGTGGAAGGCTAGGGCTGCGCGGTCGCATAGGCAGATGGCAGTGAGGGGTGGTGGCTACCCCCAGAGTTCTGGCCTCCTGCCGGCTTGGGGCTTCTTGGGAGGACCAGGAGTAGGTGGGTGATCTTCCCTGTGCAAGTCCTTGTGCGTCAAGATCAGGTCTCTAAGCTCAAAAAAGAAGAAAAAGGAAATCCTTCCTGCCAGGACACGGGAGCAAGCCAGACAACTCCGCAGTCCTTCTGCTGCCAAGAGGGCGGTGGCCAGGAGGTGCTACTGGAGAGTGCAGCAGGTGGCACGGAAGGGAGCCTGCAGGGACTCACCAGGCAGCCACGTGGGGGCTGCAGCCTGGGGGAGAGAAGACGGCCTTGGGCCTCCAGGACATCCCAGGAGGCCTTGGGCTCTGTAAATAAGTGCGTTTGGGTACAGGAGCAAGAGGGGGTACCTAGTGGGAGGGCAGGGAGCATGGCATGGAGCTGAGAGGAGCGCTAAGGGGGCTTCACAGTGTCCTTGGAGTTCTAGGCCGGAGGGATTTGAGGCCTCCCGCTGCCTGCCCCAGGTAGGCTGGGCCCCTGGCCTTGACGGTCCCTCTTGCCTTTCATATTGCTGCCCGTGGGCTGCCTCGCAGGGAGCCGCAGTCCAGTTCTCAGGTG
Organism: Marmota marmota marmota; assembly: GCF_001458135.2. NCBI lineage: Eukaryota > Metazoa > Chordata > Mammalia > Rodentia > Sciuridae > Marmota > Marmota marmota. Next base: position 7,861,301 of record NW_025999962.1, on the reverse strand, counting down.
GGATGAGAGCAGGGGCTAGGGGGATGGGGAGCTTAGTAGAGGGTCCCAGAGAGGGGAGACCCACATGAGGCCTCTCCCTCCACACACCCGTGGCCCCAGCCTGCCTCCGTCCCAGGGGCAGTCACTGTTGTGCCCCTCCTTAGGGCTGATTAGGGTCCAGGAAGGGGCCATGAGGCTCTTCTGGGCCCAAAAGGGACATTAAGGCCAGTTATATGTCAACCCGTTCCTCTTAGTTTGCTTTGGGAGAGGGAAGGTGTTTGTTGGAGTAGGTTCTAAAGCTGTTGTAAGTAAAGAGACTGAAATTCAAGCAAGACAAGCTTGTGGGTGGTTCATTGTCCACAGGGAGATGGTTGAGGCCAGAGGGCAGCTCTGCTTCCTTCAGCCACACCTTCCAAGTCTGGATACAGGGCTGCTCTGGAGCCCCCTATCAGGGGGCTGGGAAAGGCACTTTTCCCATTAAGGACAGGAGCCAGGAATCCAGTCATTTTCATGGCATCTCATTGGCCACAGCTTGGAGACTGGGGTATGTAATCTCTGGGCTCCTGGTGCCCGGCCTCGACTTGGGAGAAGAGGCTCTTAGGATGGATGTGGGGAAGGAGCAGAAATGACTGTTTGAGTCGTAGGGTCCTGCTCTCCGTTGTCCAGAGCTTCTAGAATGAGCCGTTCCCACTCTCCTGTCCGCACAGGGCTAGGGTACGGCAAGAGCCTGCAGGTCGGGGGAGGGCGGCACGCCCCCCACCCCTGACCCCCCTCAGCCGTTCCCGTGATGCCCGTGTGCAGAGGCTGCCTGTAGAATGGGCCATGTTGTGTGTGCGTGTGTATTTACGGGCATGGGTGCATGCTGGTGTGTATTGTCCACGTCTGTATTGACGGTCCCCGTATGTAGGTGCTTGTGTGTAGGAGTGGGAGTCCCGGTCCTGGACCTGGAGCCTGTGGCCACACTTCCCATGGCTCCCCCAGATGACCGAGGCAGAAAGCCCATGGAGAGCCCAGAAAACAAATCTGAAGGGGATGCAGGGTGTCTGTCTGTCTGTCTGTCAGTCTGAGGAATGAGAATTGTCCCGGTCTGAGGGCCGAAAGCTGCGAGCCCTCTACCCCTCAGCCTCTCTGGCCCCACTGTGCCTCCTGATCCCCACACCCGGTGGGCTTTGGGGGAGTCTTACTGGAGGGTTCCTGATGGGCTGGGAGAACAGGGGTCTCTGCTGCCACTGCTCTGTCTGGGGACGTGCCAGGTGCAGACATGGTGAGGGAGCTGGCCTCAGCAGCTCGGGGCAGGCATGGAGCAGGCTGAGAGGGCTCCATGGCTCCTCTCTGCCTCCGTCTAGTGGACACCCCCGAGGGAACCCCTCCTTTGAAGTCATAGAACCTCTCTCCTTGGTTCCTCTTGGGGCTGAGTCTTGGCTCTAGAAGTCAGGCTTCGGTTGAGGCAGGGGCCACCTCTGCTGGCCCTGTGACAGGCGGTCTCTGGGGGCTTCTGCATCATTCCTGAGCCTCAGCCCAGGGCCTCCCTCCTGATGGCTTCTGGGCCCCCCAGCCCTGCTCAGCTGCTTCAGGGATGGCCCTCCCAGGGCAGCTGCGGCCCCTGGCCCCAGGCACAGCCTGGACTCGGGAAAGAACAGGAGAAACTCAGGCCCGTGTGGTCCTCCTCGCTTCTCCCACCATGCGGAGGGCACGCTCGGCCAGAAGTGGAGACCAGGCCTTGGGTGCAGAGGGCAGCCGTGAGAGCCAGGGCCAGGACGTGGGGTGAGAGTTCCACATATGACCACAGCATACACTGGGAATTTGGGGGGCAGGGGATCCCCAGGGCTGTTCCCCAATATGAAAGAAAACCAAACAATGTGAACCGCAGGACACCACTGCCCTGTCACCATATCCAGATCTCCCCAGCAACCACTGGCCCCTGACCTCCAGACTGGGGTGGGCTGTCTGTGTCAGCATCCAGCAGGCCTCGTCCACCTGGGGGTCACAGGGTTCTAGGGACAGGTGCGGGAGAGCTTTAGGGCAAAGGTGAGATTCTGAGTGGGGACACAGGACTTGCCCAGGCAGAAGGCAGGACCCTGGGAAATGTGTAATTTAAGGACACCAAGAATAATAATAGTATTATTTTTTTTGTAAAGGAAAATCAATATGTACATTCTGAAATCATTTTCTCTGTAAATGGTTGAATTTCATTTCACCCTTAAAGGGATGCTTAAAGGAGAAGATAATATTATTAATAAAAACAGCTGCGAAGTCTGAAGGTGTTTGTGTGTGTGTGCGCGTGGAGGGTGGGAGGCAGGGGTGGGGTGGGAGGCAGAGGTGTGCTGGTGGTGGCTCTGGTCTTGCCACCAGGTATGGTCAGTGGGGTATGAGGTCTCCCTGAGGGCTAGATGGCCACGGGGACAAGGGGCCAGGCCTTCACTCAGGGAGATGGCCACCCTCCATCCTGGGGCACCTCTTCCCTCAGGCAGGTGGACACAGGCTCAGCAAAGGAAGACGCCAGTTCAAGGTCCAGCAGGAGGAAGTGGCCAGTCCGGCCCCTGGTCTGCCGGCCCCTGGGGAGGACAGCATCCGTCTTCTCTCCAGAGAGCTGGCCTTGGACTTGTGCTGTGACAGTACCTGTGGCCTTGGAGTGTGGGGACCTTCCTGGAGGCCTCTTTCCAGAGTGGACACTGGCATTTGTCCTGGGGGACCCTGGTGTGTTCTAGGAGAGTCCCGGCGGTGGGAACAGACACTGTCTGAGCCCAACCTGGGTTCCTTGTGGGGCAGTTCTGCAGCCTCTGGCTTAGCAGGCAGGCCCAGAGGGTGGAGCAGTGGTGTCGGGTTGGTGGCCTGAACAGGGACTCCGGTCTCCCGAGCACTCATCAGGTGCCAGGCACTTTAACAAGGCTAAGCTCTGACTCCCTGGGGCGCAGGCGGCGGGGCCAATTCCACCTGATAAAGGAAACGATGTGGACACCTCTGTTCAGCCAGAAGGGGGCGATGGGGAGCCATGTCCTTTAGATCGAGTTTACAACTTCTAAGTCATGTCCTGGGTGAATCCACCGCCACCACCATCGCCAGTATTTGCGGGCATTATTTATTAGTTGCCTATTTTGTGTCAAACTCCGGGCTAAATGCACAGATGTGGGAGGTGAGGCGTAGACACCGACGCCCTAGGTGTGTGCATGGCTGAGGGGGTCTGCCGCACTTCACAAGCTGGGCCTCCCTCCATCCGCAGCTGCGCGCAGGGTGGGGGAGGAAGCTGGGGAAGAGGCCAGGGAGAGGAGGGGGCCCGAGGTGGTGCTCATGTTCCGAGACCATCCAAGCTCCTGACAGGCCCGGCAGGGCGCCAGGTCAGGGGACCCAGAGAGGGATCACGGCCAGTCGTCAGGGAGCACAGGTAAGCACTGGCTCAGAACGGTGGTGTGAGGGCTGGCGCAACGTTAGCAGAGCCAGGAAGCCGAGCACCGAACCGGCTTAAAGGCCTCCTCCCGGCCAGAAGGTAGGTGTGCAGGCGCTGGGAGGCCCTGCCCTGGGGGTGCACATTCTCCTCCCGACTGGGTCCCTTGTCTCTAAAGATGGCCCGTGGTGTTTCAGTGCTCCTAGCCCACAAGGACAGGGCCTGCTTAGCGACCTGTGAAACCTCACCTGGTGGGACACCAGGCCAGTGGGGACAGTAGGTCCATGCTGAAGGGCCATTTCTGGCCAGGTCTGAGTGAGTGGTGGGCAGGGAAACACTGAGGTCCCGAGAGTCTATCCCTGAGGCCCGCCAGGAGCCCCTCCTGTCACCCCAAGTCAGGAAGCACCCGCTGGCCTCTGGCTAAAGGCTAGGGGGGAGGCCAGCCCCGGCCAGCACCCTGGGTCCCTCACTTGATCTTCTAGTGAATTCTCAGACTCAGAGCAGAAAATAGATCCCCTTAAATTAAAAAGAAAAAAAAAATACTTTTAGTTTCTCGAACATTTATTTATTTGGGGGGGTGGTGCCAGGGATTGAACTCAGGGGCACTCGGCCACTGAGCCACATCCCAGCCCTAGTTTGTATTTTATTTAGAGACAGGGTCTCACTTAGCTGCTTGGAGCCTCACTGTTGCTGAGGCTGGCTCGGAAGTCACGATCCTCCTGCCTCAGCCTCCTGAGCCACTGGGATGACAGGCACCGGCTCAAATATTTATTGTTGGAAAACAAACCACCTGAGTCTGAGTAGATTCAAACAGCAATGTGTTTACTCCCAGCTGTAGGGTCCAGACTGGGCTCCGCAGAGGGGCTCTGCTGTCCGGTAGCAGGTGGACAGTAGCCACAGGACACACTTGCCCACGTGGGCCTGGGCAGGTGACAAAGGAAGAAATAACAGAGGAACGAGCCCGTCACCCGTCTCTGATCACCACCATAGAAGGGACTCCAGGCCCCACAGACCCACTGAGATGAGGCTCTGAGAAAGAGGCCTGCTGCCGAAATTGTCACCTGAATCTCATCCCGAGGACATGTCACACAGGCTCCAACTGGAGGACAGTCTGGAAAACCGGCTGCTCTCCCGTGCACGCTTCGCCCGCCACCCTGACCCTCCGTGGAGATTGCAGACGCAGCCTGACCCCGCAGCAGCGTCACAAGCCACCTTCAAACACTTCCTCTGGGTGCTCGGGGCATCCAGAGGGAAAGCACCAAGAGTGACACAAAGCCCTGCCACGGTGGCTTCAAGGGGCCACCTGCTTGCCCAGCGTCCCCTGTGTGTGCGCCCGGCTGCACCGCGATCCAGTCTCCCAAGCTCACGCGAAGCCGCAGAGCGTGCTACACAGCCTGATGGCAGCCACAGGCGACTGAGCCATTTTGCTTTTAGTGATGTCAGAAAAGCCAACCAAGGGAGGCAACTAGTGAGGCGGGGAAGGGATCTGCTGCTTGTTCACGTGACACTGGGGACACTGCTGGCTTCGGGTGCAGCCCGAGGAGGAGCTGGTTGCACAGGGACATCCAGCTCTGTGTGGCTCAGCTCAGCTCACTTCCTGACCTGCGTGTTTCCGTTCTCACAGGGGTTTGCCCTTGTGATAGTCAGCTCTCCATCACTGTGACGAAACGCCCGAGACCATCAACTGATAAAGCATAAAGGTTTATTTCAGCTTGGGGTGTCAGAGGTCTCAGTCCATGATTGCTTGGCCACGTTGCCTTTGAGCCTGTGGTGAGGTGGCAGGCAGAATGTAGCAGAGGCTGCTCACCTCGTGACAGCCAAGGAATAGAGATCGCAAGACACCCACTGCACAAGGACAACCCAGAATCAACAAATGGGAGGGTGTCACACTGAAACGCTTCTTCACAGCAAAGGAAACAATCAAGAACGTGAAGAGAGAGCCTGCAGAATGGGAGAAAACTTGGCCTCCTGCGCCTCAGATCAGCACTAATCTCCTGGCTAATCAAAGAACTCAAAAAACTTAACACCCAAAAAACAAATTCCCCCGTCAATAAATGGGCAAAGGAACTGAACAGGCACCTCACAGAGGAAGAAATACCATCAGTCACCAAATATGAGAAAATGTGCAACATCTCCAGCAATCAGAGAAATGCACATTAAAACTACACCGAGATTCCAAGTCACTCCAGTCAGAATGGCAATTACCAAGAATCCAAGTAACAATCAGTGCTGGCGAGGATGTGGGGGAAAGGCACACTCATACACTGCTGGTGGGACTGCAAATGGGTGCAGCCAATATGGAAAGCAGTATGGAGAGTCCTCAGAAAACTTGGATTGGAACGACTACCGACTCGGTTATCCCGCTATTTGGCCCATACCCAAAGGACTTAAAATCAGCATATTATAGTGACGCAGCCCCATCAATGTTCATAGCAGCTCAATTCACAACAGCAAAGCTATGGAACCAGCCTAGGTGCCCTTCGACAGCTGAATGGATAAAGAAAATGTGGTATATAGACACAATGGAATATTACTCAGCCATAAAGAAGAATGAAATTTATGGCATTTGCTGATAAATGGATGGAACTGGAGACTATCACGCTAAGTGAAATAGGCCAATCCCATAACATTCCCAAAGGCCGAATGTTCTCTCTGATATGTGGATGCTGACTCACAATAGGTGTGGAGGTTCACCTGATTGGACAGGAGGAGGTGGGGGGAAGAGAAGGGGGATGGGAATGGGAAAGACAGTAGAATGAACTGGACATAACTTTCCTGTGTCCATACATGGCTAGACGATCAGTGTGACTTCCCATCATGTACAACCACAGAAGTTGGTTGGGGAAGTTGTACCCCACGTATGTATGATGTGTCAAAATACACTGTAACCATGTACAACTAAGAAGAACAAATAAAAAAAAATTAAAAAAAAAAGAGGGTTGGGGCTGTAGCTCAGGGGTGGAGCACTTCCCTTCCACGTGTGAGGCACTGGGTTCGATCACCAGCATCACATTAAAAAATAAATAAATAGATACGTAGAAGATATTGTATCCATTTACAACTAAAAATATTTTTAAAAATTAAAAAGAGAGGAGGAGGAGGAGGAGGAGAAGGAGGAGGAGGAAGGAGGAGGAGGAGGGGCCAGAGTTCCATTATGGCCCTCAAGGACACACTGAAATGACCTCACTTCCTTCCACTGAAAAGCTTCTTCACAGCAAAGGAAACAAGCCCTACTTCTAAGGACTCCACCATCTCCCAGCACAATCTGGTGATCAAGCCTTTAACACAGTGGCCTTTGTGAGACACTTATTCAAGCTGGAGCACCCTTCTGTTACAAGATGGCTGCAGCAGCTCCAGGCGTCACACCCAGCTCCTCTCTCTGAAGTCCAGAGCCTGGACCACACTGGCCTGGATTAGGTCGTGTGAACATCCCTGAACAGATCCACAAAACTGGAGGGAGGTTGGGGTAGAATCTGCTGACTTCTTTAGATCAATGAGAGACCAATTTATATTGGCTGAGAGGAAGGGGGGTGGGTACCCACAGAAACGCGGGCACAGATGTCCCCTCGGCACCTCCGCTGCCTCCCTCAGGGCTTCACCAGCCGCTGGCCCTTGATGGGCTCCCTGTCTGGTCCTCACCTTGCTCAGAGGTGGGCAGAGCCCAGGAGGCCAGAGGGGCGGAGGCTCCAGCCCTGACCCCGCCCTCCGCCTCCTTTGATGTGGTGACCTGGTGACACGCAGGCCAGCCCTCCCTGTAGCTCTTCCTGAGCTTCTGCGACTCTGGGCCTCGGTCTCCCCTTCCTCCTGTCCTGGTCCCTCCTGGGCCCCTCCCCTGCACCCCTTCAATATGGGGGCAGCCACAGCTCAGCTCCCGCTAGACCAGCCGGGGGTCAAGGTCAAACTCGGGGCCTCCCTCCCAGCGCCTCCTCCTCTTTTCCTGCTCAGGCACCTGTCACCCGGGTGGCACCCGCTGGAGAAAACCGGCAGGTGGCCTTTTCTTCACGCCAACTGTGTGCCAGGCTCCCACGGGGACCCCCGATTCCAGGAAGCTCCCAGGACCCGCGCTCTGGCAGTCTGTCCCCGTGGCTCCACCACCAGGTGCCAGGAGGGGGCTCCAGGGCACAGGGCGTGGGGGTGGCCATGGCAGGTCACCCTTCCTCCTGTGCAACCGAGTGGCCCCTGGAGGGGCCCTTCCGTGTTCCAGCCTGCAAGACAGGAGCTGGGGGACCTGGAGCACCCCTGGGAGGCGCCCGCTCCTCAACAGGGCCGGGTCCTGCGGCTCCCAGCCGCTCTTGCTGTGCTGCGCTGCCTCCTGGTGGAGGGCCAGGCGCCTGCCCTCGCTCCCAGCTTCCGCCTCATCTCACTTGAGGTCACCTGCGAGGTGAAGCTGTTTGTATAAACACATGTCACAAAAGGCGAGAGCAGTACTCGAACGTTAGAATACAGGGCCATGACGATAAAGCAAAATCAAGCCTCAGAAATAACACAGGAGGAAGACGGTGGGGGAGAGGAGAGAAGGAAACTTCTAGAACATGCTCAGAGGTGGCCACACTTTGAGGGTAGACACTGATGGGGGCATCCAGGTGCTGACCACGCCAGGGCTGGGCGTCTTCCTCACCTCGGTGTCCCTCCCCAGCACTCTGCCCAGGGCCCAGAGGTGCTCACTGAACCCCCGCTGGGTCCTGCTGCTGTGGTGAGCACTGAGCAAGCCTCCCTGGGCCTGCACCCTGCATGATCAGTAATGACTAGTATCGACCTGGGCCTCGCGGCAGGTCCCTGAAGAGTCAGGTCCCAGGGAGCCGCCCTCGGGCAGCCAGGGCAGCCACCCTCTTGGTGGAGATTCACGTGTCCCCTTGCCTGAGGACAGAGGCCCTCCGTGGGGTCAGTGGGAGGCTGGCTAGACGGTGACGTCCCCAACTAGAAGTCACCGCGCACAGTGGCTCTGGCCTGATGGCCTGGGCTGCTTCCTGGTGCTGCCCCCCTGACAGGCTCCTGTGACCCTCCGACAGGAGAGGGCCGCAGGGTGGCTTTCTCCTCCTGGAGCAAGTGGCCTTGGGTAAAAGCTCCCTGGGTTCCCAGCCTTCCGTGGGCCGTGCCCAGGGGGAGGCTAAGTGTGAGGGCACCGGGGTCAAGAGACTCAGAGACTCCAGGGGAGGACAGGGAGCGGGTGGCACCGCCACAGTGTGTCACAGCCAGGCCCTCGCGTCCCTGGGAGCAGACCTGCTCATCGTCCCAGAGCCCCCCTTCTCTCCTCCCATCCAGCAGGACCTCCACAGCCACAGGGGCCTTGGTGCAAATTGAAAAGGGCGTCCCTTCCCCCAAACAGGTCACTGTCATCCACTGGAGAGTTGCCGTGATGCACCAGTTTCATTAGCCTGATAAACTGCAGCTGGGCATGGCAGCACACGCCTGTGATACCAGCAGGAGGATCGCGAGTTCAAAGCCAGCCTTTGAACAACTCAGGGAGACCCTGTCCCTAAATAAAACACAAAATAGGGCTGGGGTGTGGTCAGGGGTCGAGTGCCCCTGAGTTCAATCCCCGGGACCAAAATAACCAATCAATCAATCAATCAATCAATAAAAGAATGATAACTGCCTTCTGCTGAAGACGTCTTCTAGGAAATGTTCACCTCCATGAGGTCAGTGACATGAACAGGCTCCTCAGATGGAGTGCCCTTGTGCAGTATGTAACCTGAACAACCATACCCAGCACCCCTGCTTCTACATTCGAGATTTGATCCTCTCACACACACTCCCAACCTCCTAAAGTCACCTCTGGCTCCCCATCATCACAGTGCCAAGTCAGAGTTCTTGGCACAACTTTGGGGAGTGCCTGCTACCCTGCCATGCTACTTGTCCTAGCCACTGGGACAGCACTGCCCAGGACACAGGGTCCTTTGAGGAGGTGAGCCGGGCCAGCAGAGGAAGCAGAAGCCGTCAAGAGGTGGTGAGTGGAGCGGTGCAGGCAGAGGAGCGGTGACAGATGCCAGCCTCCAGCATTCTGTGCTGGTGGGTCCTTGGGACAAACCCAACCTGAGCAGCCCTAGGGGGGCTCTGGCCATGGGCTCCAAGTCATCTCCAGAGCCGAGACTCAGGGGGGGTCTGCAACGACCCAGAATAGGCAGGGTCTGGGCAGCCTCAGCATTCTGAAGATGGGGTCCTCAGGTCCATGCAGGAGGCTAGCACATGACAAAGGTGACACTTGGTGGCATTGAGGAGGGATCATCAGTAAATATCTGACAGTAGAAAAAGGACTCATTCTAAGCCAGGTGTGGTAGCACAGACCTGTAATCCCGCGGCTCAGGAGGCTGAGGCAGGAGGACCACGCGTTCAAAGCCAGCCTCAGCAACTCAGTGAGGCCCTAAGCAACTTAACGAGACCCTGTCCGTAAATAAAGTATAAAAAGGGCTGGGACGTGGCTCAGTGGTTAAGTGCCCTGGGTTCAATCCCCGGTACAAAAAAAAAAAGACTCATTCTAACCCCTACGTCCCTCCTTTCATGGAAAGGAATCCAGGTGAACACACCAAAGATAGAACTTTTTTTCTTTTTTGCCAAGTTGGAATTAAGCCCAGAGCCTCGTGCTGCACCGCTGAGCTACAGCCCCGCCCAGCCCTGACCGCTCCCCCCAGTCCTGGGATGGCACCCCGGGCCACTGCATGCTGACAAGTGCCCTTCCACTGAGCTGCATCCTCAGAACGTTTTACTTCCTATTTTGAGACAGGGTCTCTTTAGGTTGTCCAGGATGGCCTTGGACTTGTGATCCTCCTGCCTCGGTTTCCCGGGTAACTGGGATCTTGGGCAGGTCCCACCTCACCAAACCAGAAATATTTTTCTTTTCTTTCTTTCTTTTCTTTTCTTTTCCTTTTTTTTTTTTAACAGTACCTTTATTTTATTTATTTATTTTGCGTGAGGCTGAGGATTGGACCCAGACACATGCTAGGCAAGCGCTCTGCCACTGAGCTACAGCCCAGCCCAGAAATTTTTCTTAAAAGTGCAATTCAGCTTGTCCTTATTCGAAGCTTCAGGGCTTTGTGACTGAAGACTGGGGACAGTGACTCTGATTCCCTTGTCTTCCAGTGAGGAAGGAGACCCCAACAAGACCTTGGCGGACCACAGGAGCCTGTGGGTGAGAGTAAGCCACCCGGGGTGAGACTCTAGGGAGTGGTGGGGCTTGGGGAGCTGGGAGCTCGAGTTCTGTCAAAGGTGGTGGCCGTTCCTCAGCCCAGGGGGGAGCCCGGGGAATCCAGATCCTGCAGTTATTTCCACAAAAGTGGAGAGCTGGTTGGTCATTTTCTGGGGCTTATTTCTTTTTGTGGAGAAGCTGACCACTTCCTGGGTATCCAGTTTGCCCCTGGAGGAGGTAGGGGCTGTAATCCGACTGGGCAGAGCAGGTCAGGGGCCAGGTCAGGGGCCAGGTCAGGGGCGGCTGCCTGCCCTCTGTGACGTCACTCCACCAGGGTCCCTCCCTGCGGTGTTTCCAGCTCTCTCCCAGCCCCTCCCAGGGCACACAGCTGGCTTTTGTCCCCTCCAGCTGTCCTGCCCGCTCTCTCGTCCCAGCCCGTTCATTCTGCAGGCCCCGGGCTCTGCCTTGAACTCTCGGGGTTGCTGGCCTTTGTGACCGCACCCCCAAGCCTCAAGGACACTCTGTCTTCTGACTGTTCCTCCCCAGTGTCCCTCTGCTTCTTGAATCTCAGATTCCAGTGTCCCCAGGGTTCCCTCTTCTTGTCCTCGTTCTGCACCCTGGTCCCGAGTGACTTTGTTTGGTCTGTGGACGGTGGTGTAGAGCCCCAGACCTGACTTCAGGTCCTCGTCCTGCCACCTAAGGCTTCTTAAGGTCCCATTTCCTCGGATGCCGTCGGGACAAGGCCACTTCTCTTACTCTTGCCCACCTGTGCTGAGAATAATGGCAGCTGGCGCTGCCAGGGCCGTGCACGGGGAGAGTGTGGTCCCTGTGAACTCTCGCCGATGAGTGGACGCGGTGGTCACCTGGGGACTGATCTGCTGGGCTCAGCCAGCTCACAAAGCAGCCAGGCTGATTTTCCCCAGACACAAGCTGTACCATGGCGCAGACTTCTCACTGCTGTTAGGTCAGGGTCAGGTTCCAGGCTGTGGCCTGCCAGCCCTGGGTGGCTGATCCCTGTCCTTGGGCCATCACCTGGAAAGCCCTCTGAGACCTCTGTCATCATTATAAAGCTTGTTGCAAATGCTCCATGTGACCTATGCTATCCCCCTCCCACCCCGTGCTACAGTGGGTTGGTGTCCACCTCCGAAGTATCTCCCTCCATCCTTCCCTCCTAAAAATAATATTCTACAGACCAGAAGGTCAGGAGGGATCGGAGCGGTCACCTGGTCTTCCAGCTGGAAATGTCACCAATTAGATTTAACTGGGTCACAAAATTATTCCCTTAAAGAGCAAAGTAGTGCAGTCAAGAAGAACAGAAAGGACACACGTTTCAGAGTAAGGCAGACTTGGGTCCCACTGTGCGCCTCTCTGCTGCCCAACTCCGTGTCTCAAAGACGTTATGAATCTTTCTAGGTCTTTGTTTTCTTTTTCTTCTTTTTTTTTAATACCCGGGACTGAACCCAGGGGCCCTTAACTACTGAGCCACATCCTCCCGTTTTCAAATATTTTATGTAGCAACAGGGTCTCTCTGAGTTGGTTAGGGCCTCACTAAGTTGTTGATGCTGGCTTTGAACTTGTGATCTTCCTGCCTCAGCCTCCAGAGTCGCTGAGGCGTGTGCCACCATGCCCTGATTAGGTCTTGGTTTCCTCATCTATAAAATTAGGATAATGGTGACTAGCAAACAGGGACACTGAATTAGACTGTGTTTGGCCAGTGTTTGGCGTGTAGTATGTGCTCAATGAAGGCGGCTCTGGGGTGTGGTCCTGCCTGGGTGGTGGGAGGGAGATCATCTTGATTCCCAGGCCAGGCCAGCCCTTGGGGAGTGATTCCTAAGACCCTGGAACACACAGTCATTAAGCCTCCTTCAGGCCTCTATCTGGGACCCTCCCTTCCCCACAGGTCCCAGGGGCTCACAGTCTCCCCCGGGCTGCAGTCACAGGAAGTCCCCTCCCTCACCTGGAAAGTGGCCTTCTCCCAGCGATTTGGAATCCCCGGAACAGGCTCCTAAATAGTGTGGAGCAGGATGGTGGCAGGGCCATTGCTGGGGCAGAAGCCAGAAGCCACTGGCTCTTCTCTATCATAGCCACAGTAGCAAATTCTGCCTCCCTGCCTCCAAGTACACTCCAGAGCTGACCCCTTCTCCCTGCACCGCCCCTTTCTGGCCTGAATGCCATCCTCTCTTCCAGGGGTTTGGCAATGCTCTCTTGAGGGGCCCCCTGCTCAGCCCCGGCTCCTTTCCATTACTCTCCCTCCAGGTTGACCCTGTTGAACCGGAAGCCAGGTCCCATTGCCCCAGTTCCAAACCTGCTCACCTGCGTCTCCCTCCCCTGTCCCATAAGGACCTCTCTTGGCCCCTCTGCTGCTCCAGAACAATTCAAGTTTAAGGGCCCCACTGGGAGCCTCCACCCGGAAGGCTCTTCCCTGGAGAGTTGTCCCTGTTATTAGGAGGGCCTTTCTGGATCTCTCCCTCCTGACCACTGGCTGGCTGGCTCACTGCCTCCTCAGGCCCTCTTCCTCCTGTCCTTGTCCGCCTACATATGTGGGGTGTGTGTGCCTGTGTGTGTTTTAGTGACGCTGGGAAATGAACCCAGGGGCACGGTACCACTGGGATACATCCCCAATCCTTTTTATTTATTTTAATTTTGAGACAAGTTCTTGGTAAGTTTACAAGGCTGGCCTCAATTTTGCTATCCTCCTGCCTCAGCCTCCTGGGTAGCTGGTATTACAGGAGTGCACTAACAGAGCACTGCCATCTCCCAGCTCTTGAGATAGCAGTTTCCTTCGGGGCCACAGCAGGGCCTAGCTCCTTAGAGGTCCAGGATTTGTGGCTTGAAAGAATGAATAAGTCGACAACTACCTGTAATTCCCCAAGTCTCTCCTGCTGAACAGTTTAATCCCAACAGCCTAGGTGCCGAGAAAGGTTAGGAGACTTGTCAGAGAGCCACTCGCCTGAGTCCCAAACCCCAAGCATCCCTGGCTGGGGGAGGCACTGGGGGCTGGGCTCACAGATTCTGGAGGGACACGGCCACCAACCCGAAGTACAGTGAGAGACAGAAGCAGATGGATGAAGAACACGAAACAGGGTTCACTGTTGGACAAAGAGCGGTGCAGGCATCTGGGGGCCCAGAAACAACCTGAGGGTTGGAGGAAGGGGCTGGAAAAGGCCGGGACATTTGAGGTAGACCTGGAAGCAAGGGCTGGAGTTTGCCCGGAGACAAGAGGCCCAGGAGGCGGGGCCGACATGGAGGATCAAAGGAAGCGATCTGAGAAAGTGGGTTTGGAAGAGCTCGGAAGCCAGAGAGGGTATAAGGGTGTCAGAGTCCCTCAGAGCCCGGGCCCAAGGTCAGCAGTCAGCGCAGGGGGCTGGCCAGAGCCCGTGGCGGCTAGGGGCTGGCAGGAGGTGGCCGGTCTAACAGTCTGAGGGCGACACCCGCAATCACTCCCCACCGCACACTCTGGGAATCCGCGGGGCCCACCGCTGCCCCAAGAACGCCGGGGGCAGGGCCCGCAGATTTCTGCAGGCCCGTCCCTAGGTGACGTCACCCACGGAGGCGGGGCTCNAGTAAAGGGGCCATGTTGATGGGTGACCCCGAGAGAGGTACCGGGCCAGTGGCGAGTCCTGAGGAGTGGTAGCGCGCGGCCCCGCGGTGAGTGAGAGCAGGCGTAGGGGCCGCCGGGGGCTGCCTCCGGCCCAGCCCGCCCTGAGCCTCCCCCCGGCCTCTCGGTGGCTCGTCCCGCCTCATCTCCCGGGTCCTCCCGGGGTCTCGGCGTCGGGGGAGCGAGCGTGGACCGGCGGGGCCGCCGCGCGTCGCCCGGCGCCCTTCAGGAGCAGCCCGCGGGTTGGTGGCTCTCTTCATCGGGCACCTCCCGTTTCCTGCGGCTTGTCCCGGGGCCCTCGGGGTCGCGGGGGTGCCTCTGCAGCTGAGGGAAAGGGGACAGCGACCGTGGCTGGCCCGAGCGCGCTGGGAGGTCGGCCAGGCTGGGCTGTGGTCGACTCGCCGTGGGCCCCAAGTCCAGATCGCCCCTCGGCCCCGCCGCTCCCCCGTGTCTGACACGCGAGGTCGTTCCTTCCGCGGAGGCACGTCGCGAACCCCGAGGTCGGGCGGGTTGAGCCGGGCAGTGCCGGCGCTGCGCTGGGGAAGTTCAGGGCGCCCCGAGAGCCTCGCAGGCCTCCCTGCACAGCTGTGGGTCCTGGGCGAGCCACTTCCTCCGGGAGCTCCGCTGCCTCCACTTACACGGGATAACGTGACACTGGGGTTGCTGAGGGAGAGGGGCCCGAGTGGGAGGTGCTTAGCACATGCCGGGTGGAGAGTCGGGATCACTTGTTAGGAACGCTGACCACCTCCTGGCTCTCAGTTTAGATGTAATAATGGATGACAAAGCACTTTACTCCATCCCTGTGTGGGGCTTCTTGTTACTGTGGTCCGTGTGTAACTAGTGTGTCAGGGAGCATCAGCCTGGAGGTGGCACCGTGGTAGCTGTCCTGATAGGCTCTGTGTGTGCCGAGAGCTGCTGTAAACATACTCACACACTTTAAGTCATTTAATACTCAGACCAACCATCTGGGCAAAATATGGTCTCTCCTCATTAACAGATGAGGAACTAGGCAAACAGAGAGGTTAGGGAACTTTGTCCAGGTCATGCTGCTCATAAGTGGTGGGCCCAGGACTCAAGTGTGGCTGAGTCCTTACCATCAACTACGCTAGACCATGGCCATCTACTTAACAGGTGGTTTACATGGCAGTTCTCAAAATAACCTTATGTGGTAGGTACTGGTACCATAATAGCATCATCTCCATTTCATAAGTGAAGAAGCTGATGCTCAGAGGGGCAAGTATTTTACCTAGAGTCATATAGCAAGTAAGTGGCAGAGCAATATTCCAGCCCAGGCACAGACCAGGATCTGAGCCCTGGTGAGCCACACTCTAGACTTCCCCAGGAGGTAGTGTTGGGAGGCTGAAGTCCAATCCTAGCCCTGCCACAAGTCACAGTGTAACCTTGGAAGTCCGAATCTTGGATTGAAAACCTGATCTCGCCGGGAGTGGTGGTACACTACTTTTGTCCCAGCTGCTTGGGAAGCCAAGGAGGGAGGATCACAAGCTGGAGGCTGGTTTGGACAACACAGTGAGACCCCATACATAGTCTCTGTATGCTCTGCTGTCATTAATTCTGATTCTAGGCTTTTATATCTTCCCTCTGCTTAGAGTGTGACGCCCAACCCCTAAAGTCCCCCATGGCCCCGTGGAGCCGAGAGGCGGTGCTGAGTCTCTATCGGGCTCTGCTGCGCCAGGGCCGAGAACTTCGCTACACTGATAGAGACTTCTACTTTGCCTCCATCCGCCGTGAGTTCCGGAAAAATCAGAAGCTAGAGAATCCTGAGGCCCGGGAGAAGCAGCTGGAGAAGGGCCTCGTCTTCCTCCGCAGCAAACTAGGGGGGCTTATTTAGGATCCTCTCTTTCCCCTCCCACTCTAATTTCAAGGGAAAGAGGACAAAGGTGCCTTCTGTAGACATTCCTGCTCTCTTCCAGCCCCTCCTCACAGATGCATTAAGACTCCTCAGGTAGGTCCTTGTTCCTGTAGGTTTCTTTCTTCTTCTTTTTTTTTCTAATATGGGGGACCAGGAAAGGAAGAACCTTTCCTTTGTGACCAGAGCCCGCCCTTTGATCCTTTGAAATCAGTGGAGGAAATGGACAAGTTAATAGAAGTGGGTTCTCTTATTGAGAAAAACAGGACCTGAGTTTCAAGTCCCACCAGAACCATTTTATCACAACTTTATTTCATAGAACACTTTATATATAAAAATGTTAGGAAAGACGTTGGTTAATACCATTTGAGTTCAGCTTCAAGCTCACCTGTTCTTCAGTTAGATTTAGGTATACTGTGGGTCAGATCATGCTCTGGAAGATAGCTGTTCTGTTACAAGACAATTTATAAAGCAAGCATAGCATACAGACTGCAGAGTTCAAAGATTGAGATTTAAATCCTGGCACTGCTGCTAATGGCTGTGAGGCTTAGGGCATGTCACTAAACTGTTCTAGGCCTTCATTTCCTCATTTGTAAAGTGCAAATAATAGTACCTCCCTCTTTAGTACCTCCCATGAGAATTGAATGAGTGCGCACACAGCACTGGGGATGCTATTGTGAGGGGTGTGCTAGCTGTCTTTAGCTCTCCCAGTGTTATTAAGAAGTCCCACTGCAGTATAGTGATCATATTTAATTCAGCAGCCTTTCTGGAAGGCCTTGTATAGCCCTGGCATTCTGGTGGGCTCTGGGGAGAGAGATTAATGATACGGCCCATCAAGGAACTCACTCTAAGGAGATCGGTGGGAAGTAATTCTAATGTAAGCAGCTCTATCCTTGAGGGTTGTAGGAAGAGTTGTGGAGACAGTGAAGGCACAGCTCTGCCTTGGGCTGTGTGGTGGGAGGGGATCCCAGGTGGCTATAGAAAAGAGGACATTTGAGGTGTACCTTATATGAGAAATAGAAACTCATCAGACAGGGGGATGAGAATAAGCAGGTGCCTGGACATGGGAACTGCATTTCGTAATGGCTAGAAACATCTGTAAGGCACGTGGCTGGAGTTGAGGCTGGTCCAGATCTGGAAGAACATTGTTAAGGACTGTGATGGGACCATCACAGCTTTGTAAGAATGCAGTGACATTTGTGTCTTGGAGCATGCCAGGGTGATGTGGAGAGTAAACTGGAGAGAGAAAACAGAGGCACTGAATCTGGCCAGATGGATTAAAGGGCTAAGGTTGTGGTGGATGGTTAAATATAAATACAGCATGTACAACCGGGGCAGCGCAGTCAGTTGGCTGAGGCAGGAGGAGACAGAATGAAGGGTAGCTGTGGTCTAAGGCTTATCAGTTGGGTAGAAGGTGCTGTTTTGGGTAGAGATGGAAATCAGGAGGAGGAGCCTTATGTAATGACTTTTGGTTCTCATTAGCCATGTACATTGATTGGCAGAACTGCCTTTGGTAATACAAGGTCAGGGGTTGGATAATGCCCCTGGGTGCCTGCTTGCACAGGGAGGGGTAGTGGATATGGAAGGGAAATAGCAAATTATTAAAGCCTCTGTGTTCCTATTCTGTTTTGACTCTGAGCTACACTATATCTTGCTATCACAACCCACTCAAAAAAAAAAAAAAAAAAAAAAACCTTCAGGTTAAGAGGGGTTCCTTATGGTTCATTTATACAATGGATATTCACTATGTTAAAAATTGTACCCTAAGTCTGGGCGCCATGGTTCATGCATGTGATCCCAGCAGCTTGGGAGGTTGGGGCAGGAGGATCATGAGTTCAAAGCCAGCCTCAGCAAAAGCAAGGTGCTAAGCAACTCAGTAAGATCCTGTCTCTAAATAAAATATAAAAAAGGGATGGGAGTGTGGCTCAGTGGCTGAGTGCCCCCACCCCCCGCTGCAAAAAAAAAAAAAAGATTGCATCCTAAGGACACAGCGGTGAATGTTCCCAAGAAAGCTGGTGGTCTAGTAGGTAATAGAAGAGATGTGAACAAGGTGGAGTTTGGAAACTGTTTGGGTCTCCCATAGATTAGTTCTCCCTAGCAGCATAAGCCTTAGGTTCAAATCCTGGTGCACAATTTATTGGTGTGGTATGTTACCATGGGCCAGTTATTTAGCATCTGCCTCATTTTTTTCATCTTTAAATTGGAGATAACAGTATTACTGACCTCATAGGATTGTTGTTGTGAAGAATTAATGTGTGTAAAGTGCCCAGCACAAGGGCTCACTTTCCTATCCATCACAAAGCATCATGAGGGACACTCTAGGAAAACACAGATCAACAAGACAAAAGCATAATAGATTAATCAAAGTTTTATATGTGCACAGGAGCCTTCATAAGGAAGGCCCAAAGACCCAGGTTAAATTACCCATTTTTATGCTTAGGTTCTTGGAAGTGTGAATAGCTGTGCAGAAAAATGACTGGACAGAAAGTATGATTTACAGTGATGGATGGAGAGGGGAAGCCCAGCAAGGCTGCCTGGCCTTGTTACCTTTGGCTCCTCAGCTGTAGCATCTCCTCCTGTGGCTCTTTTATGGAATGGGAGGGGGCGTGTCTTAGGACTGTAGTCAAAAGAAGGTCAGAGAATGTTATTGCAAAAAGATGGGGGAAAGATGGAGTAATATTTTTAGGCTTTAATGCTGGCTTTTGGGTTCTGGTTTCCATGACTTGCCTTAGAGAATGAGGGGTGAGAGACAGGAGGGTGGGGAAAGGTTAGAGGGACTTTGTTCCTGAGGCTTTCACTTTGGCTGTCAGGAGCCTCCACACTTGCTATTAGCTCTTCTCATGTATATGCCAGACGTATTTATAAAAAAGCCTATGACTTTCAAGTAAACTAAGTTGGAAAGTTCATAGCTCTGACCTTTCAAGCTAGAATGCTGCAAGACCCATCGTCCTTACTATCTTGAGTGATGAGTGTTTCTTTACCCATTTTTGTGTCTAGGGAAACAAGTAAAACTTGCCCAAAATGTTGGCATACCTAGTCCTGGCCATCAGCTCAGAGTTCCTTTTTTTTTTTTTTTTGGCGGGCGGGGGAGGGTACCAGGATTGAACTCAGGGACACTCAACCACTGAGCCACAAGCCAACCCTATTTTGTATTTTATTTAGAGACAGGGTCTCACTGAGTTGCTTAGTGCTTTGTTTTTGCTGAGGCTGGCTTTAAACTCATGATCCTCCTGCCTCAGCCTCTCAAGCTGCTGGGATTACCGGCGTGTGCTACCATGCCTGGCTTCTTTTTTTGTTTCTTAAACTATTTAAGCATTTAAGTATACACTTCAGTAGTATTAAGCTTACGCACATTGTTGTGGAACAGATCGCCAGAACTTTTTTCATCTAGCAAATCAAACTAAACCTATTAAACAACACTGGTCCTTTATTGCCCTAAGGAACCAGGCCCCACCTCCTTGGAAGGTGGAGTTCCTCTCAGCTAGTGGGCTGCAGGTGGATTCAGCAGAACCCGAGTGCAGGATGTGCCATGGAGAGCAGTTTCACCAAACAGGTTGAATTAAGTTAGAATAAGGATGGCATCTCCTTGTAGGAGCTTGTGAACGCTCTTTCTCCTCCAGGTTACCTGATCTATGATGTCACCTGGTCCTTGGATGGGGTGGGGGCATTGCATTAGGGCAGGAGAGTCTTTAACAAGCCTGCTCTACTTAATAGTTTCAATCTGAAGCCCAGGATAGTTTCAGCATGAGTTTTAGAGGCCAGTGTAGCTCCACCTGAAAAGATGCAGATTGCCTTAGAGGACAGGTGGGACTGTCGAGTGCTTCCTGGAAACTGACCTTGTGTCCTGTAGATGGGAATCTTAAATAACTTAATGACAGCCCTCATTTGTGGAACATGTTTACAGTTTATAAAATGTTCACAGACAGCATTGCAACAGAGTTTTTTTCCTCACTGCAGCCTGTGATTTGGGGCCATGTGGGGATCATTTTCCCCTTTTCATAGCTGAGGGGTTAAGTAACCATTTGCAGTCACCCAGCTAATTAGTCAGGGCTCTAGGCAAATTCTCAGTCTCACGATTTCCTACTGTAAAGCCCATGTTTTTGTTAGAATACCATGCAATTGCTGGAATGAGTATAGTCAGAAGTATTTCTTTTTTGAGGGGCACAGAAGGAAAGGCAGGGGCATGAGATGTGACACTAGTAATATCCTGTTGTTACAGGGTATTGAGAGAAATGTGATCTGATATTGGAAGATACCACATGGTACACAATTTCATTTTTCTGGGTATTTCCTGTAATATAGGTCACAGGCAGTGGGAGAGAGCAACAGGCTGGGAGCAGGAGTCAGGTATGGCCCACAAGGCCCTCCTTTACTAGGGAAAGGCTCAGGGCTACTTTAATCAGGATGATTCCAAGATGTAGCCCGGAAGCAAGTGTGTACTTGCCTTGCTTGAGCACCAGGCAGGAGGCCTCTTCTGGTTTGTGTCATGTACACTTTGTGACTGTGTTTTGAGTTCACAGGACATTTGAGCAGATGGCTGGTTGGTTGGTTTTGTTTTCTAGTCTACAGCTGAGACTAGAGTGTTGTGTTTTTTTTCTTGGCATTACCTGAGCTTTGGTAGTCCCACTGTGTATTTTCCCCAAGAAACAAGCATTTGTCAAGTAGCAGCATTCACAGAGTGAAAGAGATCACTTTCTCTCACATGGACTTGTAGTTGTGTCTCTATGTACAGGGTGTTTGGTCACTTTTGTGTTTATAACAAGGACTGACAGTGAACTTCATGCTCTCTGATTGCAGATCATGGGGCGTTTTACCCACAGTATACATGGTCAGTTTCCCCTCCCTTGTATCCAGTTATATCATAAGATCTGGTGCCTTTCTTTAGGCCCTAGTGCTTGAGTGCTAGAGGCAAGACCTGACCTTGACAGGAGAGGGGGCACAAGGCGCATGGTTCCTGAGGTCCCAGGTGGTGATAGCTGTGTTCTTTGTTCATTCGCAGGTGAGCAATGGCAGGTGCTGGTGAGCGCAAAGGCAAGAAGGATGACAATGGCATTGGCACAGCCATTGATTTTGTGCTCTCCAATGCCCGGCTGGTGCTGGGGGTGGGTGGAGCAGCCATGCTGGGCATCGCCACACTGGCGGTTAAGCGGGTAAGTGCACATAGCCAGGGCCAGGGGTGGGAGGCAGTAAGGCAGCCTCACAGAGCAGAGCTCAGTAGGAACAAGACTTTGATACTGCCAGTCTAACTTGGTGTTGGAATCAGATATCTGAGACCTTGAGTCTGTTTCCAGGACTCTGCCCTAAAGAAATGATTGGAAATACAAATAAATGTATATTGGCAAGTAAAAAATTGCAAATAACTGAAGTGTCCTTTAAATTAGTGGCACTACACCAATTGCATACTTCTATTTCCCTTGCCTACTTTTTTTGTTTTTAAACATTCATCTCTACCTGTGTACTTTATATTTAGCTTGTTTGTTATGTCTTGCCTATATCTCCCTGGGAGACTGGAAACTGATGAGGGCAGGGATTTGGGCCTCTTTGGTTTGATGGTTTATTCTTGGCACCTAGAAAAATGCCCAGCATGCAGTAGCCTCCCGATAAAGTCAGCTCTCTTTATCTGTGGGTTCCACATCCACAGACACAACCAGCCACAGATTGAAAATATTTAAAATGTGTCTGGGGGGCCGGGGATGTGGCTTAGTGGTAGAGTGTTTGCCTTGCATGTGTGAGGCTCTGGTTTTGATCACTGCAAAAAAAAAAAAAAAGTGTACTGAACTTGTAGAGACTTTTTTCCTGTTGTTATCCCCTAAACAATACTGTTTAAGAATATAGCATTACCATTGCATTAGATATTATAAAAAATCTGCAGATGACTTAAAGTATATAGCAAGGTATACATAGGTTAAATGCAGTGTTTTGTGCCCTCAGAGGAACTTGAGCATCAGAAGGTTTTGGAAACCTTAGGGTGTTCCCCTGGAATACCAAGGGATGATTTTTTTTTTTTGTTCTAGGGATTAAACCCAAGGGCACTTTACTACTAATCTATATCCCCAGTCCTTTTCATTTTAATTTTTTAAAATATATATATTTTTTTAGTTTTTGATGGATTTTTATTTTTTTACTTATATATGGTGCTGAGAATTGAACCCAGTGCCTCACACATTTCAGGCAGGTACTCTACACTGAGCCAAAACCCCAGCCCTTATTTTAATTTTTGGAGACAGGGCCTTGCCAAGTTGCTGAGGGTCTTGCTAAATTGCTGAGGCTGACCTCCCTCAGCCTCCTGAGTAGCTGGGATTACAGGTGTCCACTACTGTGCTTGGCACTATTTGTTAAATAAATGAATCATTGTTCAAAATCATGGTGTATTCATAATATATGAATGTATAGTCAGAAAATGTGGAAGCATCCTAGTCACATGAGGAAATGATCAAAATGATAAATGAAAAAATTCCATTTCAAAAGTACACATAAGTACATATACGTGTGGTGGTACATGCTTGTAATCACAGCAACTTGGGAGGCTGAGGTAGGAGGATTTAAGTTTGAGACCAATCTTTGCAATTTAGCTAGACCCTGTCTTAAAATAGAAAATAAAAAGGGCTGGGGATGTAGTTGATTGGTGGAGTGCCCCTGGGTTCAATTCCCAGTACGACATCACTGGAAAAAAACAAAGTAGTGGAGGCTGGGGATGTGGCTTGGTGGTAGAGTGCTTCCCTAGCATGTGCTAGGCTCTGAGTTCAATCCTGAGCATAGGTAAAAGAAGTAATTGGCACTTACTAGGGCCAAACTTCTGGGGAGCAGGGGATTGGAAGGAAATAGAGAAGGAAAGGCAGGTATATGTCCTGGGCCCTCTGTGCCATTTCAGATGTATGACCGGGCAATCAGTGCTCCAACCAGTCCCACCCGCCTGAGTCATTCAGGGAAAAGGAGCTGGGAAGAACCAAACTGGATGGGCTCCCCCCGACTGCTGAACAAGGACATGAAGACAGGCCTGAGCCGGTCCCTACAGACCCTTCCCACAGACTCTTTGACCTTTGACACAGGTGAGAAGGGATGTTACCCTGCTGGAACTGCCTGTGGACTTGATCACAACTCCTTCGTTGCACAGACATTTCTTGAGCACACTTGTGCCGGGCACTGTGTAGGTACTTGTCCTTTGTGCCCAGCCCTTCTCCTTTCTGGGGCTGAGGCAGCTGTGGACTGAGCAAGCATGGGAAGAGCTCATGTGCCTCTCTCTCTTGCCTTGGCAGATACATTCTGCCCGCCCCGGCCCAAGCCATTGGCCCGGAAGGGCCAGGTAGACTTGAAGAAGTCACGACTCCGCATGTCCCTGCAGGAGAAACTTCTTACTTACTACCGGAACCGGGCAGCCATCCCTGCTGGAGAGCAGGCTCGGGCCAAGCAAGCTGCCGTGGACATATGTGCTGAGCTCCGGAGCTTCCTACGGGCCAAGTTGCCTGACATGCCACTTCGGGACATGTATTTGAGTGGCAGCCTCTACGATGACCTGCAGGTAACATGGTGGTTCTCACAAAGGGTGGGGCTGGGCTCTGACCAGAAGCTTCTCAGTAGTGTCATCAGTCTAGAAAGTCCTGGGCTGACCAGGCAGACTGAGGTTCTCCTGCTGTGAAACTGCTCCTGGGCAACTTTGTTTTTGCTCACGTCATCTTTAACCTTCTCATTTTTAGTCATATTCACAATTTTGAAGAAAGTGTAAGAAAACTGCTCCTTCCTATATTCTTGTTCCCATCTCTCCTTTCCGGTTTCCTCATGACATGGATTGCTTTGGTGACATGAAAGAATTCTTGGCTTCTGTTCTTGTTGGGGAATGCAAGATGGTGCCGCCTGTGTGTGGGGAAGCATGTCCCCTGAGCAGAGTAAACCCCTCAAAACCTTTTTAATTCTGTTCTGGCAGGTGGTGACAGCCGACCACATCCAACTCATTGTTCCCCTTGTGCTGGAGCAGAACCTGTGGTCATGCATCCCTGGTGAGGACACGATCATGAACGTCCCTGGCTTCTTCCTGGTTCGTCGTGAGAATCCAGAGTACTTTCCTCGTGGTAGCAGTTACTGGGACCGCTGTGTTGTCGGGGGCTACCTCTCCCCCAAGACAGTAGCAGACACTTTTGAGAAGGTTGTGGCTGGCTCTATTAACTGGCCGGCCATTGGGTCCCTCTTGGACTATGTGATCCGGCCAGCTCCACCTCCAGAGGCCCTGACACTTGAAGTGCAGTATGAGCGGGACAAACATCTTGTCATTGACTTCTTGCCATCAGTGACCCTTGGTGACACTGTCTTGGTGGCCAGACCACACCGGCTAGCCCAGTATGACAACCTGTGGCGGCTGAGCCTGCGTCCTGCTGAGACAGCGCGTCTGCGGGCTTTGGACCAGGCTGATTCAGGCTGCCGATCGCTGTGCCTCAAGATACTCAAG
The DNA here is from genome assembly GCF_001458135.2 of Marmota marmota marmota. Taxonomy (NCBI): domain Eukaryota; kingdom Metazoa; phylum Chordata; class Mammalia; order Rodentia; family Sciuridae; genus Marmota; species Marmota marmota. The sequence continues at coordinate 7,836,912 of NW_025999962.1, read as the reverse complement.
GCCATATGCAAGTCCACTCCAGCTCTAGGCCCCCTCACTGCCAGCCAGCTAACCAATGTCATCCTCCACCTGGCCCAGGAGGAGGCTGACTGGTCTCCAGGTATGCTAGCTGACCGTTTCCTGCAGGCTCTGAGGGGACTCATCAGCTACTTAGAGGCAGGAGTCCTGCCCAGTGCCCTAAACCCCAAGGTGAACTTATTTGCAGAGCTCACCCCTGGAGAAATAGACGAATTGGGATATACTCTCTATTGCTCATTGTCTGAGCCGGAAGTGCTGCTGCAGACGTAGGGCAGTGAAGGCCAGAGCAGGTGTTGGGTGGTCAGGCACTGGAGTCTCCGATAGAAACATCTGGCTACATGGCTGGTGCCTCACAGGGTCCCTAGGTGCCTCCTGTCTTGCTGGCCATCTTCCTGGTCACTTCATGCTGATTAGAATGACATCTCTTCGATCTCCTATTTTCTCACCCAACCCTTTTTATTTTTGTTACCAAACACTGTGCTCCCTACTCCCCGCCTTGCTCCAGGCTGATTTTTTTCTGGAATGAATTGAGAAGGTGCAGTGCTGGCCTGAGTTGTTGAGACCACTGGGGGTTCTGCATTTTGGCCCAGGTTTCCTTTTGCCTCTTCCTGTTCAGTGTCTTTTCTATCTTTTCCTCTTGTTCATGCCTTCTGTTTTGCTCTTGTCCTTGGAGCATATCTGCCTAATCAAGGTGTTGCCTTTTAGTTGAATATCACAGAAGAGCTGTGACTGCATATTTGCAAGCTGAACTCTGCAGAGTGAGTGCTGAGACAGTATTTAGGGTTTCTGGGGCTGAGGCTGGTGGAAAGGAGCCGGCTTTTGACCCTGGTTCCTGGAAAACAAATCCATCCTCCCCGTCCCCTCAACTTGAATTCTTAAGTGCTGATAGCATCTCTCCTGGGAACACGGTTGTCAACCCACACAGGATGAACTGGATGCAGAGTTATTTGGAGATTGTATTTCTTAGTGAACCATCAGCAAGACCACAGGATTGGGGGTGGGAGAGACGGGTTCAGAGGGCCTGGTGGAGGGCTTGCATGCCCACTGTCTGTCTCTCCGTGTCTCTGTGAGCCAGACAAGGGAGGGATGGGGCAGCACCTCCCGTGGGTGCTGGCTTCGTCTCTTTCCTTCTCTGTTGCCAACAGAACAAGGCCTTGTAGGAACACAGCCTCAGCAGCAGAGGCTCAGTGTCAGCTGGAAAACTCAGTCCCAGTTGGGGCCTGGTGCCTGTGTGTGGCCCCCCCAGTGGGCCCTGCCTTTCTAGGAGGCTGCCTTAGAGTAAGGACAGGCCCAGCAGCCAGTCCTCCTTCCTGCAGTGTCTGCCACAGCAGTGGGAGAGGAGTGTTTGCTAAGCGTTCCTGGCATCTCCAGAGGCCGAGGGGCAAGCGAACATGCACAGCCCTCCTTCCCTGGTCTTGCCTTTCACTTGACAGCTGGGCAGATGGGTGCTAGCCAGGGAGAGAGGACCCGGAAGAAATTACAGAAGAGGGAGGCGGGCACTCCCCACATTCCTTCCTGTTTCCTGCTGCTAAAATTGCGCTACTTATGGCAATGGATGTATATCCTGAGGGCAGGGGGGGAGTGGTTAATACTCATCAGTGTGTCTTCCTGATTTGTATTTTTTTCCCTGTTGGAAGCAAGAGGCTGACAGCAGTTCTCTTTCTGATCTGCCTATTCAGTATTTTGTTCTCCCATCAAGTCTTAAATTCTTTACTACCTCTCCATCAGTGGGATTCTGGGAAGCTGTCTCAGCCCTTCCCTGACAGTGACATGATTCTTTAAATAGCACTAACACCTCGGCATCCCAGAGTTTAGGGCAGAGATAGGTGTCGTCCCTTTTTTGTCAGATTCGGAGGTTAGAACTAGGTTAGCCTGGCTGTTTGGTCTCTGCCTCTTCTCTGGTACATACACAAGGAGTCCTTGTGGGAGTCCAGTTGTTTCTGAAAAGGCAAGAACCTTGACAGCCAAGCATCTGGTTGTCCATCAGAAGCAAAGGGGAGATTAAAACCTCTGTGTGCCTGCGTACTACCTGGGTGACTGATGTGGAGGGGATGGAGTGGGACCTGACATTGAGAGCTCGGATGACCCATCTAGAGCCCAGTAGAGGGGAGGGTTGATAGCTACAGAAGCAGATTATTATTTGTTGAGATAAAGGATTTGGTTTCCAAAGTAAATTTTATAAATATTATAAAACTTTAAAAATTCCCAAGTTGCCATCTCTGACTAAATTCTATATAAAACATTGGGAAGAACTCAAAAATAATAATAAAAAAAAAACGCTTTAAAGACCCTCAAGATTTCAGAGTCCCGAATTATCAAAGCCAAGCATACCTGAATTTAGGTGAGGAAATGAGTTTATTTCCTGTTTTTCAGGGCAACTCTGACTTAATTATTCTTCACAAAACCATAACTTCATTTTAGAATTGAGCCTCTTACAAGTCCTCAGAAGCCTTGGTCCTTGGGTCCGCTGACTGGGCTGGCTGTCCTCTTGCTGCCATTTTCCTCACAATAAAATGTGGATGATGACCAAGTGCTCTGGGCTGCTTGGATGGAAGACGGCAAAATTCTGCCTTTTTAAAAACTCTTTGGGGAAAGATGAAGTAGCTGTCTCCATTACTCTGCCTCTCTGTTCAGCGTCTCCCACTTTTGCCTTGAAGGAACAGCACCTGCTTTTCCTCCTCCCTCTGGAGATCCTGTTGGCACCATCTAGATTAGCAAACCATATACTCAGCTTGATGCCTAAAATGTACTCATTGTTATCTCAAACACCTAAAAACTCCATGTTTATTTTGGTTCGTCCCTGTTTTGCCTCTTCCTAAAAAATGAGTTCTGGATAGCAGTATTTTTCTTTTTATCTTGGTTTTGACTTTTAAAAACTAAAGGAAAGAAATGGTGAAGGCTACGTTTGGAAAAGCTATGTTGAGGTGGTCTCTTGGCTGGGTCTTGGCGTGATTGTCTACCTGTTCACATTCCGGATGAGCTGATTTTGCTTCCTTGTTTTCTACTCAAGCTCAAATGGTTTAGAGGAAGCATCAGCTTCAAGATCAAGGGCCCTGGAGAGGCTCTGAGGGGGTTTCTGTAGGGAGGCATCACCTTGTGTCCAGAGTCCTCGGCCACGCATGGTACGCTTTCACTGGGTTAGAACATTAACTCTCAAAATGAGTTGCTAGAACTCTGCCCTTTTGCCTTAAGTTTAAGGTGAAGGAGAATGGCAAGAGACATTTTAGGACTAGAGCTGATTCCTGCCACAGGATGTAGCCTTTTTATAAATTATTTATTAAAGAGTGGCCCAAATTCCAGAAATGTGGGTTCTGTGGTCAGCTGCATACAGGGTGTTGTTTACCTTTTCCTTTTGATCACCTCATAGTCTCTTAAGTTCTTGGTCCTTGAGGTCAAGTCTACAACTTAACTTCCAGTCACTTGCCTGCCCTTCGGTGGTGGCTGATGTGTTAGTTCATAGACTGGAGTCCACCACCAGTCTTCGTGTCCTGTCTTGGCTAGGACTATATAGGAGCAGCTTAGCCCTGAGACCCAGAGAACCGTTATCCTTTTTTTCTCCTTGAGGGAGGAAATTTAACTGGGGAACACAATGTCCTTCCACAGCATGGGAAGAAGAAAATAAAAATCTTTCCAACAACTTTGACTTTTGTGTGTGATACAGAACGTTTTACTTTGGGAGTGCTGGGTCTGCGTTTTTCAGTCAGAAACTGGCATGTTTCACCTGAGTCTCTTTAATGGCATGGGTGGGACAAGGTACCACCAGACTCATTTTTCTATGGCCTTGGCAGTGTCAAAACTGGAGAAATACCACTTTTTAAAATTCTCAACCACTTGAAAGGTCCTCAGACGCCTCAAAAGTCTGTAGAGCAAAAGGAGGACACCCCTCCCAGGGGGCCTGAATTATTCCTTTGAAAGACATGAATAATGGCTCAGGATTCTTACTGCCTTTCACTGAAAGACAACTTCTGTATGTCTCATGGTACCCCATAGGGAAAGGAAAACCACACTTACCCAGCATCCAGGATGCCTTGGATCGCGTTCTAGTGTCGGTTTCATGTAACTATAAACAGGAGTCCTCTGCAGAAGTAGGTGATGGCATGGGATTGGGAGGTCGGGGCCTGAAACCTGAGTTCTAATAATAGTAACAATAGCAACCATTTATCGGCCACTATGTAGGAGGCAGCGTGCTAAGTGCTTTATGTATATGGTCTCACTCCATTCCTAGGACGAGGATGCTCAATCGATGAGAAAACAAGTATGTCACTTTATCAAATGTCCCAGCTAATAAATGACAAAGCCAGCATTTGTAGAAATGATATTTGTATGGCAGACGCAAGTGGAGGGGAAGGTTTCTACCTTCACGGGAACGGACTGTGGAGGGAGGTTTCTCGGCACCCCGGCCTCCCGCGGGTGGTGGGGGGGGCCTGCCCACTAAGACCACAGTTTCTAAACCCCCCGCCCCCAGCCGAACGACCCTGAGCAGGCTTCGCTTCACAAGGCCATTGGGAGGGCTTGTAGGGAAGCTGTCCGTGCCTGGCAGTTAATCAGAACTACCCTAGGGCGACACCAGTCGCATGAAACCTGCTCTTGGGGGAATCGAGTCTGCACGAACCAAAGTCCTCATACTTTTATTTTCGAATGGGCAACGTGAACATAGAATAGGGAGACAACACGCATCCTTCCGGACCTCGGGCTCAGAGAAGGGACGCAGGGCTCGGGTGACCGCCCAATGAGGCCCCACCAGGAGCGCCGTCCCAATCCCTGATTTCCGCTGCGGTCCTCGAGCCTACCTGGGGGGCCGGGCCAGCCGCTCGCTGTCGGCTCCACTGGAAAATAAAGTCTTGGGCCAGGTGACTTTCAGGGACCTTTCCGGGTCGGAAGCAGCCCAACCGGTCCGGAAGGGAGAGAGCGCCCTGGTGGGTGGGAGGGGGGACTTGGGCTGTCATTTGGCTAATTCCGAGTAGGAAGGACCCCCAGCCAGGCCCGGCTGCCACTATTTGAGGCGTGCTGGGTAAAGCTGCCTGCTAGCGGAAGCCGGCCCGTTTGTGGCCGCTCGGCAAGGGGCCGGGCTGAGGGAGCCACTGAAGCCGCAGGGTCTCAAACAAGAACAGAGGTGACCGCCCTGCGAGGGGATCCTACCCACCCGGATCTTGGGCTCGCTGAACAGCCCGCCCACCTCAGGCCTGGAGCCAATAGGAACTCAAAATAGACATGATTCACCACGCATGGGCCAATCGGCTCGACGCGCGCTTCCCATCAGCATCTCGCGCGATAACCAGGCGGCTCAGTCTTCTAAAAAAAGCTTCCCTGGCAAGAAAAACTTCTCTCCCCGCCCTTTCAGCTAACACCGGAAGCGAGGCGTGTCTGAGAGATCCCTCCGCGACCCGCGGCGGCCGAGGGAAGGACATGACTCCTACGTTGTAGGGCTCCTGTAAAATAGTGCGCCCTTTTCTTTCATGAGACCCTGAATAAACTCCTCTCCCTCCAAAACTACTTCCCTGGCATACAGACAGGGCTGGCGCCGGTGGGAGATCACACATATGGGAACGAGTGAGTCGATGGCTAAGGTCACGTGGTCTCAGCGGAAGGATGCGCTCTGTGCTGCGTCCCATAGGCGGAGCCTATAAAGAGCCGGCTTGCCCCGCGCGCGGCCATTTCTGTCCCGTCCGCCGGTAGATGTAGTGTTGCGATTGAGCGTGGGCCTTCCCTCCTCCCCCCCGCAGGGCGCGCGGCCACCATGGCGTATTAGAGGCAGCAGTGCCTGCGGCAGCGTTGGCCTTTGCAGCGGCGGCAGCAGCACCCGGCTCTGCAGCGGCAACCCCTGACGGCTTAGCCATGGCGTGAGTACCGGGGCGGGCCGCACTGGCGGGCGCCCTGCATGGGCGGGGGCTCTCGGCTTGGCTGGGCGCGGCTTTCTGCCGGGCGCGTCGCCGAGGGGGAAGCGGTTTTATGAGCGCCTGGACGCGCGGTCCTTGTTTTGAAGTTTCCGGGGCGCGGGCGCTCCCGGCCCTCGGCACTCCTGGAATCGCTGGGGTCCCGGCCGCCCGGCGAACGTGGCAGCAGCCAAGATGGCGGCGGGGCCGTGAGTCACGGGGCGGGGCCGTGGCCGTGGCCCTATTTGGAAGTGGGGACGAGCGCCTTCCCCTGGGTGACCGGCTGCGGAATGGCCGAGACTCCTCCGGCGTCCATTTTGTGCAACCTGAGTTGGAGGCGGGGAAGGCGGACACAATGGCCCTGGCGCCACGTGCTCCCGACTCGCCACCTGCGCGTCTGACGGGATTCCCAGCCCAGCCCACCTCTAAGGGGTCTTGCCTTCTGATTCCCATCCAGGCTTTTCACGGCATCCAGCAGCAGCATTGCTGTAATCGACAGAGACACCTTCGAATTAAGCACATTCCTCGATTCCAGCAAAGCCCCACAACATGACCGAGATGAGCTTCCTGAGCAGCGAGGTGTTGGCGGGGGACTTGATGTCCCCCTTCGACCAGTCGGGTTTGGGGGCTGAAGAAAGCCTAGGTCTCCTAGATGACTACCTGGAGGTGGCCAAGCACTTCAAACCTCATGGGTTCTCCGGCGACAAGGCTAAGGCGGGCTCCTCCGAGTGGCTGGCTGTGGATGGGTTGGTCGATGCCTCAGACACTGGCAAGGGTGAGTGGGCCACTTGTAGGTGCTCATGTGTGGCCATTCGTGATGGGTCTGGGGTCTGTAATGTAAGTGACTCAACTGGCTCCCGTCATCCTTCACTCTGAATTCTTTTTGCAGAGGATGCCTTCTCTGGGACAGATTGGATGTTGGAGAAAATGGATCTGAAGGAGTTTGACTTTGATGCCCTGTTGAGTATAGATGACCTTGAAACCATGCCAGATGAGCTTTTGGCCACGTTATATGATACATGTGATCTCTTTCCCCCCCTAGTCCAGGAGACTAATAAGGAGCCACCCCAGGTAGTGAACCTAATTGGCCATCTCCCAGAAAGTTCAAAAACAGACCAGGTTGCCCCTTTCACATTCTTTCAACCTCTTTCCCTTTCCCCTGGGGATCTTTCTTCCACTCAAGATCATTCCTTTAGCTTAGAGCTCGGCAGTGAAGTGGATATCTCTGAAGGAGAGAGGAAGCCCGACTCTGCTGCTTATGGTACTATGATCCCTCAGTGTGTCAAGGAGGAAGATGGCCCCTCAGATAATGACAGTGGCATCTGCATGAGCCCAGAGTCCTACCTGGGCTCTCCCCAGCATAGCCCTTCTACCTCTAAGGGCTCTCCTAATGTCAGCCTGCCATCTCCAGGTGGCCCTTGTGGGTCTAACCGCCCCAAACCTTATGACCCTCCTGGGGATAAAATGGTTATAGCAAAAGTAAAAGGTGAGAAGCTGGATAAAAAGTTGAAAAAAATGGAGCAAAACAAGACAGCAGCCACCAGGTACCGCCAGAAGAAGAGGGCAGAACAGGAAGCACTCACTGGTGAGTGTAAAGAGCTAGAAAAGAAGAATGAGGCTCTGAAAGAGAAGGCAGATTCTTTGGCCAAGGAGATCCAATATCTGAAAGATTTGATAGAAGAGGTCCGCAAGGCAAGGGGGAAAAAAAGGGTCCCTCAGTAGGGTAGTCAGGAGTGCTGCGCTTGTACATAGGTGTCTCGTGCTGAAGCTGTGTTGTAATAAATTATTTTGTAGTTAAAGAATAGTTCAGTCTTGCTGTGTTTCTTGACTCTGGTAAGGAACCCCTCGTCAAGCAATCCCCCTTACACAAGCACACTCTTTGTGTAACCAGAGGATATTTTCACAAGGGATGATATGATCCTGGAGTAGTGAGCATCTTCAACTCCACTGGGCCTGTTTTCCTCAGATCTGGTGGTTTCTATTTGATCCCTAGGGCAGAAGGCTGTTCGGCCAGATGCTTCATTGTGCTTTTTACTCAGTTCTGAGACAGTTGGCAGGGTAGAGGGAGGGGCTGCCTGGGTTTCACCTGTTCCCTTGTTTGGCTTTGGGCCAACACCTGTTAATACCAAGATGAGGTCACCCAGTCCTTAAGTGCACAAGAGGATTAGGTTCCACTTGGAAGATATGAATTCTGCAGTGGCCTCTTTAGTGGCTCCCTGAGGTAAGCCTTGAGGCAGGACAGCTGAGGATTATATTCCCTATATTTGGATTTATTGGAGGGGAACTATAAATTGCAGCTTTATTGCAGTCTCAAACAGCTGGGGGACTGGACTGTCTTGGTAATACAGGCCCTATTGTGGCATGTGGGTGCATGGCCCTGCTCACCTTTTTCCCTGAATCGGAAACTACCTACACAGGTTTTATGTAGGTGTGGGTAAGAGGTGTGATGGATGAGATCCTGTCCTTCCCACAGCTGTCTCCTTTCAGGCCTCTAAAAATTGTCAGGCTCACTGATCACACCCCACCTAAGCAGCTTAAGTCTTAAGTGGGGATTTAGAGGTTGAAAGAAATGGAATAAATTCAGCAACTTTCATGGATGCCATATTCATGCTGGTTGGTTTTCTTTTTTTTAATATAAGGATTCGTCTCAAATCTAGCAGGCTTAGGTCACTGCCTACTAGTAGGTGACTCCAGGACACTTTAAGGCAGTCTATGGTTGTGGGGTGGGACTTTAGCTAAAAGAAAAGCAAGTGAGGGTAAGGTGGCATGTGTCAGCTCAGTAAAAATCTGGTTTCTCAAGGTTTCTGTTCTCTATACACTGTTGGTTTAGATGGGTAGGTGGAGAGGGAAGCCCTAGGCCCCCTTGGCATTGCTGCTGTTTAATTCCAGTTCTGTGCTTAAGTTGTGTTGCTGTAGATCCCCTCCCCCCCCCCCAGAAAATTAAAATGTACACTTGATGGGCTGGGGTTGTGGCTCAGCAGTAGAGCACTTGCATGTGTTAGGGCCTGGGTTCAATCCTCAGCACCACATAAAAAACTAAAATAGATGTGTCCACCAAAACCAAAAATATTTTAAAAAAACTGATGGTAGCCATGTATCCACAAGGAGATAGCCATCTCATCTTGCGAGTGCTGGGTGGTGACAGGAGGCCTGAAAGTTGAGATGTACAGCAGCTTTGGAAAATGACTCAGCCACCCTGATGGGAGTCATCAGTCACCCAGGGGTGTGGGGTGCCCTCATTTGGCAGGAAAACTGGTGCTAAGAGGATCCGCACAGCCAAAGCTGGGATGCTGGCTGTGTTTCCTGCAGCTCCCTGACCCAGAGGCACTGGTAAAGCCCAATATCTCTTTACCTTTGAGAGGCAGGAAGCATCTGAGTGTATGGTGATGGGTGTGACCTTGTTAGGAAGGGGCCCTGGAGCCTGGTCATCCTTAAACTATGATATGAGCTGAGTGCTGAGCCAGCTCCTTGCTAAGCTGCTTAAGACAGTTAACAGCTGTCCAGAGATGCTAGAATGTGGCCCTCCCACCCCCAGCAGGAGGGAAAAGTTGGAAGATCCATCATCACTCCTTTGGAACAGTCCCTGCTTGGGAGGCCCTCAAGGTCCTGGTTGCTACAGTTAGGATCGGTGGCACCCTCTCCCGCCTGCCCTGACCTGGATAGGCAGACAGTAGATTGAGCTTCCTAAAGCAGGTCCTGGAAATACGACCTGACTCCAAACTGCTTTTAGGCAGTTTCCCCTCCTGTGTACCCACTAAAGTGAGCAACTAAAGGCTAGGAAGAGGCCCAGGGTGTGTGTATGGCAAACTATTAAAAACCTGCTTTTTAAAATTTTTATTTAAAAAAAGTTGTAGAGGGATACAATGTTTAACTCAGGGGCCTTACACTGCAAGGCAAGCACTGTACCTCTGAGCCACAACCCATGCCCTGCTTTTAATTTTTTAAATGTGGTGTTAAGGATGGAACCCAGTTTCATAGCTGCCCGGCAAGTTCTCTGCCACTGAGCTACAGCTCCAGCCCTCTGCTACTTTCTTCAGGGGGCCTGCCAATGTGTTGGCAGATTGTCATTCCCACCTCTGACCTACCCAACCTCAAAGGATCCACAGAAACCTTGGGAGTTCTCAGGTTAGGGGAGGGGTGGTTGTTAGAGGCCCCTAATCCTCCATGGGGCCACTGTGTGCCTCTGAAGGGACTCCTAAGTTGCACCATTCATTCCACACTACCTATCCCTTACCTGTCCTGCTGGAAAGGGCCCAGTCTGCCTCCTGTGGTGGTGTGGCTCAAGTACAAACTGCTCAGGCAGATCAGAGTGAGACACTGCTTCTTCCGGACTACTCCCAATGCTGGGAAACTGCCTTACTCTATGTGACACAGGAAGGATCCAGTGGGCTTCATACCAGAGCAGGAAACCTGGGTGCTGTGGGGGAATTGGCAGAAACCACCTACTGGTGCCCACAGCAGAGCCCAGCCTCCTGCGGGTAGCTGAGGCAGCTGCACTTCTGTCCTTCCCAGACTTGCCTTCTTGCCTGGAACAAAGCTCCCAGCAGCTGCAGATGTTATTTTTGCCTCAAAAGTAACAGCAGCACACACCTAGGGAGGAGCTGGGCAAACAGCTCCCTGGATGGCCATCTGCCCTAGGCCTGGACTGGAAGAATTCTGACATGGAGCTCCTAGATCCATGCAGTGGGGGAGTTCCAGAGGAGATGGAAGACACCCCATAAAAGATCAGTAGCACATAGCTCAGGTCCATGTTTATTAGGGCCCAGAAGCCCATCCAGCAGCCACCTTCATGTTCCTGGAGTGTAATCCCTAAGGGCCCATTACCGACAAACAGCCCAGAGGCCTTACCTGGGCAAAGCAAAAAGAAGTGTTCTTTTCTGGCAGGTGCAAATGGCCCCTCATGACTCTTTCAACAACCAAGCCTGAAAGATCAGCTCCAGTTTGAGTATAAATCTGCTCCAAGGCTTCTAAGCTTCTAGCTCATTAGCTCCATTCCTGTCTTCCAGTGCTTCCGGCTGTGGGGCTTCCTTGAAACAGGCTGGTGTGCATCGCCATCTGCTGGCTGTGCCTGGCTTGGCTGAGTCCCAAGGCCAGCAGAGGCAGGGAAGTCCTAGGAAGATGGGCCCAAGTGCCTCTCCCATGGGTCCCTCCAGGAAGCCTAGCTGCCAAAGTATTCTTGTTGGAACTTCTGGAAGTCTTCCTCAGTGAACACAGTACCCTCGGCTACCTTCTTCTTCTTAGTCTTGGCCACAGGCCGGTCACAGGCCTTGCGGCCCCGGTTTTGGCGCAGAATCTAGGGAGTGTACAAAGTGAGGACAAACTACTTCCATTTTCAGAAAAGCAGACCAAGGCCCACAAGGTCACAGGGGAGTATGGCTCAAGGTAGGGCTGGACCATCCTCTCCCCAACCACTCTGCTGACCTTCATGGGTTAGCCCAACTTCCACCTTGTATTCAGGGTAGAGATACCATGGATTCTGAGGAAAGGCCTCAGTCATCACTCTCCAGGACAAACCTGTTGGGTCACAGACTCCTCTACCGTGCTTCTCTTGCTGGTCATAAACTTCAGGTTTGTTCTGAGGTGGTTGTGACACTCTCGCTTCTGGTACTCAGCTGTGGGTGGCAAGCAAGGACCCTCGTTTTAGAATTACACTCTGGAAGTCTCCTGGGTCCCTGGCCCTGCCAAAGGCCCATCCTGGATAACTGCAACAGTCTGGGCACTTCCTGACCAAATCTGTTTTCCACACAGGTAGGTCCTGCTAAACCCTCACCTGTAGGCCCCTGGGGTTCCCAGTTGGTCCTGACTCTTTCAACAAATATGTCCCTAGCACAACTGTGTCAGGCTCTGTTTTGGGTGTTGGGCACACAGCAAGAAACAGATCGAAAACGCTTGCCCTCATACAACTTATAGTGTAGTAAGTGGGAAAAGATGGGAAACCAGGTAAACAATAGTTTTGAGACTGATTCACTTTATAGAGAAAAATAGAATAGGAGATAGAAAAGAGGAATGCCAGGGGTAGAGGGCTGCAATTTCAATATAGGAAGGTCTAAGAAGCAAATTTCACTGAATGACACAAGAACAAAGACCCAAAAGACAAGAGTTGTGGATGTTTAGGGGAAGGGCACATGTCTGGGTAGAGGGAGCAACCAGTTCAAAGACTGAAGCAGAAATGTGACGTGTTTGAAGAACAAAGTGGTTGGCGTGGGGAGGAAGCAGGTCATACAGGGTGTCATCAAACACTGAAAACTCAGGGCTCTTATGGAGAACATCAGGAGACATGGAAGGGTGAGGTAAAGGGGAAACAAGGCTTGAGGATCACTTGAGATCCCCTTGGTGCTGATTAGAATGAGACTACTAGGGGAGTAGTGGGTGGAAGGCAGAGACCAGCAAGGAGGCTCTGGCAATAATCCAGACAAGAGGTGAGGCGTCCTAGACCAAGGGGCAGCCACAGAGGTATTTTGTGGGGTGGCTGCCAAGGCTTGCTGTTCCTTATACCCATCAATTATGTGCCCACCCTTGGGCTGGACATCAGGGCCACACACAAGCCCAAGGGAAGTCTGTGGTGTGAGGAGGTCCCAGTCCAGCAAGGGAAACAGCAAAAGGAACCCCAGTGACAGAGTGGTGAAGAAAAGGGCTGAATGGGCAGGAATGGCCTCTTGGGGACTAAGCTCCTGTGGCACAGCACATTTCACTGGTGCTCCAGTCTGTCCCACTTCCCTGCTTCCACACCTTTCTCCTGCTGTTTCCTCCTTGTCATTTCTAACTCTAGCAAATACATGAACACTTCTTATGCACCAAGCCCTGTGGATTCAAAGACGCCCAACAGTGTTTCCCATCCTGCCCACACCTGCTCCTCCCCAAGGCTTTCTATTCTGTTAACAGCAGCACCATTCCTAAGAGTTCTTGTATAAACTGGGATCCCTCTTCACAGTCAAATCACCACTCCAGCCCATCGATGCTCCCTCCTCAATACCTTGCAACTGCACAATTCTCTGTTATCTCTGCTGCTATCAGCACTGCATTAAACACAGCACCTCCCACTTGAATGAAGCTAAAGAGCAGGACTCTGGGGGCTGGGGATGTGGCTCAAGCGGTAACACTGCTCGCCTGGCATGCGCAGGGTTCGATCCTCAGCACCACATAAAAATAAAATAAAAATGTTGTGTCCGCTGAGAACTAAAAAATAAATATTGAAAAATTCTCTCTCTCTGAATAAAGTCTATCTTTTTTTAAAAAAAAGAGCAGGACTCTGGAGACACACTGCCTAGTGTCCATATGTTCCATCTGGGCAGGTATTTCTTTTTGCATCTGTAAAATGGGGGTGATAGCTGTGCCAACATCACCGGGTTGGTTTGGGGATCTAACGAGTTACAATTTGCATAGGGCTTAGAACAGCACCCGGAGGTATTAAACTGTTGAGTGCTCCATCTTAACCCTTGTTCACTACATGTTTCAAAGGCCACAAGCTCCTTTCTCACTCAGGACCTCTACACAAGCTATTCTTCTTAGACTAGTCTTCTCCTTTCACCTGGCCACTCTCACGCCGCCATCTGCTCTCAACCTAAAGGTTACTTCCTCGGAGGAGGCTGACTTGGCCTTTATTCCAAACCCCTCTCAGAGCACCCGCGTCTTTTACATCCCCGCCAGGGCCGCGGTCCAGGTGGGCCCTTACTACATGTTTCCTCCACCCGCACGTCCTGGGCCCCGCTGCACCATATCCAGGGAACGTTTCAAGTCCTGCCTCAAGTGCCACCTCCTCCAGGGCGCCGTCCCCAAACCTGGCGGCAGCACGTCCAGACCCTCCCGCAACTCACCCAGCGCCGATTTGGGCACCTTTCCCTTGGCTGAGTTTCGCAGTTTCTGGGCCTGGCTCGCCTTCGCCTTCCCAGTCCGCTTCAGCCGAGCTCCGCTCGGCTTGGCCTGGCTTGGCGCGGCCCGGGAGGCTGTAGGGAAGAGAGACTTTGGTGGTGCTGCTGCCATCACGCCGGGGCTGAGTCGGCCCGGGTCATGCCTCACCCCGGGGCTTCTGCCTGCGGCTCCCACCGTCCTCCAGACCGCGCCGGACGCCCCCGGGAAATCCCTCCTCACCCTCGGATTCCGCCAGCAGCTCGAGACCCCTTCGCAGCAACGCGGCCGACATGACTGCGCCTGACCCGGCCCACGCTACTTCCGCGCTGATGGCTTTATTTGTCTCGGCGGAAACCCCCGCTAGAACAGACGGTTCCGGAGTGGGCGGCGGAAGTGCCCACCTTCCACACGACGCATGCGTTAAAGGTGTACTCGGGCACGGAAGGAGGGCGGGAACTGGGAGCGGGTCAAGGCGAGGAAGGACACATTTGTTATCCAATCCTAATCCAACCACGCCTTCTCCCGGAAGTCGCCTGCAGTACTCGAGCTTGGTTGGTCAATTATTCTCCTGGGCGTGGCGCGGGGCCGAGCGTTGCCTTCTCTAGTTTTAGGAAAGGACGTCGTGAGGCCGCGTTTGGTTTCAGGTGCTTCTACCTAAGCAACATACAGCAAGGGACTTTGTGTCCTCCGTTAAGCCAGACAGTAAAGACCTTTGCAAACATGCGGAATAATGTATTTTTGTTTTGAAAAAATACACTTTTTTCATAAAATATTTGTTACCAATAAGTTTTTTGTTCTGTAAAGTGAATTAATAAACATTTAAGATATTTTCTCAGTTTTAGTTTCTATTGTGTTAAATGTCAGTAGATATTAAGTTTTTAAGAGGGTAAAGGGCTTCTTAGACCTCACACTTTGAGAACGCCTTCCTGTGGGTAAGAGCCTGCTGGTTCAGGGCTCCCCCGGCAGCCCCTGCCGGGCGCTGGCACAGGCAACGCGCAGCACCACTCCGTAAGTGAGTGGCAAACCAAAAGGAACGACTGAATTCACCGAGCAAACATGTTCTGAGGGCCTCCTGTATACCTGGCACATAGTGCGGGGCACTGAGCCTCCTCAGCCAGTCTCCCCGGTAGACCTCACGGTCCAACCTTCAGCTAGCCCCCAGGGAGGCCACATCAATAACAGAACGTGCATCCAGGGTCAGGGTCCTGCTCTGTACGTCCCCAGCTCTGAGGTAGGAATTGCTTTCCCCACTTTATAGAATAGGAAATAGAAGCCAAAGAACCCAGTGAGGTCACACCAGTGGTGCCATGATTGGGCATCAAGTCAGATTGATTTGGACACTCCTGCACCAGCGAGCTGTCCAGGGGAGCAGCGCTGTGGTTCTGGGTGGGGCCTGTCAAGCCACAGAGACAGGAAAGCCCTTGGAGGATAGGAGGAGCTGACCGTGTGCGGTGATGGAGGGTGGGAGACACAGGAGTGGCCCATGGGAGAAGAAGAGATGACTTGAGGGCCCAGTGGTCTCAGGGGCGGAGCTCTTTAATTTTGTCCTAAGGACCCTGGGGGCCCTGGAACCCAGCCGTGTGGTCTGACAGGTGTCCCTTTCCTGCGTCTAAGTAACCAGACTGTTTCCTTCGTGTACTTGCTGTTTACTGTCTGGTTCCCCATCCGCGCCCCCTCAGCTCCAGGAGGGTGAGAATGGTTTTAGTATTTTATCCCTAGTCCCCGGAGCAGTGCTCCGCATATAGTTAGTGCCTCATAAAGGACAGGATGGAGAAAGGGTGAGTTTGGAATGACAGTGAGCAGCCGGTGGAGATGTCCAGGAGGCGGCGATGTCCAGGAGGTGGGGACGTGGGATATGCCCAGGAGCAGACCTCCTCAGAGTGAAGGAACAAGTTGTCTCCTTCAGATGTGGGCCAGTCAGCACGTGGTCCCCAGGTGGGGGATTCTCCGGGTTCCAATGTCCCTGGGGCTGGGTGGACCCCAGCGTGTCCACCGGTCAGCCGGGCGCTCAGCCGGTGGTAGGCAGAGGCGCTGCCGCCGCGTGGCGGGGAAAGGAACTGACGGAGGCTGCGGTGCTGGACGCGTTCCCACCAGCGCACCACTAGGTGGCGCCGCAGGACAGCTTTCGTGTAGTCTGCTGCCCTCCTCGGAGTGTCCTTAGCCGTGTGGGGTCGGGACTCCCCTCTGCCTGGGCCGGCACTGGGGTCAGGCTCCCTTTTCTAGGGTGAGTGTGGGCAGGGGACAGCCCCCCGTGGGGCCCGAGTGGGCCACTCCGCAGCCTACCTGTGATGCCCGCTTCCTGCCAGGCTGTTTGGGGTCTGTAAAATGTGGGGCAGAGGGTGGGCAGCTGCCTCCTGCTGGTCTCCCTGTGGGACAGTGGGTCAAGAGGGCTCACAGGCAGGTTCTGATCCCAGCTGTGTGGCCCTGAGAGAGCTGCTTTACTGCTCTGAGCCTCAGTTTCTGCACTGGTCCCTGACAGGCCCTGGCTCCTTCCCTGGGTGCCCCTGGGTTCGCGCTCAGCTGGTCAGAGACCGCATAGAGGCACCATGGGGTGAGCGGAGTGGTGGCCACCCTCCAGTCCCTGGGTCCCTGTTGGGCCCAGCTCTGCCTCGGCCCAGGCTCAGGGGAGAAGGGCTCTGGAGGCTCCCGTGTGAGCTGGTGTGAGGTGTGGGTGCGCGCATGCGGAGGGGGCACAGGGTCTTTTGGAGGCGGGTGCGGGGGCACTCGGAGTCCTGACTCCATTTGCTGTCCTCGTCCCGTCTTTCTCTCAGTCCTGGTCCTATCTCTGACTCTCGGGGTCTCTGCCCCTGCCTGCTCTCTGTCCCTGTGTCTCTGTGTCCTCTCTCTCTCCTGCCCATTCCCAAGCTCCTGGCCTCTGGCCACCTTCAGATCAAAAACCAAATGGAACTCCCAATGTCCTTTTCAGGCTGATGGTGATGGCATCTCCTGCCCCCACGCCTGTCCCTCCCCTTCCTCCCCCAGCTCTGGCCATCAGCAGCTTTGGAAAGCATTTATGGGAGAGCTCAGGAGGAAGCCCATCTCTGCGCTGATGGACTTTGGGCCTCTCTGGCCTCTGCCTCCCCTCCAGGCCTCTCAGCCTCCCTGGGCTGCCTCCCTGAGCCAAGACTCTTTCTCAAGGAGCTGCTGGAGGCTCGTGAGGGAGGTTCCAAGCTTCCTTTCTCCTGGCCGCCTGTCACCATGCCGTCGCCCCTCCTCAGTTCCCCAGAGCCACGATCCCTTGTGGTAGGGGAGGGGACCAAAGTGGCATGTTGAGCCTGGGGAGGTGGGTAGTGCTGGGGGTTCCCAGGGCCAGGAACGACACAGGGACAGGGCTCACTCAGCTGTGTGTCTGCAAACAACCCCCTTCCCTCTCTGGGCCTGTTGTCTCCTGTGGGAAGTAGCCCTTGAGAGGGATCCTCCAGCCGTCCTCCTGGCTGAGGGTGGCAGGGCCCAGACAGAGCCCTGCTCCCTGGGTCTGCAGGGAGGGCTCTGGAGCCAGGCTGCACAAGTTTAGACCCTGGCTCCACCTAGTCACTGTTAGAGTCTGTAAACAAGTCAAAATAACACCTGGCATTTTGCCAGGGGAATGTTAGAGTTCGTAAACAAGTCTGGATGGTGCCTGGCAAAATGCCAGAGGGAGTGGTTTGAGAAGTAACAAAAGCGAGCCACTAAGTGTGGAGATTCCTTATTGGTTGACTGATGTATCTAGTTTATGCTAATTAGATAAGCTGTGTGGAATGTATAAATACTGCTCCTGTCCTGCAATAAATGGCTCCCACTCCTGCTGTATCAACGTACACAAGTTATTCGTCACCCCTGGTTATTTTGCTGCAGCCGGACTGCGGCAGATGGTGGCCCGTATGGGGAGCCCCGGGACACTCGGGGGTAAGTGACGAAAAAAAGCTGCCCGTCCATAGATAGGACGGGGGCAATCTGCTCGTCCCTAGGCAGATAGGGCGAGAGGAAAAATGGCCATTTCAAGAAAATGGAGAAGATTGATACAGTATGTTTGTGTCTTGTTTTGTCTCAGTGTATTGTATTGTCTTTGTGATGAAAATATGGAAGGGGTGAGAAGTAAATTACTAAGGGAAGAAGGCACCCCAGTGGAACCAAGAATAGTTAGGGCATGTGTTGATAAGAGCCCAGGAACTCTAGTCAGAAAGAAAAAGAAAGTTCAGAAGAAGAAGGATTATCAGGAAAAAAGTTGCAGCAAAAGGCTATTACTAAATACTTTTCGTTACCGGAGGGTGCGTGAAGCGGAGAGGCGGCTGCCGAGTGTGCAAGCCGGTCACAGCGCAGCAAGGATTTTCCAAGAGGCGGCGGCGACTGGCCCTTCCCCGCCTCCTGGCCGGAGAGCTGGCTCTTCCACTGCCGCGAGCCCAAATCTAGACCTGACCTGGAGGCACAGTCTCGCAGGCTCTTGCTCCCTGTGCCCAGTAGCAGTTTGAGTCCGGGACACTCCCCAGGGCCATCTGGGGCTGCCCAGGCACTACAGCCAGCAGAAGACGCTACTGGTGTCCCTGATGTTTGGTCATTTTCAATGCCAATAACTAAGCTACAATGGTTCTCCCACACCTGGAAGCTAATGAGTAATGAGCACTATTAAGGCTTATTTCAAATGTAAAAAACCTTGAGATAATGTACTAAATTGTTCAGAAGGTTGTTTTATTAGTGCCTGCTGGAATACTACAGGATTTTCTTTAACATTTGCCGGAGTTCCCGCCTTCATCCCAGTGCCGGTGAGGACGAGGGTGGAAGAATTCGGCTAAGAAAGGAGGAGACTTCAGATCAAGCTAGCTGCCTGCAGAACTTACCTGGACTGTGATTTAAGCTAGCTGCCTGCAGAACTTACCTGGACTGTGATTTACCTGGACTGTGAGTTAATCTATTTGAGACACTGCTTTACCTGGACTGAGACAACAAACTGTAATCTACAACAAATTGTAACTTGGTATCTTTGCTAATGGTGTCATTGCAGGTATAATTTTTCCAAAGGCTTCTTACATGGAGCCATCAAGTGGCTTGGTATTGTGGATTTTGTATCCTCCCCTTCTGCTTCTAGCAGATTGTTTGTGGTGTTTGTGTAAAAACTACTATGGTCATTATTTAAATTAAACAAAAAGGGGAAATGTTAGAGTCTGTAAACAAGTCAAAATAACACCTGGCATTTTGCCAGGGGAATGTTAGAGTTCGTAAACAAGTCTGGATGGTGCCTGGCAAAATGCCAGAGGGAGTGGTTTGAGAAGTAACAAAAGCGAGCCACTAAGTGTGGAGATTCCTTATTGGTTGACTGATGTATCTAGTTTATGCTAATTAGATAAGCTGTGTGGAATGTATAAATACTGCTCCTGTCCTGCAATAAATGGCTCCCACTCCTGCTGTATCAACGTACACAAGTTATTCGTCACCCCCGGTTATTTTGCTGCAGCCGGACTGCGGCAAGTCACGTGACCTTGGACGAGTCACATAACCTCTGTGTGCCTCCGTTTCCTCATTTGTGAGTTAAATATAATAGTCCCCACCTCACAGTCCCCTTGCACTTGAGGAGCCCGTGCAAAGCCCCTGACGTTCCACTGGACACAGAGCCGGGCTGTTGTGGGGCGCCCGTGGGACTTGTGCCCGCAACTGTGAGCCAGACCTGCACAAATAGGTGGCACGGGGTCTCCGTGTCCTGGGGTCTGCACCAGGTAGGCTGGAGGCCACAGAGTGACGCTCAGGAGCCTGGAACCTGAGGACTATTCAAACAGCCTTCGCCATCCCCAGAGCCGTGTGGCCTCGGGCTGCACCACCTCTCTGGGCCAGGCCGGGGTGGCTGGGGCTCTCGCATGGCGGACCAGGACCCAGTAAGGCCTAGGAGTGATGGGGTGCTGTCCACAGACAGCAGCCGCAGGCCAGCAGCCCCGTGGGGGACTGGGGCGAGGCACCTTGGCTTCTCTTCCATGGTTTTTAATAGGCAGGAAGAATCTGCTGGAAATTCTCCGTGGAGACCTGGGGTCAGACAGGGGAATGGGGCCGGGCTCAAATGTGGGTCTTTTGGATGGCCCCAGCCCCCTGGTGGCCAAAGACAGCTCTGTACCAAATGTGCCCTGGGAGCATGTCCTCCCCTCTCAGGCCGCAGGTGCCCCTGGGCTGAAGGGGGGGTGGTCCCCAGTCCTGCCAGGCCCCTGGGGCCACTGAACGGTTATGGGGAGAGAAAGGGTGAGTGGGAAGGCCCCCCTGCCCCCCCAGCCCCTGGCCCCCTGCGACCTCACCCTGAAGGCTGGAGTGAGTCCCTCTCTGCTCTGGGCCTCAGTGTCCCCATCTGTGCAGTGGGGACAGCTATCACCTAGGTGGGTAGGAGGGTGGTATAGAGGTGACGCTTTAGGGCCTCCGAAGGGAGGAGGTGGGGGCTGGGCTGGTTCTGGGGCCTCAGAGAGTTCAGGGACGAGGGGGATTCCGGCTCCCAAGGGGGTAGGTTGGGGCCGAGGGTTCTGGCTATTTTAGCCTTTAAGTCTAATTATATCTCCATTAAATTGCCAGTTGTCAGGGCTGGGTTGTGGCTCAGCAGTCGAGCGCTCGTCTAGCGCGAGTGAGGCCCTGGGTTCCATCCTCAGCACCACAGAAAAAAATAAATAAAACAATATTTAAAAAAGTAAATTGCCGATTGTCAACACACACCTAGAAGAGAGGTCCTGTTGTCCCAGTCACCAGGTGGGGGTGGGGAGGGGCGAGGCCCCTATCTTCTGACAAAGCAGGCCTTGCCTAGGCGTCCCTTCTCCCCGCCCGGAGCTCAGGGCTTCTCCCCCACAGCTTGGGGGCCTCCTGCTCTAAGGCTGGGTCTTCAGAGGCGGGGACAGGGTTACCCTGCACAAACCCCCTTCCTGGCCTCAGTTTCCCCTTCTGTGACTTGGGGGTCGCGAGACCTGTCTCGCAGGGTTGTCCTGAGGATTCAGTTCATGAGTGTCTGCCTCTGAGGATGGGGGTCTGCCCTCCGGGTGCTCACTGGAGCCAGGGACCTGGACCTGTCCCCATGTGGAGTGGAGTCAAGGCTGCCTCCTGCCCTGGGGTCCCCGACTCAGCTCCAGCTGTGGATGAGGAGCCCAGAGCTGGTGTGGGAGCGACCCCCCACCTGCTCACATCCTGAAGCCTTTTAACTTTAGGCCATTCTTCTCTTAGGAGGGGGATCCACGTATCTAAAAACGCAGGGGGGATCCTCTTTCCCCAGAGGATCCCCAACACAAGGAAGGGTAAAGAGAAGAATCTAGGAAGGGAGAGAGAGCGGCAGAGCCAGCAGGAAGGGATGAATACCGGCAGGAAGTAGTTATTTCCCCTCTCGCCTCTGCTGCAAGGAAGCTCCGATTGGATCGGATAATCCAGTCACCATTAATAATTCAGTGTGATTAATTAATTACATGATTGTATTATACTCCTCTATTATTCAACTGCTATAAGTGTTCATTTCAACTTTCTGGAACTTCTAGCTCACGTCTGTTCTGTAAATGATTTCTGATCTTTTATTTTACTTTTAAAGAAAACTCCTTTAGAAATAGCTGAGAGTATAAATTATAAATCAGCAATTAGGACCAGAGAGAGAGAGAGAGAGAGAGAGGAGAGACTGGGCACATGGCTGTTCTGTGCCAACCTTTCAGTCCTTAAGCCTCAGTGATCGTGGCATTATGCGTGGAGCCAGGAGGAGAAGGACGTGGTGTGCGGGTGGTGGGGCGATGGCTGGAAAGTGCTTTGGAGCTTTTAATGCTACACTGATAAGAGCGCAGCCCAGCAAGAACAAGGGTTCTGCACAAGACAGGGGCCTGAGCATGTGCATCAGATTCTCTTGCCCGTCACAGCAGGACATTTACACCATCTCCCCTGCCCTCACCCAGCAGCCTTGGCCCTTAGGAGGACACAGGAAATGTGTTCAGCTGATGGAGTGTTGGAGGAGGGGAGGGTGGAGTCTCAAGCCCGGCTTGGCCTTGAAAGCAACCCTTGCAATCTGCAGCTCTTTTTTTTTGCTGCCATGATCTTGGGAACAGGTGTTATGGGTGACAGGGAGCTGCTCAGCCTATAAGCAATAAACTATTGTACTAAAATTCAGAGCTCTCAGGGTCTGTTTGTTATAGCAGTGTAGCTTAACATAGCCTAACTAATACACCTCTTGCTTCCCCTCTAGATAATCCCTGGCGCCCCTCAGCAGGCCAGGCTGGGCTCTGGGATGACCTGTGCTGCATGAGGGCTCAGAAGTAGGATGAGGAAGGGCAGGCTGGTCCCCCTGAAGGCTCAGCCATCACAGATGCACAAGGCACAGAAGCCCTGGTCTCTGCTGCCCCTCCACCCTGGCCAGGAGCTGGGCTGGAGCTCCCTGGGTCTGCTAGCCTTCCACTAGGCCTGGGGGCTTCCCCAGCTGTAGAGGAGAGAGGCTGACGGTGTCTCAGAGGGGCACTAACAGGGAAGCAGGGTGGGGGCTAGGCTTTTGCTGCCCCCTGCCGTGTCCTTCATGGTAGCTGGGGAGGGTCAACCCACCCTGAGCCCCCTCTGTCCCTTCACCCCACAAGATGAGCCTGGGAGTGCAAGGGGCAGTGCTGGGCAGTGCTGGGGTTGTCCTTAGGCCCAGAGCTCCTGGCTGGTGTGTCCTGAAGGGTGTGGCCCAGGAAGAGTCATGGGGTCTCAGAGGAGGAGGACACTCAGGGATGGGGCAAGAGACTCCACTGAGCACCTCCAGCAGGGGCTGTTTCCGTCCAGCCCAGAATATCCCCAGCCCACACTTGTCCCTCTGTGTGCTCTGGGGACAGAGTGCAGCATCCCGCTGTCCCTGCTGTCCAAGGGTCTGAACCTGGTGTGACTGGGGCCTGGGGGCAGGAGGAGAGGAGGGGAGGTGGCTGGGGGTCTCAGACACCAGGTCGAGCACAGGTGTCCTGAGGGTCACGCAAGACGAGACTGCAGGGCCCTCCCTCGCAAATAATCAAGCGTTTTCAGGCAACAATGGCCAGTATTGAAATAGATGGGAGGCCCTTTGCCCAGGAGGGTGTCAGCCTGGGCATTCCTGAGACAGCCTGCAGCCCACCTGGTACCACGGTGGCTGCCACGGGCTCTGGAGCCACATTTCCAGGCTCAGATCCAGAGGCTTAGCCTGCGTGTGCCTCGTTTCCTCTTCCACATCATGAAGAGCATAATCAGGTGTCCGGGCCTGGGCTTGGCTGGGACAGCATCGCTCTGAGGCGGGGTGGCTGCTCAGATTGCTTTCGATGGCAGCTCGTGATCCCCCTTCCTGTTCCTGGTTTTCCTTAGCTTCAGCTCTCCGTGGGCCCCGTAGGTGAATACCTCGGGGGGCGCCTGTCTGTCTTGGTCTCCTCTCAGTGGTGGGTGCCCAGCACCTACCATGTTTCAGACACTGTTGTTGAACACTGGAGCATCGATTTGCTTAGGTTAGAAAAATGCATTGAGCACCTACTATGTGCAGGGGCTGTTTGGATTCAGCACAAGGAGGGGTTGAGGCAGGGAAGCAGGAGCCGGCACCAGTGTGGGCAGAGATGGCCAAGCCCAGGGTGGGGGCTGGGGGTGCAGCTGGTGTCAACAGACTCGTGACCGGCGGCAGAAGGGCTGGCTGGAGGAAGGAGTGTTCCTTGGTTGTGTGGCTATAACCTGTCCCAGGGAGACGGCCCCTTTGCTGGCAGCCTATTCCTTGTGAGGACAGACAGACTCGGGGGTTTCCCCTCAGCGGGGGACCCGGGTGGGGACTGTGAAGTCAGCCCTGGCTGCAGAATCTGTGCTGCTGAGGTGGTGCTGGGAGGTGCCTGGCCGGTGGGGAAGCTGCTCAGAGGACATGGTACCCGGCAGCCTCAGCCCAGGAGGGAACCCGGGTGGCCAGTGGCCTGGCCTGGTGGGTGCCGGCAGGAGAGGCTCCCGAGAGTCCTGAGCAGCTCCGAGTGATTCCTGCCCTGGGAAACGGGCACAGGGAGGCCGAGGCATCCCTGGACCCTGCGGGTGAGCTCCTGCCACGGCCTGGACGTGAGCGCCCGTGTCCACGCAGGAAGGTTCAGAGGTGGAGTGACGGGACTGTGACAGCTGTGACCTAATCAGTCCCTTCTAGGTTGAAAGGGCTGCTGGGTGGTGACTAGGTGGGCAAGGCGGGAGGAGGTGGCTCCCTGGCTTAGAGCACCCCACCCCTCACCCCTCTCTTTCCTTCCCGACCCGCCAGGAGCTGGCAGCTTCCCCCACCACACAAATCCTTTGTGCCTGGGTCCCCACGTCCTGGGCACAGACAGGACGCTGCAGACAGGCCACCAGAGCCCACTGGTCCTAGGCGTGGAGGGCTAAGCTGTGCCCTCGACTCAGGTCTGGTCCCCCAAGTGTCCCCTTCTCTGCCTCAGCCCTCTCTTCGGTCCTCTGCTCGGTGACCTCTGCCAGCGAGTGTCCTCCAGCCCTGATCCTGGGGAAGGGTCAGAACCTGGTGCTTAAGGGCACGACACGCAGCCAGGCCCTGGGACCCGTTCCTGGCCCCACTGTCTGTGGACTGTGTGACTTGAGCGAATGGCCTCTGTTTCCGCGCCTCAGTTTCCCCTCCTGTGCTCTGTGAAAACGACTGGCCTGGGGTGGCCGCGACGCCCGGGGAGTGGGTTCTAGGTGCTTCTGAGCCGAGCTCTTGCGTCAGTAGCTCCGTCTCTGGAGCAAACCCCGAGATCATCGGCTTCCAAAGGAAATGCTTGCTTGGCTCGCCGGTGTTGGAGGTCCTCCGCGACCGCTGCCCTGTTGCTCTGGCCCCGTGGTGGCACAGCATGTCATGGCAGAGGTACATCCCTGACCCTCTCACAGCCGGTACAAAAAATGGAGGAGGCTGGTGACCACCCTCCGCTTAGGACTGCACTTCCAGTGGCCCGAGGGCCTCCCACTGGGTCCCACCTCTGCCCCCCACTCATGTCCATCCCTTGCCATCTTTATTCTTTATTTTGAGACAGGGTCTCACTAAGTTGTCCAGGCTGACCTTGAACTTGAACTCCGGATCCTCCTGCCTCAGCCTCCTGAGTAGCTGGGATTCTCCGTGTGCACCGTGGGCCTGCCTGGCTGGGCCCCGCCTCTTAAAGCCCGCACCCCACTATCACCACATTGGGGGCCAAGGCTTTGACACATGGGCCTTTGGGGACATTCCAGGTCCAAACAGTGGGGACACCCGTCCTTTCATAAGATCTTAGTGACAGACTCATCCTCACACTTGGGCTGTGACACTGTGTCTGACCCATTGGTGGGTGTAGAGATTGAGAGGGGAACCTGCTCATGACAGTAGAGAGGCTGGGCCGGCAGTCAGACCGGTGGGAGTCCATGCTCCTCCGTCAATAGGCCTTTGGGGATGCCACCCCTTTCTGTGCCTGTGTCCCCTTCTTCGACTGGGGCATCAGGCTCACCTTGCCGGGCTCTGAGGACCACCCCTTCTGCTGCAGGACCTTCAGCCAGGTGACGGACCTCTCTGGGCTTCAGGTCCCTCATCTGTACAATGGTGGAAAGAGTGACAGCTGCCACCCAGGGTGCTGTGATGATGACATGGGTTAAAATGTGACAAGTGCTCAGAACAGGGCCTGGGGCACGAGGAACGCCTGCTATTGTTATTACTGGTTACCTTTTGGTGATAGAGGCTGGGGACCTCTATAGAGGCAGGAACCTCGCACCTGCCCAGCAAGGGTTCTGCCCCTCAGCCACGACCCCTGCCCCTACTCGATGAAACTTGCCAACAGGGAACACCTTCGGGGGGTCCATGGGCGGTGGATGCTCAACCCTGGAGTGTCCACCAGGGATGGCTGGGTGGTGTGAGACCCCGGTACAGGTGGAGCTTGTGAGCAGGGTCCTCATGGGTACCAGAGGGCGAGGGGCCCCCGCGTCTCCTCCCCTCCC
>NW_025999962.1:7802485-7806465 GCF_001458135.2 Marmota marmota marmota | reverse complement strand
TCTCTCTCTCTCTCTCTCTCTCTCTCACACACACACACACACACACACACACTCTCGCACACTCACCCTGGCACAGAACCTCATTTCTGCAGCTCATCAGCTCTGTGACCCTGGGCAGTTGGCGCCATCTCTGAATCTGGCCTCTCGTGGCTCTGGGGGTTACGTGGGCTCACGCAGTGGGTGGACCCCTGCCGGTCATGGAGGGGCTCCCTGGTCCTTACCAGACCGCGCAGCGGCCCACCCCTGCCTGGATGGGACTCCTGGGGGTGCAGGCGTCATGGGGGAGGCCAGTGTCCTCTAGGATCCTCTGGCTTTGACTTGGCCCAGTTGGTGGGGGGAGGCCTGCCCTGCCCAGGGCTGTTCTCACCCTTGTCCTTTCTTCTTGGTCCAGGGGACACAGAGCAGCACCCCGTCCTCTTGTCCTCTTTCGTTTTAACTGGAGACAGGGCCTCCCTGAGCTGCAGAGGCTGCCTGACCTTGCTGTCCTCCACCCCTGCCTCAGTCTCTGGGGCTGCTGGGGACCCAGGTGTGTGTCTCCGAATCCAGCTCCTGTTCGACAGCCACACGGGGTGAGGGGGACTGAGGCTGCTGTCAGGCAGGGACCGAAAGTCCAGTCCTGCCCTCCCGGGGACTCTGAGGCGAGCCCCGGTGCCGGCCCTCCGTCTCCCCCCTGTCCTCGCCTCCATGCTTCCCGAGCTCCCGCCTTCCTCGTGGTCACTGAGGAACACCCGCTTGCCCTCCAGACAGGCCCTGGTCCCCCTTGGCCCCTCTGAACTCAGGTGCCCACAGGTGTCGGGTGCAGCCTGCGAGAAGCCCCGTGCCCAGCCCCCGGCTCTGCGTCTCCTCCTCCTGTGTCCCCCGCAGTCCCAGTCCCAGGCTTTCCCACCCGGGAGCGTCCCCAGCCTGGCACCGCCTGGGGGTGTTGGGGAGGGGACACAGGCCTTGAGCGGGCCAGGCAGTGTGCCCCGGGACCCCTCCCCCACCCGGAGTTCCCGTTCTGTCACTGGATTCCCCAGTCCTGGCGCAGGGTCCCCCGGGGCCCAGAGCTCTGACAGCACCGGTTCTTAGGGCTTGGGAGGCAGTTGGAGAACTGGGCTCTCGCCCGGCTCATGAGCCCATCCCTCCCGTGTCCCAGAGGAGTGTGCTCTCTCAGGGTACTGGGTATGAGGGTGTCTTACCACATTCTCAGTTTGGAATCCCGGAAACCTTGAAGTGCAGAGCTTTTGAGTCTTAGAATCCAGAATCCTAGTTTAGAGCACTCACCCCCGGAATTCAGATCCCAGCTCTGCTGCTTATTAGCTGTGTGACCTTGAGTGAGTTACCTAACCTCTCTGTGCCAAAGGTGCCTCATCTGTAAAACAGCAGCAGCAATTTCGTAAGATGTGTTCAGGATTAAAAGTGTTAATGTTTGTCAAGGGCTTTCACCAGGGCCAGGCACAGATAATTGATCTGCGAGCATTTAAGAAACCAGTCCGCCTGCGTTCTGAGGATGTCGGAATCTTTATCTTTGTCCTCATAGGATCTGTAGATCTAGAAGGAACCTCATCTCATGTTCTAGGGCAGGAAGCCTGACCCAGCTTCCCCAGTGGAGGATGCCACTGGAGAAGGTGGGGGTGGGCGTCAAAGGGGGTGAGAGGGAGTCCCCACTGTCAGGGGATGCGTTGGAGGGTCCAGGCTGAGATCCACGTCACCCGCCTCCTGGAGGACACCCTGCAGGCCTGGAGGGGCTGGTGTGCCTGCAGCTGATGCGGCCTTTGCAAACACCAGCCTCAATATAAATAGCAATAATGAATAAATGAAGCTCCCGCAGCGGCCAGAGCCTCGGGGAGGGACTGCCCAGCCTTCCTGCAGCCTGGGCGGGAGCCACACTCCCCTCCCCCAGGGGTGGTAGATCCTCTCTCCTCCTACTTCCTTCTTGGCTTTTAGTGTCCACAGGACCCACTCATTGTCCTGCAGGGAGGGGTGGATGGACTAGTGGACAACCAAGGCTTTACTCGAAGCATAAAGCATTCAGGTTAGATATAAAGCAGGACTTCTGCAGGCGTGGGTGCTTGTAGGAGGCTGGGGGGGGGTGTCTCGCTGGGAGAGGGACAGGAGGATCATTTCTGCTCAAATACAGAAATAGAGAACTTTGTTCAGAGCTGCTCAGAGAGCAAAGGAACTGTCCCAAGAGGTGTGCGACTATGTCATCGTGGCCACATTGGGGGGCTGCAGCTGAAGGAACCCAGACCCCAGAATTCACCACCTGATGGGTCTCGAGGTCCTGGGAGCCTCCGAACTTGGTGAAACGTGTGGAGAAGGATGGGGAGAGGAGCAAGGCGGTATCCGCTCTGGCCCTCAAACCAGATTTCTTCCACCCTCGGGCCTGGGCTCTTCAACTGCACCCCAGCTGGGGGCTTGGAGGCCTGCTAGGCTGCTCAGTGTCTGCCTCCGTGACTCTCCTGATGTCGTGGGGCCACCTTCCTCCTCTCAGGTCTCAACCCTGTCCACTCCCATAAGGCTCAGCTCAAGTATTTCACCTTTGATGAGACCGCTCCTGAAGCCCCTCTGATCCGAAATCCACTTTTCCAGCTGGGGACGCTGATCTGTTGGAGTCACACCTACAGGGCGTCTTGTGGCCTAGTGGGTACTTTCAGGACCTTGCATTGTGGTCTGGTTATGAAGGGTTTTCTCAGTGACAAAGGTTTATCTTGTCTCCCTGGACAGAATTAAAGATAGCAAGGGATAAAGGTTTGTTGAGCAACTACTATGCTCCAGGCACCGTGTTAGGTCCTTTAGAAACTGTTTGCACCTTGGGAATGTGAACTTTTATTTCCATTCCACAGGGGGCGGGGGGGGGGACCTGGGGTCCAGATGTTCTGGGGCTTGCCCATCCCCCCAGTCAGGAAATGGCAGAGTGAGGACCAACCAACTTCCCCAAGGCTGCGCTTGTCTGCAGAACAGCAGCCCCAGGGCAGCCCCAGCTTCCTCCCCCAGGACCCAGACCAGTGTGATGTCCCCACCACATTCTGTTCTCCAAGGAAGTGGGGAGGGCTGAGCTGGTGACCCAGCGTGGAGGGACACCTGGGTGGTGCTTGGGGAATACTGGAACACCGGGGGCTCCTGCTTCCCTGCAGAGTAACCTTGGCTGGGTGCCTCACCTCTGGACTCAGTTTTATCATCAGTAAAATGGAGGCAAAGGGTGGACTTCCAGGAGGTGCTGGGCACATAATAGCTGCTCATTAAATGCTTGGGGAGTTGCAGAACCGTGAGCAATTTGACCTGTCTGTGAGAGGCTCTGGATGCCTCTCATTTGTTTGGGCACAAATGAATCAATAAAAGGGGATGTTAATCTTGAACACTCCCCTGTCCCCAAATGGTAGCCCTGAGGGAGAAGGGAAGGGAGACATGGCTAGGGCATGGGATTGGGGAACTGGCCATGTGAAGGACTGCCCCCTGGGAGTGGAGAGGCTGAGTGAGGCCCTTGCAGCTGGAGAAGGCGCATCTGTCTCACCTGGGGGCCCTCCAAGAAGCCTTCCTGAAGGAGGCGGCCTTCCTAAACCGAGGCTGGAAGAAAGGTGCGAATGAGCAGTGGGCAGGCAACCGGGGCTGGCAGCTGGCGACCTCTGGAGGGGTTCGGCCCAGCGCCGCCGTTAGGAGCGGGCGGACTCGGGCGGGTGGTCCCAGAGGAGGGCACACCCCCCACCTCGCGTCTCAGAGACCTCTGGAGTGTGGGAGCCCAATCAAGCGCTGGCACTCGGCTGGGTCACCGATAGGGTTTCCCTTTTACGCATGACGCAGTCCCAGACTGAGGGGCCAGGACCCTCCCCTGGACACGACCCTGAATTTTCAGGAGGTGGCCGCGGGGCGGGGACCTCCTGGCCTCCGGGAGGGGTGCTCACCGGCCGGCGCCGTCATTCAGTCTGTCGCCTCCACGCCTCCCCCCTCCAGCGTCCCGCGCCTGCAGCTTTCCCCGAAGACATTTGGTGTCAGTATAAGGA
>NW_025999962.1:7793679-7797987 GCF_001458135.2 Marmota marmota marmota | reverse complement strand
GACAGCTCTTGTGCTCCCCTCCCTCCCCTCCCCCTTCCCTTCCCTCCTTCCCCTCCACCTCTGACCCCTTCCTCCTCTCTTCTGCAGAACATTTTCTTCCCACATGTTCCCAGGCTGTCCCCTGCTTAATGTCCTCCACCGACCCTTGTGTTCCGGGAATCTGGAGCTCAGAGAGGGTGGTACTTAGGGGGCAGTCTGTGGGCCCAGGGGTGTCTTTGTCTGTGACCTGCCTGAGGGCTGGGGACCTCTGGGTCTTCCCCCACCTTGGCCTGTGGTCCTGAGGTCCAGGAGATGTGGGCTGAGTCTCCCTCTCACGCCTGCCAGTCCAAAGGGGCAAGAAAACTGGTCTGATTTGATGATTTTCTTTCTTTCCCTGTTACATTCACCAGGCGCCTACTGTGTGCCAAGCCCTGTTCTGGCCACTGAGCAGTGAAAAGGGGCACACAAACCAGACCTGCCTTCTAGGGGCTTCTGTTCCCATGGGGGAGGGTCCGACCTCCCTGCTAGGTGCTTGTGGGGACAAAGCCACAGATTCTGGATTCCCTCCGTGCTCTGAGTGGAAACTTGGGGAGTGCAAACCCTGCAGAGCTGGAGCCGGGTGGGGGTGGGGGTGGAGGCCTCCGGAGGCCACAGTCTCCTTTGGGGCCAGGTTCAGTGGAGATCTGCTCCTGCCTCCTGGACCTCGTCCCTTCATCTTCCAGGTCCAGCCTCTGCCTGCTGGTCCCTTCTCTTTCTCTCTCTCTTTGGTACTGGGGCACTTACCACCGAGCCACATCCCCAGCCATTTTTATGTTTCATTTAGAGACAGGGTCTCAATAAGTTGCTTAGGACTTCACTAAGTTGCTGAGGCTGGCCTCAAACTTGTGATCCTCCTGCCTTCGCCTCCTGAGCTGCTGGGATGACAGGCGTGTGCCAGCACCCCCCCCCCCAGCTGTCTCCTTCCCCTGGATTTGATCAGAGCGATCTGGCTAATGATGCATCCCAAGAAGGGCATTTGGCTCTTGCCTCTCCCCCGACTCCCTGCTCTGCCCTACTGAGCAATCAGGGCCACATCCTGCCCTTCTCTGGGCCAGGGACTGAAGCGTCCTCTCTGGACTGCTCAGCTCTTATTCCAGCCAGGAGAGAGAGGAACACATCCGTGGCCATGACCCAGAGGGGCGTCCCCTAGCACCACGGGAGCACTGGCTTGTTGTACAGCTGGGACGATATCTTCCACCTTAAAGGGTTTTTGTGGGTGGGGGATGGAGGGAGCCCATTGCTCTTGCATAGCACCAGAAAAAAAAAAAAGGCTTTTCTGAGGTTTGGAGGTGTCTCTAGAGCGCTCAGGGGGGCCTCCTGTTTTCATTAAGGTACTTTCCAAATTTCTTTCTGTTGGTCTCTCCGTTGCAAGGGGGGGCAGGCACCGTCCAGCGAGTTTTATATACAGGGGAGGAGGCCTGGTGAGGCCCTGAGTGGGCCCTGGACTCTGGGTCCATTGCTTTTCCTGCCCCCCACTCCCAGGGCCACCTGTACCTTGATTTGTTAGCTGAGACAGGACCCAAGGCCCTGGGTACAGCAAGGAGAGTACAGAATGACCAGCAGAGGCGCCCCTGGGAGGTGTTCAGACACTGAGGGGGGCTCAGACACAGCCTGGCTGGCCACACTCATCAGAGGAGACCCTGAAAACAGACACACATCAAGGCCTGGGGACAAACACGGTCCTTCGATAACCAGGGGGCTGCCACCTCCTGTCCGGATAGCCCTTGATCTGGTGGCCTGGCATTGGACCTAGATCCAGATCCCGGCTCTTTCTCTGAATGACTCTGGGGAGCTCTCTCCCTCTGTGCCTCGGTGTCCCCCCCACCCCCGTTAGTAAGCTGCCTTATTTGAGCTGTCACAAGGTGCCTGGTGTTATAGTAGATGCTCATAAAAAGGTTGGCTGGTGCTCCCAGCTGTCCTGGAGGGGTCGCTGGTCCAACTTGCTGAATGTGCTACAGAGCTGGGAGGGCTGGCTGTTGATTTGTGACAAGGCCAAGATTTGAGATGTGGACAAGCTCCTCTGATGGTGGTCCACTTGGGGCCATGCTTCAGCCACTCGTCTTTAAGCTGGAGGAGTGGGGAATGGCTCAGCTTCTCTGAAGAAGATCTGAGGGGTTTGGTGGACCACACCCCCTACAGGTGCTGCAGTCTGACCAGTCAGGCCAGGGGCTCCAGTCTGCATCAGGGGAGGCCCTACCTGCAGAGCCAGGCAGGCGACCTCTCTGCTCCTCTCTGGGTAGTTTGGTGCGAATCCGCTCCTGCCCCTGCAGAGGAAATCAGGCAGCTGCAGCATAACCGGGGAGGGTCCCAGGGAAGCAGACGGTGTGGAAATTGTCATCTGAGGAATGGTTGAGGGAGCTGGTGACAAGAGGCCTGGGGCAGACGAGGCCCGGGGTGGGCAGGCTGTCGGCGTGCATCTGCAGGGCTGTCATGCGGAAGAGGGGCAGCCGGGTTCCGGCTCTGGGATGCTGGCCCTGGAAGGATCTGGGAGGCGGGTTCCCCGCAGCCTGGCACAGACTTTCCTGCAGACCACCAGACGCCGGCTGTGCTCCGTTTGCCTGTGTGAGGGGTGAGTGTGTCTGTGTGTGAGTGTGTGTGAGTGTGTCTGTGTGTAGCTGTGTGTGTGTGTTGTCTGTGTGAGTGTGCGTGTGTATGTGAGGATGTGTCTTGGTGTAATTGTGAGTTCCTGTGTGTTGTGATTGTGTTGTGTGTGTCCACGTGAGAGTGACAGTGGGTGATGTCACCGCGTGGTCTTTGTGCTTGGGTATGTGTGGCATGGATTGGGCTGCTTCAGGGTTCCCTTGGCCTCCGAGGTCCCCTCTGTGAAGATCTAACCTGCAGAACTGTGGAGCTGGCGGAGGGGAGCGCCCAGCCCAGGGATGCCGCCCCTGCTCACGGCAGCCCTGGCGCCCCACTCTGTAGGCAGCTGGCCCAGGGCACCTCCAGGCCACCTGCTGCCTGTGGGCAGACGCAGAGCCGTGGGCACTGGCCTGGGGTGCAGTCTCCCCCCGCCCACCATCCTGGTGACTCGGGCCTTTGTAAGTCCTGCCTATAAGATCCTGGGAGTCTGCATCCCTGGGCTCCACTGGCCCCATGGGGCTGGGGACCAGGGTGAACTCACGCCGGCTGCGGGAGCACGTGCACATGCACACACCACACACACACACAGACACACACACCACACACAGACACACACACACCACGCACACAGACACACACACACCACGCACACAGACACACACACACCACACACAGACACACACACCACACACAGACACACACCACACCATTCACTCACACACACACCACACACAGACACACACACCACGCACACGACACACACACACCACGCACACAGACACACACAACATCACACACATAGACACACACACAGATACCACACCATACACACACACACAACACTCCACACACACACACCACACACACACACCATGCACACAGACACACATACAGATACCACACCATACATACACACACACCACACCATACACACAGACACACACACATCACACACATACACCACACACACAGACACACACACCACACACACAGACACACACACACCACACACACACCATGCACGCAGACACACACACAGACACACACACCACACACACATACTACACCATACACTCACACACACACCACGCACACAGGCACACACAACAGCATACACACAGACACACACACAGATAACACACCATACACACAAACACACACACCACACACACATACTACACCATACACTCACACATACACCACGCACACAGGCACATACAACACCACACACACAGACACACACACAGATAACACACCATACACACAGACACACACACCACACACATACACACTCACACAGACACCACACACTCACACACGCCACACCATACATACCACACACACAGACACAGACACACCACACCACATAGACACACCACACACTCACACTCACCACACACACACACCACACCACAGACACACACACCATAGCATACACACACACAACACACAGCATACCATACATACTCACACACCACACACACTCACACATACACACACCACGCACACAGACACACACAGACACCATACCATACACACACATACCACACACACACCACATCATACACATCCACACACACCACACACTCACACACACCATCCACACACACACACATAGACACCACACCATACAGACTCACACACCACACACACAGACACACACACCACACCATACACACACACCCCACACCACACACACAGTCTCTTATA
>NW_025999962.1:7783337-7787867 GCF_001458135.2 Marmota marmota marmota | reverse complement strand
CACCCCGCCAGCCTCCTCCTCGGCAGCAGCTCCAGCCCCTGAGCTGGGAATAACCGCGCAGCCAGGGCCCCAGAGCCCCCCGCCGTCCCCTCCCGGCCTGGAGGAGGCCCTGGATGGAGCCGATCCTGAAGTCCCCCACCCGGACCTGGCGCCAGTGGCCTTCTTCTGCCTGCGACAGACCACCAGTCCCCGGAACTGGTGCATCAAGATGGTGTGCAACCCATATCCTTTGTGGGCCTGGGCTGTTCCACCTGCCCCGGGGCCACGGGTGGGAACAGGGGAGGTAAGAGAGTCCTTTCCAGTGAGCCTGCCGGCCCAAGTCCTCGCCCCCTGCTAGAAGGCCTGAGGCCTTGGTGGTGGCAGGCCAGCTCAGATGGTCGGCAAGGAGGCTCGGGGCTTAGGCTTGGACAGATGAGGACGTGGTGTCTTGTTGATAGGAAGGTTCTGGAAGTTGCCAGTGGCTCAGCCAGTGCTTTGTGTGAGGGGCTGGGGATGCAGATCCGTCAGACCCTGGCCCAGCTCCTGGCCACTGAGCCATCCATGGTGGGTGGTGACCACAGAGATGGTGGGAGCTGTGCCCAGGGCTCCTGAGGGGTGGGCTGGGGACAATGGATCCCCTGGCGAGTCCCCTGCTGCGGCCTCTGGTGAACTCATGCCACTCCTGGCTTGAGACCTGTCCTCACGGTTTTGTGCTGCGGTGGCGGACTACCTGGGGCCGGACGGTTAGAGTGAGATTCAGCGCTTACTGTTGTGGGTCTGGGGGGTCTGAGGCGGAGGGACCGGCACAAGGCCTTGGTGCAGCGTCATCCTCGGGCAGCAGAGAGCGAGGGGGACCCGGCCTGCCTTGTAACGACCCGCTCTCGCGATGACCAGCAAACTCCCCGGGCAGTGGCACTGGCCCAGCCATGAGGCCAGAGCCCTCTTGCAGGATCCCCTCTTTGAGGTCCCACCTTTCAGCTCTGCTGCATTGGGGATTAAATTTCCAACTCATGAGTGTTGGGGACACATTAAGACCCCCACCCCCAGTTTCCCACTCCCGCGGCTGGAGCACAGTCCTAGCCCTCCTGCCGGGCCCTGCGCCTGCCCATGGGCCTTGCTCGCTCCACTCTGCTCCCCTTGGGTCCTGGGGCCTCAGAGCCTTCCCCAGTGCTCTTCCCTGGTCTGAGATGCTTTTCCCGCCCCTCCTCGCTTGGCCAGCGCCCTTCAACTTAGAGCTTCAGTGTCACCTCCTCCTGGAGGCCCTCAGGGATTCCCCTTGGGCCTCCGTGGTGTCAGCTAGCTGTGGAACTCAGCATCCTCCTCCTGGGTGGTGCCAGATGGCGGGCAGGGCCGGAACCCTCTTGTCCACCACTGGACACTTTGGGGCCTGGCACATGGTGGTGTCCTCCGTGTGCTCTCTGGGTGCGTGGACAGAGTCGGAGCTGGGCCTCGCTGAGAGGGAGGTGGCCAGGTGGGGAGGGGGTGCTGTGGTGGTGGCACCCCTGCTGGAGAGGGAGGTGGCGGGAGGGTGGGGGGCCCTGGCAGCCGCAGGAGGTGCCACCTAGGCCCTGAGAGCAGCGGGGGCCGCGGGCAGTTTGTGCTGGGACCTGAGCTTGGGTGTGGGGCTTGAGACCGGGGCTGCTGGTGGCCTCCTGCTCGTGCGGAGCCACCCAGGGAAGGTAGGCTGCAGGGTGAACCCTGCGCTAGGCTCGGGATGCCCGGGAGGCAGGCGGGTGTCGAGGCTGATCCCGGAAAGGAGGCCGCTGTGCCCGGCCCAGGTCTGCCCAGGTCTGCCGGCCTCCCTGACCATAGGGGCGGAGCTGATGGTGGGCCCTGGGCCCCCAGCTCCTGGAGGCCAGAGGGTCCAATGTCAGGGAGAGGAATGCAGAGTGGGTGACGGTGGCTTTTGGGGCCACAGGCCTCGATGCTCCCTGGGGACGGTCAGGGGTCTCGGACGAGGTGAGGCCTGGCAGGGCTCAGCTGGGGCTTCGTGGTCCAGGCTGCCTGGGCCATCCCAGGATCTCTTGGCCCCTGGGCACCAAGTATTAGTCCACCAGTCCCTGGGGACTCAGAGGACAAAGAACCGTGTTCCCGGGACTCCTGGGAGTGGCAGAGGCAGGTGCCACCCATGGAGAGGTTTTACTACAAAGGGTTGGGGAGACTTGGGGGTGTAGAGCGTAAGCAGGGGTCGGCCAGGCAGAGGAGGGGTGACTGCAGCGGGTTTGGGCCTTCAAGGAAGAGAAGGCTGGTTGGAGGACCAGGGAGATGGTGGGACAATGTCACAGTGGCCAGGGCTGGGCAGGATGAAGAGAGTGGATTTTGACTCTGCCCCTTGGGTGCTGTGTGACCTTGAGTATGTCTTTCACCTCTCTGATCAGGATGATTATACTGTAGATGGCCTTGGCCTGGGAGTCTGACTGCAGGGCTGGAGCAGCACAGAGCTGGCCCAAGCGGCCCAAGTGGACCCTCGAGGTGCGTTGGTCGAGTTCTGTGTGCCGTGTGTGGCTTTGGGCAGGGCCCTCTCTCTGAGCCCCGGCCTCTCTGCCTACGATGGAGGGGCCAGACGAGGTGCCCTCTTCTTGCTGTGGGAGCC
The DNA here is from genome assembly GCF_001458135.2 of Marmota marmota marmota. Lineage (NCBI taxonomy): Eukaryota > Metazoa > Chordata > Mammalia > Rodentia > Sciuridae > Marmota > Marmota marmota. The sequence goes on along the minus strand of NW_025999962.1, from coordinate 7,785,295 downwards.
TGGGGGCCAGGCATGCTCACAAGGAGGATGGTGCCCGTGCCCTTGACCTCAGGCAGCCTGGCCCGCCCACGGCCATCCTCAGTTTTCTACCTTTCTGACCTCCTGGGCCAACAGAGCCTTTGGGTCACTCTCCCTGTCTCCTCCACCTTCTGAGCCAGGCGGAGGAGGGTGACTGGGGTTGGGGACCACAAAGGGGCTGCCCTGGAAGGGGGAAGGGAGGGGTGCCCCAGAATTCCCACGGTCAGAGGCTGCTGGCCCCCCTGGGCTGGAGAATGAAGGTAGCTCAGGCCTCAAGCAGAACTTCAGACCAGGGAAGTGGGCATTCCCAAGTGCCCGCGTGGGAGGGCGTCAGGGCAGGGCTCAGCTGGGGCTTCTGGGTGACTCGCGGTGGCAGTGCTTCGTGGCCCATCCCAGGATCTCTTGGCCCCTGGGCACTAAGTCAAGGTGACCACCGTAGCTGACAGGTCACATGTCCAGACCCTGCAGAGGAAGCTGCTACTCCCGCTGAGGCCGAGCCCAGAGGAATGGCAGACGTGGGCGAGAGACCAGCAGTGGACACCTCCCCTGGTCCTTGTCAGGGTCAGGGATAGGGCAGTGGGGCATCCGCCCCCGCAGCTGATCCTGAGTTTGTGTCCCTGGTGCTCAGGTGCCTGGCCCAGGGCCAGCTGCCCTTTGAAGCTTGGTGCTTCCTGACTCAGCTCCTTGCCCGGCCCGAGCTGGGCCCTGAGTCACACCTGACTCACGGGAGCTGGCAGGCCACTAGGAGCCTCCGAGCTTGCGAGCCGGGAGGGAAAGGTTCACTCGCCCAAATGTCAGCACCACTCCCTGCCCGGCCTGGGCCTTGGCTTGTGCCATCGGCTGGGGATTCGCTGGGAGGCCCCCGGGTTTGAAATGCCAGGGGCTGGACAGCACAGTTTGACTCACGGCAGGTGGCGTGTGGCACTGTGAAAAGTGCTGGGCACTCAAGCCAGACAGACCCCGGGGGCCGGTTCTGCCTGCAGTTGCTCTGTGACCCTGGGTTAGTTTCTTAACCTCTCTGAGTCCCAGTTCCCCTGCCTGTCCACAGAGGACAGTCTCCGGGCCTGCACCGAAGACTGAAGCAGTATGAGGGACTGTGACCACGGAGCTTGGTAGATGAGACAAGCATACATGTGGCTTTCGCTGTCGGGAGAGCCCGAGGGGGACCAGCGCCCTCACGCTCTGCTGAGTAGACACTGTGCTTGGGTAGGTTCAATAAGACTCTGGGCGACAGGGACCCAACACCTTCCAAGGACATTGTCTCCAAGGAAAATCGGATTCGACCTGTTATCTAGGGGAATTGGTGGGAGCTTTGCTTTTGGTGCTGGCCGGTCAGTGCAGACATTGCTAGTCGATCCTGGCACCTGCAGCGGGCGGCCCTGGCAGCCAGGACTGACCAGCTAGGGACCCATTTCCCACCCTCGCTTAGATCCCAGGGCCTTTCTCAGGAGCAGAACCAGCTGCAGTTCCATGTGGTCTCCGGGAGCCTCCGTTTCAGGGTCCGCGGGAGGCTGAGGAGGCTGACCTGACCTTGCCTGCACCGTCCCTAAAGCCCCCGCGGTCTCCCCCTGGGACCTCACCCCAGTTTACACCTGAGAAAAGTGAGGCTCCGAGAGGTCGCACTGCCAGGATGTGATGGGGTCCCCAGGCCCCCAGCGTGCATGTGCCGGGGTCAGTCCCTGGGGTTCGCAGTCCCCCGACCCCGTGTGCCGCTGGGCCGGCCTCCTGAGTGACAGCGCTGCAGAGCTCTGCTGCAGCGAGCCAGCCACGCGTGGTGGGGACGCCAGCCAGCTGTGACACCTCCTCCTGCTCTGACCAGCTGACTAGGGAGGGTGCAGCCTGGGCCGGACGCGGGAGCCCCGCTGCCCAGTGACCTTGGCCAAGTCACCCCCCCTGGTGCCTGGGTTCCCGGCCTGCAGAGGGGCCCAGCGGCTGCAAGG
>NW_025999962.1:7774999-7780117 GCF_001458135.2 Marmota marmota marmota | reverse complement strand
GAGGTGGGGTGGTCGGTGGCCGAGGAAGCCCCTGGCCCAGGGCTCTGGAGCTGGCTGGGGAGGAGCGGGGCCGCAGGGCGAGGGCTGCCAGCGGAGGTCGGGAGGAGGCCAGGCTGGGTGGAGGCTGTCCTGGAGGAAGGGAGGGAGGGTGTGGTCGGCCCTGGGGAGAGGTGATCAGGCAGGGTCCCCGGGTGACAGGGACTCTGGACAGCTTCCAGGAGGGTGATGGGGCCCGGGACAGAGACTGGGGACCTGGCCACCCCACAGAAGGCCGTTGTCACCTGAGGAGTGGGCGTGGGGTCAGGGAGAGGAGGGGTGGCCCTGAGACCCAGCATTTAAGGGACGGGGAGGAGGGCCAGCCCAGGGCTTGCGGTGGCCCCTGGCCCTGGGGCCGGCTCAGGTGGGGAGGCTTTTGGAGAAAATTCAGCGTTTCTTTCTGTGTCCTGTGCAGCTCTGTGACTGTCACTGTAAAGTCACCGAGCTCTTTGTGGTGGTTGCAGAGCTTAGAATGTCACACCCGTCCGTCATGGCCACGGCCCGGCCGGGCCTCGAGGCTCAGCCTGTTGGTGACGCAGCCTTGAGAGGGCTTTGGTGACTGTGTTAACGTCCCCGGCTTCCGGGCGGCTCCTGAGCTTTAAAGGACTTGATTTGAAAGCGTTATTCTGGGAAGGGGCTCGTGGGGTTCACACCCGAGGTCCCGAGAAGGCTGAGGACCGTGTTCCAGGAGAGGGTCAGCGTGTCCACTGCTGCTGGCCGAGGGCCGGCGCGAGGAGTGTGGCCTGCTGTGCCCGTGTGTGTGTGCGAGGGCCCTCTGGATGCTCAGGAGGTCATTTGGGGAGTGGACAGGTCAAGGGGGCGCGTCACCCATCTCTTGTCTTGCCCTCACCCTCTCTGTGTCTGCCCCGAGTGTCCATCTGTGGTTTCCAGGTCAAGCCTGCATCTGCCTCATTTGGGTTCCCAGAGCCAGGCACAGAGGGAGGGGCGAGGGGAGTCAGTGGTCAGAGCGGGGCGTTGACGGCCAGCAGAACCCTGTCCTGGGCAGACATGCTGCCTTGGTGCCTCCCAGCGACGGGGATCTCACCACCTTCTGAGGCTGCAGGGCATTCTACGTAGGGCTCCCGGTCGGGCTCCGCAGTCTAGATGGCCCCTCAATGGGAGGGGGTCACCCATGGCACTGTGACAGCTCAGAGCAGGCATCTGTACCCCCGGCTCCTGCCCAAGTCACAGAGGCCTCCCCACAGGTGCACCTACCTTGTGGCCAGGCTTCTGAGGCCAGGTCAGCCAAGGCAGTGGGACCCTGGTCCCCCAGGGCCTGCCTGACCCTTCTCTTGGGTAGTGGCCAAAGCAGGGGTGTCTGACGAGTGTCCTTGGCCACAGCCTCCATTCTGAGGCCCCTCTGCCGGGTCCTCCTCAGGTCCCACGGCCCTTCGTCCCTCTCTGCTGTCTGCACACTGTGCATCTGGGGACCAGAGAACCAGGCCTGGCAGGGCCATCTGTCCTGTGGGACACTCCCTGCCCCCAGAGGGAAACACATGCCAGAGGCCCAGGGTACAGGGCCACCTGCCCAGCAGCTTGCGGTCCTTACTCAACTGCGGTGTCATCCTGGGCAGGGGCTGCCGTCTCTGGACCTCCATTTTCCCGTCTGTAAAGCGGGTGCCATTAGCCGGTTGCCATGGGAACAAACCCTAAGACAAACGTAGAAGGTTGATGGCGAGAGTTCAGGTCCGGCCTGAGCTGAGGTCTCAGCAAGTCCGGGGACAGGAGTGTCGGCCTTGCAGTTGCTGGGAAGGTCTCCGTGGGTCAGAGACAGCAGGCGCCCGGCTGGCTGCTTGTGTTTCCTTAATGGCTACGGTTTTATTTTCACTTAGGGCTGTTGCTTTTCATTATTTTTGACCCCCTATTTTTTTAATCGAGGTAAAATATGCATAAGTGCAGCTCACAGATCTGAGTGAGCCCAAGGCGTTGCCCTGGAACTCCTCTCCCGTGACCGCCACTCAGGCCAAGAGCCTCTCCGCTCCCGGAAGCCCCCGCATCCCCTCCCCACCCTGTGCTGCTCCCCTCAAGTCCCCTCTCTCTGACCTTCGCTGTGGGTTAACTTGGCCTCATTTTTAACTTCACGGAATTGCATTCACACTTTATTTGCTCTGTTGTCTGGCTTCTGTCACCCGATAGAGATTCATCCACGCTGTTGGTCACTTGTCTTTTCAGGGCTCTATAGTATTCTACCCTCAGCGTGTCCCATGGGGTTTCTCAGCCTTGACCCTGTTGACACTTTGGGTGGATGATCCTTTGCTGAAACTGCTGTCCTGGGCATTGCAGGCCGTCAGCAGCTTCCCTGGTCTCTACCCACTAGTGCCCAACCCCCCAGGTGTGACAACCAAGAATGACATGGCCACATGTCCCCAGGGGATAAGCCAGCCCTGGTTGAAAGCCGCTGTTTTGTCGATGGGCACTTGGGTTGTTCCTGGGTTGGGGGTGTGACTGATAACGCTTCCATGAGCATTGCATGGGGGGACTTAGGGGACAGTGCTTGTGGACACTACCAGGGTCCTAGTGTGGGCCTGTGGTGGGGGCAGGAGGCACTGCAGGACTTCCCAGAGTGGCCCAGGACAGAGCGGGCTCGGACATGGCACCCACTTCAGCAGCACGTGAGGAACGGCCACTGAGGCTGCTGGGTCCCGGGCAGGGATACACCCCAGGTACCATGGGGGTAGGAGCCAGGCCAGGTTCATCCCGGTGGCCCACGGCGCACACCAGGTGGACGCAGGCTCTCCAGAGGGGCTGAGGATCTGGCCTCGGAGAAGCCAGGTGGCCCGGGCCTCTGCCCCCGGGTGGACATGAGCCCAGCCTCCTCCTCCCGCCTGATTGACTCAGACAGCCGAGGGGCACCCTGGGAAATGGACTCGATTTCAGATTTGACAAAAATAAAAACACACTTGGCCGCCCCCGCCAAAACAGCGGCGCCCCCACCCTCCTCCAGAGCCCCCCGAATTACAGAAGCCCTGCCTGTTGGCCAGCGGTGGCCAGAGGGGGTGGTCGCCATGGCAACCGGGCAGGCCGCTGGCTGCTCCTGGAGAGGAGGCCGCCCTGAGGGGCCTGCCCTGCAGTGAGAGGGGCCCTGGCCTGGGGGCTGCCTGGTGACCCTGCCCCTGGCGCTGGCCGTCTGAGGGCTCGGGGCTGGTCCTCTCGGCCTCTGGGGCCTCTTCCTGGCTGGGAACTGGGGGTGGGACACCCCCCGGCTGCCTCCCCACCCACCGCTGCCTCCTGCAGATGAATCTGCCTCTTCCTGACCCCTCTGGGGGCCACACAGGACTGGACGTCCACCAGGCTGATGGACTGAGGGCTGAGCCCCCTGCTGACCCAGGCCCAGCCTCTACTCGCCTGGCTCGGCCCCGGGAGGCGCCGGTGGGTGAGGAGAAACAGCAGACATCCCTCTGGCCCTCGGCAGCCGAGGGTCGGGCCTTCCCAGGTGCTGAGCCCACAGTATGTGGTTAGAAACGCACTCTGGGGCCGGCGAGGGCACTGCTGACCCTGCCGACCGCGTGCCACCTGCCTGGCCCCAGCGCCAGTCCTGGTTGCCTTATCTGTAAAGTGGGTGCTACAGTAGTATCTGCCAGTCTGGGGAAATTTAATTCCCAGGCAAACCTGCTCCGTCTCAGGCACGAATTGTTTGACTGATTGTTTTTTTGTTTTTTTTTTTTTCATACCAGGGATTCAACTCAGGGGCTCTCGACCACTGAGCCACATCCCTAGCTCTTTTATTTTTCATTTTGAGACGGGTCTCACTCCGTTGCTTAGGGCCTTGCTAAGTTGTTAAGGCTGGCCTTGATCTTGCAATCCTCCTGCCTCAGCCTCCTGAGCCACTGTGATTAACAGGCGTGCACCACTGCTCCTGACTTTATTAATTTATTCATTTTAAAGCAGGAGAGCCCTGGCCCTGGGACCCGAGTGTGCATAGTACTCCCTGTGTGCTGGGCCTCTGGCCTCTTGTGACCTGTGCTTTCTGTTGGGTTTAAATGAGATAGTGCAAGGGGTTTGATGGGAAGCCCCTAGCAAACAAGCCCTCACGGGCACTTAAGAAATGTTTGCGATCGTTACCATTGTTACTGTTGTTAGCCCGGTGCCCGGCACACAGCAGGCACTCAATATATACCCTGCTCTGGTCTAGGCCCCAGTTCTTATGCCTTAGGGAAGCACAATGGTGGGGCTGGGAGGTGGGTGAGTGTCCAGGCCTCTGGGTCCCGCTGGCTGCTAGTGTGGCTTTGGTGCCCAGAGGGCCTGGTGGCTTCATGGACCCTGAGGCTGTTTTCTCCCAGGGCTCAAGGCTCGGGGCACCTGGGGTGGCTTTTCCTGCCAAGGAAACCGTATTGATTGGCTGCCATTGATCTGCTCCTCCATCTGGGCTCCTCCAAGGCCGCCTGTCAGGGAGCTAATCAGCCCGAGTGACTGCACGCGGCAGCTCCGAGAGGCGGCCTGGACACGGGGCCTGGACACGCGGGTCTCACAGGGTCGGCCCCCCAGGCGGGGAGAGGGTGGCGATGGTCACTTCGGCCTCTCTGCCCACTCCCTGTCGTCGGAGTCCCCGGGGTTGGATCAGTTGCTTCCCGAGGACCTCAGTGTCCCTGCTGTGTGGCATGGGTGCCACTGACAGGAACAAGGCCCTGGGCGTGACGTAGCGGGTGGTCGGACTCCAGGTGGACAGTCTCAGACTCCAGGCAGGGCCTTTGAGCCTCGCCACCAGAGGCCCTGGGCACCATTGAGGACTCCCTGCCCCGTGGAGACGGTTCTCAGCTGCTCTGTTACCCGACCCTTCCCGCCCTCTTGGACCCCAGCCTCCTTTGCTTGGTCCTGGAACTCGGCCCCTGGCCTGCGGGCGCTCACTCCTCAGGGCTGAGGATTAACAGTGGGAGTGGCAGGTGCTGGGCCGGGCGGGAGCCCTGGACTCCCCTGACAGCCTCCACCCCTCGCTGGGCCAGGCCAGAGCCCTGGACTCCCCTGACAGCCTCCACCTCTGGCTGCTTGGTTTGGTTCCTCCTCCAGGAGGGCCGCCGCCTTTGATCTGCAGCCCACGGGGGCGTGTCGGGAGCTGCGGGCAGTGAGGCCGGTCTGCCTGACTCC
>NW_025999962.1:7758963-7773468 GCF_001458135.2 Marmota marmota marmota | reverse complement strand
TGTGTATAAGAGACAGCCCCCGCCCCGTGCACCTGCAGCCAAGGCCCCGGGACCCAGCGCAGGGCAAGGTGGACAAGCAGCCCGGGCAGCTCTGCGTGGGGGCCACAGGCTTGAGTGACCGTCTGGGCTGCTGTGTGACCTTGATCAGGTCACACCAGACCTCCAGGCCCATTTCCTCATCTGTCCCCAGTGAATTGTGGTGGCAGCTAAGGTCACGTCCCTGGGGTGCCCGGCCCGTGGTTGTCGTGGTTACTGAGGGGCCTGGCGGGTGGGGAGCTGCAGCTCGGGCGGGGCAGAGGGGCCAGGGATGGGGTTAGGGTTGGGGGCGAGTGGGAGTCGCTGGGGCGGGAGAGTGTGCGGAGGGCCAGGGACAGCGAGGCGCTAGGGCTGCCCGGCGGGAGAGATGGGCCCGGAGGCGCCCATGAGGTCAGAGCCCCGGGCGTCGGGCCAAGTGGGGCGACGGGGCCGCGGACAGGATCTGTGGGGCGAGGTCGGGTCGGGGTGCAGGCGGGGGATGGGGGGGCGCGCTCAGTGGGAGAAGCAGCCTCTGGCTTTGGGCCTCCGCCCTGCTCCTTCCAGCGGTGACCTTGGGCAGCTGGGTCCCCTCTTCGTTTCCTGATTTGTAAGTGGGGCTTATTACAGGACCCTGAGGATCTGATGATGTGACACTAGCAAAACGCTCTTTGTGTTGGGGACACAGCAGGTGCTGGGTATTGTGGGGGACATTGGAGGGCAGAGACCCAGTGGAGGCCGGAGAGAAGGCTGGTGCCGGGGCCAGGTGAGGCGCTCGGGCCCTGGGCAGGACACAGGCCACATGCCACGGAGGAGAGCCCTGGCCGCGGGGTCCAGCTGGGGACCTGGAGAGGCCCCTGGCTTCCCCGCCTGTGAAGTGGCCTGTGACCCTGTAGGGAGGGCTGGGCCCCAGGCCCCAGGAGACGCTGCTCAGGAGGACAGAGGCCGCGGCTGGGGACAGGGAGCGCCAGGCACGGGGCAGAGCCAGGGGAGTGGGCTGGTAATTAGAATGTTTGAACTTCAGAAAAGTTAATCAATGAGGAAGCCACGAGGGAGGCTCAGACCCGAGGGGCCTGGCAGCGGCTGCATTGATTACAGGCTGGAAGAGAGGATGGCAGTGGGTGGGGGGACAGGAAGGAGCAGGGCAGAGACTCCCAGGGAGGGAGGCGGCAGAAGGCCAAGTCCCAAGGAAACCAGGTCACTCCCCCAAGGGGCAAGAGGGCTCCCCCACTGGGGCCGGGGTCTGGCTGAGGGTCCGACAGGCTCCACTGGAGTTGGACAGGGGGACAGGGGGCTGCTCCTAGATGCCTGTTATTGCCACAGCTGTGAATGCAAAGTCCCTGTCCCCTGGGACATGGGTTCTGTCACAGTTGGGTGGTAAGTGCTGGAGGGAAGGAAAGAGGAAGGGGTGTGGCAGGCACTTGAAGGAGGGGTGGGACTTCTCAGAGCAGGTGGCATGAAGTTAGAGAGTCAGCCTTGGGGGGTCTTGGGACGTCACACCTCCAGTTGGCAGGGACACTGTGTGCAGAGGCCCTGAGGTGCGGCAGGGGACTGGTGAGGTCAGAGGTGTGTGGGGGGAGACAGCAGGGGTCTGAGCAGGGCGGGAGGTTGGTGACTCGTCATATTTGGCGGCAGATGCGTTACAATTCATGTCACGCCTAGAGAGCACAATTTTTCTGTGTCCTCGTGGTTAAGCGCCTCTGGGTTCAATTCCAGGTACCAAAAATAAAAAGCTCCCTGGTATTTTTGACCCCTCACCCTCGCTGTGAGGAGGGGCCAGAGCAGCCCCGTGGGCAGTCTTGGGGCCTCAGTGGGAGCCTAAGAGGTCCAGGGATGGTAAGGGGCATGCCTAAGGCCCCAGAGTCCCTCAGTGCCAGGGCTGAAGTTCAAATCAGGTCCCCTGGTCCCTTGTCCAGCTTACCACCAAGGTCTTCCTGTCCACTCTGCAGCTCAGTTCTGGAGCAGGAATCGGGGTTGTGTAGACAGCACACAGTGGGGTCTGTCGCAGACAAGGAGAGATGTGGCCTCTAAGGGCAGTCAGGCTTTCTGTTCTGGAAGTTCATCTGTGAGTTCGACTGCAGTCATTCATGCAGTCTGTGGCTTAAGTCCATTTTACCTTGAGTTCCCCTTTTTCAACTAGGGCTCGGTCAAGACAGGAGAGTCCAGGTTGGGAGACTGAGATCTGAGCCTTCTCCTCTGTGTCATGACAGATTGGGGGATCGTAAAGACACAGGCCCTGAGGTCCTTCTGAGCTTCTGTGACTAGGTGGTTTGAGAGTGGTGGGACTGGACACAGTGGACTGTGTGTAAGGCGGAGCAGGGGTTGGGGTGGGCAGAGCTGGGGCCCCCAGGCCCTGTCCCCTGCTGGGGGCTCAGTTGAGAGAGGGTCTCTAGGTGCTGTTGGCCCTGGCTTGGTGCAGGGGTGGGTGTCCAGCTGGTCTGGGCTCAGGGCAGACCAGGGGGGTCAGGGAGGGGACGAGGCCAGAGTGCGGAAGCTGGCCTCAGTCTTGCCGCCACCTCTGGGGAGCCCCCTCCCTTCCTGAGCTGGGGAGCCCCGGGGTGAGGCGGGCAGGGGACCCTGCAGGGCAGCGGGGTGGTGCTCGAGCCGCGGTGGGGCAGACCACGTGTGATGGGCACAGGCGGGCGGATGGGCCGCAGCACGCGGGCGCAGCTCTGCTGAGGCTGCCCCCCTGACCTTGACCTTGACCGCTGTGCGCGTGGTTCGAGTGCGTGAGCATGCTGGTGATCCTGCTCAACTGCGTGACCCTCGGCATGTACCAGCCCTGCGACGACATGGACTGCCTGTCCGACCGCTGCAAGATCCTGCAGGTGAGCCCGGCCGCCGGGCCCTGCCCTTCTCCGTGTTAGCTGCCTCCCCCGCAAAACAGGCCGCTGGGGGCCATCGCGGGGCTGGACGAGAAGGTGCACGGCCAGCGTCTACCCAGCGCTTGGCAATTTTGGGGAGAATATGGGAGAGACCCTTGCCCTCCCCCCCAACCCTCCCTCGTCATCACCCCAGGCCAAGGGGACCAAGGATGGGCTGTGTGACCTTGGGCAAGTCCACTCCCCTCTCTGGGCCTCCTGTCTGGGGGATGACTCCACTGGGCCAGGGCGGTTCCTGTGCGAGGAGTCCCCAGGGGTCCCCGACCCACACCTTGTCCCCACCCCAGCCCTGCAGCCTGGCTCTGAAGCCCACCCTGTCCTTGGTGTCCTCCTCCTGCCACAGGTCTTTGATGACTTCATCTTCATCTTCTTCGCCATGGAGATGGTGCTCAAGATGGTGGCCCTGGGCATTTTCGGCAAGAAGTGCTACCTCGGGGACACCTGGAACCGCCTGGATTTCTTCATCGTCATGGCAGGGTAGGTTGTGAGCGGGCAGCCAGGGGTCACTCGGATGCCCTTGGGGCCCTCGGTGAGGCTGGGGGCAGGGGCCCGGGGCCGGGCTAGCAGAGCGGAGCCTCGTTGGCCTGGGTGGGAGGACCTGGGCAGGTCCGGTGTCCCCTGCGTCGCCGCAGGGATGGGCCTGTTGAAGTCACTTCCCAGCCCCTATTTGCTCCTCCGTGAAATGGGGTAAAGCAGCAGCTGCCAAACGAGCTCCAGTGAGCACCGCCATTGTCACTGTTGTCATTGTTGTCCTCGTCCTTGTGAGTCTAGGCGGAGGGCAGACTCAGGTGCCATCTGCCCCCAACTCTGGTCACTTCCACCAGGCAGGAGGCAGGGAGTTCGAGGCCAGCCCGGGGCCACAGTTAGAGAGGCCAGGTCACAGCGTGGCCGGTCTGAGTGTCCCGGAGCCAGCTGGAGCCGTCCTGCTCTCGGGGCCTGTCCATCCACAGAAGCACAGAAGCTGGGGGTGCAGAGGGCCTTCCTGGGCCAGGTGCTGGGGTGAGGGACAGGCTCCAGCGGCTGTGTCCTCCCACCAGGGCAGGGAGCCCGACGGAGCCCGCGGGGGACTCAGGTCGAGTGCTCCCCTGACGAGGGGACGCCCCAGGCTGAAGGACGAGCAGGCCCACCGTGCCCAGTCCTGGGTCAGCGTGGCAGCAGGGGGACGTGGGGACAGTGGGGACGGTGGGGACGGTGGGAGCGAGGGGCCGTGGGCGAGCTCACTGCCATCTGCCTGTGCTGCGGGAGGAAGGGCATGGAGGCCCCGCCCACCTGGGACAGGCTGGGATGTGACACTCTGGAGGATGGACACGGCTCTCCCTGTCACCCTTGTCCAGCTCCCTGCTGGCTCTCATTTTGGTCTGCCTGGAGGACATCCTTAAGTAGTTCTTCAAAGAAACGGGGATTGGAGTGTCATTTTGCAGTCTTGCCCGTCCACCTGTCCCTCTGTCCCGAGTGGGAGGGTGGTTTGTGTGTCTGCTCAGTCCGAGTGTGGGTTTTGTCCCTCGGGTGGACACATGTCGCCGTGCCGTGGCCACCAGGGCTCAGTGGGTGAGCCGGGGGTGCCGAGCCTCTTTCTTGGAGGATGACGGGCTTCCCCCCCCCATGGGGCCCATGGGGTCCCCGCTCCATCTCGGGGAGTCAGGCCTTTGCTCCTTCAGCTCAGAACAAAGTGCCCGCCCTTCTCCTTTGGCCATTGCCGGGTTCTCTCCGCTTTCCTTCTCTGATCCCCACCAGCTGGACATGTCCCCCTCCGTCTTCTCCCCACCTCTCTCCCATCTTGGGGGATGAGGCCCTTTCTCTCCCCCGGCCGCCACCCCCAGGGACTCCTCCCTGTCACTCCCCAGGAGCCTTCTGTCCCTGGGTTCTGTGTTTCCAGAACAGCCTGTGTCTGTCCCTGTTCTGAGGATGCGATGTCCACCCAGGTCTTCTCTGGGGCCCTCACGAGGCTCCTGCGTCTGCCCTGATTCTGGAAGTAGCTTTGTGTCAAAGCATCATTTCCAAAAGTTAAAAGAAATGACACCCCCCCCACCAGATCTTAGCGTGCACACCCCTCACAAACGGATTCAGCTCGTTAGGGAGGGAAGCGGCTGGCCGGTCACCCCCAGAAACAGAAAAGCGGACATAACAGAGAGAACCCGGCCCAGGGCCGGCCAAGAATCAAAGGCAGCTAAGGACCTGCCCGGAGCGAACCACGACCTGTGGTCACCACGAGGTCTTTCATGTTGGGCAGGAACCATGCATGGGTCTCTGCCGGGTGACCATCTACAAGTGAGCATGTGACCTCACAGCACTGAGACCTTTAATTAACAGGAAACAGTGAATCACAGGTATGTTCCCGGGATAATTAAATAGTCCGCAGATGGGTCTGGTGAGGTTCACTCCAAAATGACATCACAGAGGGACCGCCCTCCCTTCGCCTCCCATCCAGTTGAGGACAGTTTCCCTCACCCCCGTCCTGAAGTCATCTGTGTTGCTGGCTCCACCCTTGATCCCCCACAAGCTCCGCCCCCTGCCCTTGAACTTGAACTTCTCTGCTGTTGCTTAGTGATTCCCTGCTGCCTGCTCCTAAGGCTGGGGTGGGGTCCCCGACTGCAGGGGCCAGGGAGGCTGGGGGGGCTGGCTTGCGTTCATATTCTTATTTTATGGCCAAGGCCCTGGGTTTTCACTCTGCCTCGGTCCCCACAGATGGCGAAGCTGGTCCTGGCTGGCACCGGGTGCAGCAGAGGCTTCTCCTAGAGTCAGGAGTGAGCATGTGCCCGGGCCTGGGCTGGATACCGGGGACTCAGGCCAACCAGAACTGCCCCTGTCCCCAGAGGCCTCCTGAGCCCCTGAGCCCAGCATGGGGAGGAGGCAGGAAGGAGTCACACCGTCACTCCAGAGCCCAGCCCCTTGTCCTGCCCCACCTGTTCCCACGTCCCCAGAGCTGTCCGCCCAGCCCCCAAAGTCCTTGGTGCTATAAATGTTCCGTTTCCAGAGTAACAGGCTTGACATCCCAAGGGTGTCCCTCCCTTCCTGCCCCTCCCCTCCCCCAAATGACTGGCTCCTTCTTTGGGCTATGGCGGGTGACACAGGACTTCTGGGCTGGAAATTTCCTCAGGGGTCACAGGCTCCCCTCCACCTCCAGTGTGACTGCCCAGCAGGTGTCGGGAGGCCAGCCCCTCTCAGTGCACGCTGCCAGTCTCCAGGCAGGACGGCCAATGTGCTAGAACGTTCCTTCTCTCACTGAGCTGGAGTTCCTCTTCCTGTGGCTCCCGCCCATGGTGCCCGTCACTCAGGAGGTCAGCGTTTTGTGAGCACTTACTACATGCCAGTCTTGAGCTGGGCAGTGGGGACCTGAGGACACCCTCGGTGAGCTCAGGGTTAGAAACCAGGTGCAAGGCAGCTCACAGGCAGATGCTGACCTCGGGCCCCATGGTTGCAGAGAAGCTTAGAGGGCCACTAGGCGCACAGCAGGACAGAGAGGGAGGAGCCCGAGGCGGCGGGGGTGGGGGTGGGGTGGGGGATGAAGATGGCCTCTCAGGCCCAGGGGCAGCATGTGGAGAGGTCTGAGGGGTGTTGAGGAAGCACAGGTTGTTGGAGGCCAGAGGCAGGTGGCTGCGGGGAGGGGTGTCACTGAGGGCCCCTGCTGTCCTTCAGAAGTTGAAGGTGGTTCCTGTGCCCCCCCAGTCCTCCCTTCCAGATGAAGTGTCCCCAGCTCTCCCGCCACCTGCCCAAGGTCAGCCTCCCAGAGGCCTCTCCTGCTGGATGGGCCTCAGGGTCTCAGCCCGTGGCTGGGGAGCCGCACCCCAACCTCCCAGGGCAGTGGCCCCTCCTGGGATGGAGACAGTGGGTTTCCCCGCCCCAGAGACTGTAGGACTGTGGTGACGTGTGGGTGGCCGTGCCCCTGACCCCTCCATGCCAGGTCTCTCCCACCCTGGGACTAAAAGCAGGTGATTTTTTAAAAATACTTTTTAAAGCTTTTTTTTATACCTTTATTTTATTCATTTATTTTTTTATGTGGTGCTGAGGGTCGAACCCAGGGTCTCGCACATACAAGGCGAGCGCTCTGCCGCTGAGCCCCAGCCCCAGCCCCAAGCAGGTGATCTTTAAAAAATCTGAAAGCGAACTTTGCATTTGCGGCTGTTACTTCTATCTCACGATGACCTCCAGAGCCCTCCATCCAGCCCGGGACAGCGAGCCCCCGACTCCTCGCCCTCACCCAGGGCACGGCAGAGCCCCGGGCTCACTGCTCTTCAGGGGTAGCTGAACCCCTTGCTGGTTCAGCCTTCAGCTGCACTTCCCTGCCTTGGTACATTAGTAGATCATGAAATATTCAACTGTGTTCTTGTTGAACTTGAGATACTCTCTGTCTACATGCCTCCCCTGGCGTATCATGCTGGCCATTCTTCCTCCTCTTCTACCAAAAACATGACACGGGCCAGGTGTGGTGGCACACATTTGTAATCCCAGTGTCTCGGGAGGCTGAGGCAGGAGGATGACAAGTTTGAGGCCAGCCTTTAGCAACTTAGCAAGACCCTTAACAACTTAGTGAAACTGTGTCTCAAAATAAAAAAAATAAGAAGGGCTGAGGATGTGGCTCCGTGGTCAAGCAACCCTGGGTTCGATCCCCAGTACAAACAACCACAAAATAAAAACAAACAAACAAAGAAAGCTCAAAACCAAAACCCAAAGCCAAAATGTGGCCTGGCCTCTGCAGCCGTGGGTGAAGTCCACAGCGAGGTCTTGTTTGACCCTCCCGTTAGCCCTCCTTCGCACTCTGTGAGCGGCACAGCGGGGCCTCCTGTGGCCATGAGTAATGTTAATGAAGACGGCAGTGACATCAGTCGCTCAGTTCTGCTCTGGAAGCATCTCTCCGCCTCCCAGTCTGACCCTGACAGGCTTGTGGGAAGCAGAAAGTCAATAAGAATCATTCTCCAGCCCCCGACTAGAGCTTTCTGAAAAGACCAGGAAGGCGTGTCCCCTCCGTCCCCTCCGCGGTTGCTGCTGAGAGTTCCCTTTGTCCAGAGTATCCATCAGTGGGACTTTAAAAAGCAAAGGAAATGGAATCCTCTTAGGCATTGTCCAGGGCTGTGACTAAGACGAAGCACATCCCCTGTTTGCTGAGTGCTCTCGGGCGATGCCCTGCACCATCCTTGAATGGCAGATGGGCTCTGTGAGGGAGGGGCTGTGGCCCTTCCCACTTTACCGATGAGGCACCTGACAGGGAGTGTCTTGCCCCAGGACACAGACTGAAGGGGCAGAGCTAGGCGATGAGCCTGGGGAGCTGGGCTCCGCCGTGGGATGGGTCCTGGGATGTGTAATTTGCTGGGAGCGTCCGTCAGGGATGCGTTTGGCTGCAAGTAATAGAAGACCCGACCAGCATGCTCAACAAATCCTGTTATTTTTCTGACACAGCTCCAAGTGCTGGGGTCGGCGGTTGTTGGCATCGCTCAGGGATGTGGGGCCTGACACCCTTGTGGTTTTGCGGCCCTCTCTTTCAGGGTCACAAGGCAGTGGCTGAAGCCGTGGGTGTCAGGTCTGAGTTGGAGGCAGGGAGAGAGTCAGGGCTACGCCAGCCGGGCCTGTCCACTTGGATCAGGAAAACCATCTTCCTTCCCGGAGCCCCCCACCCCCCCTCCCAGCACACTTGGCCAGAACTGGGTCTCATGGCCATCCGGAGCTGCAGGGAGCTGGGCAAGCAGGACGCATCACCGGACTTGGCTACTCTTCCCTGGGGTCGGGCCAGATGGGAGGAGGGGACAAGGCACAACTCCCAGCATCCATGTGCCTCTCCAGGCCCCGGTTTCTTCATGCCCCCTCTGGTCAGCCGAGCTGCTGGAGCTCTGCGGGGCTGGCCGGGCAGGGCCAGTGCTCTGCTGAGAAATCTAAGGCCAGATACCAATGAATGCAAGCTTTACGGGGGCCAGTCGTGGTCAAGGGTAAGAGGGTCCTCATGGGCTGTTTCCAGAAGCTTCTGGTGCTGGCCCACCCCCATTGTGGCTCTGTGTGCCCTACCCATGGGTCTGGGAAGCACCCGGGTGTCAAAGGCACAGGCACCCTGCTGGCCCCGTCATTAACTTTGCACCCTGATCTTTCCCGGATTTCACAGCCGTGCCTACCCTCTGGGGGGGGGGCTGAGGCTAACTATGGTCTTGGGGTCCCAGGGCCTAGCCCAGGTCCAGGAGGTTGGGGGCAGCTCCAGGCTACGGTGGTTTCCTACCTGTCAGTCGTGTCTGGGATTGAACTGTGGCAGGTGTCCAGAGCCACCAGGTGTCCCAACCGGGCCGTTGTTGTTAGGCTGAGCTGCCTTGGGTGGGCGTGGACCTTGGAAGGTTCCAGTGGGAATCTGAGTGCGAGTGTTTTCTCATTTGCATGGAGGGCAAGGCTGGAGAGGGTGATGGTCACTGTGCAGGCCCGTTTCCATGGAAACAGGATGGAAGCCACCGTGGGGGATGCAGGAGAAAGTCACAAAGTCTCTGGCTTCAGGACCAGCTTGCTCCAGAATCCTGAAGGGTGTGCCAACCCTGCGCCCCCTCCCACCTCTGTGCCCGTCCCATGCTGACTGCCACTGCTGCAGCTTCTTCCTCCAAAGCAGGGTGAGGGCAGGTGGCCCTGGGCTCACAGCCTACTCCCCGTGGCTCAGAAAGACTCTTTCCATTTCCCAGCCATTCCACGGGGCCTGGAACTGCGCCTCATTGGCGCCCATGGAGGGCCTGGCACGTGCTCATCCCTGAGCCAATCAGGTTGGGCTGGGGTGCAGGCGAGCTCTGATTGGCCAGGCTTAGGTCAAGGCCCATCTCCCACAGGGTGTGAGGTCAGCCCCACCCATGCCAGGTGGCCTGAGAGCCAGAAGGGAGCTGGGAAATCCCAGGTCCGGTCCCTTCCCAGGGCAGAAGGGGGGCGCGGTGCTTGCCTGGTTTGGCAGGAGCTGACTTGTCTGACCCGGCTGGGTTTTCTGTAGCCATGGGAGCAGGACAGTCTCATGACCCCTAGTGGTCAGGGTTGTTAAACCCACTTTGCCAATGAAGTGGAGGCTCAGAGAGGTTAGTAGCCTGCCTCAGGTCACCCAGCCCATTTGGGCCAGATCTGGGATTCTAGTTGGTCAGCCTCTGAGGACATAGGAAACCTCACCAAACCTCAGACGGTTGTGAGGAAAGTCCCCAAGCTGTGGGAGAGCCTCAGGTGCCCCCACCCCTGCTGTTGGATTCCCAGAGGCTGAGCCCACCTGGTATGGTGTGGGGGGCCCTGAGGCTAACTTCCATGGGGACACGCATCATGGGGCTTACTGGAGACATGCATAAAAAAAATTCACTGTTTATATGAAGTTCAGATTTAACTGGGCAGCTCCACTCAGAGCTAAGTTACTGGAGTATAGCACTTGCAGAGGCTTCTAGGGAAGGGTCCAGGTTCTCCTGCCCCTAGGGTTCCTAGAGCTAAGTGGCTCCCTGAGACCTGTGGCCAGCTGAAGGCTCTCTTCCATGTGCCCTCTCAACTCTGAACCTGCTCTAACTTGGTTTCAGAGCAAGAGTTTCCTTGTCAGTCAAGAGAACTTAATAACCTCTGAACTGGTCTCATAGGATTCATGAGGGTGTAGGAGTGTGCTAGTCCATTCATGCTGCTATAACAAAATACCATAAACGGGGTGGCTTATAAACAGCAGAAATGTATTTCTCACAGTTCTGGAGCCTAAGAAGTCCAGGGTCAAGTGCAGGCGAGTTTGGTGTCCAGCGAGGGCCCACTGCCTCACAGACACATCTTCTTGCTGAGTCTCGCAGGAGGAACCGGCAAACCAGCTTCCTTTGCCAATGTCACTCATGAAGCCCCACTGTCTAAGGTCATGCCCTTGGGGGTCAGGATTGCAACATATGAGTTTTGGGTGAGACGGCCCGCTGTGAATGCTAAGGTGCTGGTCAAGGTCAAGGGTTAGGGCCTACTCCCTAATTCCCTTCATCGTGTCCTTCCTTCCTCTCTGCACTGAGCACCTACTATGTGCTGGCTGCCAAGATGCCATCCCAGGCCGTGGTCTAGTTGTCAGCCGGCACAGGTCTGAGTCATCGCCTCCTGACAGATGATCCGCAGTTTCGAGGCCCTCAGCTCTCCCTCAGCTACAGCTTCAATGACATCTTAAGAAAGCCCCCGTGGGCCCTTGGAAAATAGAGGAAGCACCCTATTTTTATCGGCAACACACAGAAATCCTCCCCGGGGAGGGGAGGGGTTTTTTCCTGGAAAGATGTTGGATCTCAGTCATCTCCTGTCGCTGCTCGTCAGAGCCTAGATTGTTTTGCTGATCTTGTCCTCAAGTTATTTGACAAGCTCACACAGGGACGCTCCCTGGGCTCAGCATTGGGGACACAGTGGAACTCTGAGGTGTCCCAAGGAACAGGGACGTGTGCAGAACACACCTTGGAGCCCAGGTGCCCCAGCAGAGGCACAGAGGGACCCAAGGCAGAGCTCAGGTGCGCCAGGGGGCGGGGTCTGGAGCCCCCAGGGAGAGGGGCCGGCGACTGTGGAGTGTCCGCCACTGAGACGGCCTGGTGTCCCTGGAATGCAGGGCAAGGGGTGGGCAGTGCTGGGACGAGGTCAGAATACTGCCTGGGCTTTCCTCCGCAGGTGGGGGACCCCGAGAGGCCTTAAGCAGTGGTCTGTGGACAAGTGTGGGCTGTGCGACACACCAGACTTCGTTTACTAACGAACACTCTTGCTCTCCTCGTGCTAGGCTGTGGAGTGACTTGCCCAGGGTCACAGGTGTACCAGCAGCCAGCTGGGATCCGAGCCGGCTCCGGGCCCTAACCACTGGACGGCACTGCCTCCAGGACCAGGACTGTTCTGGGTGCTGCTGGGTGTTGTGCTTCCCCCCTGCCCCCCACCAGCCCTGGGGGTGCTCGTGAGCCAGAAGGCAGCTGGCCTGCTCCTGGGCTGATGAGGGAGTAGATCACACAGGGACCCAGGTTCCCCACCTCCCCACCTGGGCTCTTTCTGAGCCTCAGTTTCCTCACCTACAGTCGGGGCCACCGTTGGACTGTGGGGGGATTGCCCAAGGCAAGGCGTGCGGAGCGCCTGCCAGATAGTGAGTGCTCAGGAAACCTCCTAAACCCGCCAGAACTGAGCTGCAAGGGATAGAAACCTGGGCTCCAAGAGATCCTGGCTCCCATATCTGGGCCGAGCTGGGTGGGGGTGGGGGTGGGGCTGCTGGCCAAGTGGTCAGGCCTCTCCTGGGCGCCTCCTCAGACTTCTGTTGTGCTGGGACATGGCTCAGGCTACCACTGAGACAAGGCAGCCCTTGGAGCCCCCCAGCTCCCGAGGGTGGCGTGGTCAGGTAGGGCGCCTCTTCCTGAAGCCTCCCCTCAAGGGCTGGGCTGCTCTCAGGGCCCACCTGGGGCCACCTGCCCATCCTGGGCCCGTCCTGGTGGCGGGACCAGAGGGATGCCATCTGCTGGTCGCTGGGCCTCCTGGGAGCCAGGGCTGGGGGCTGGGGGAGGGTGCCCTAGGAACTGATGTCACCGTCCTGGACCCCAGCAGGGCCACACCCTCCATGACAGCCACTCTTCCCCTGGGTGATTTCAGGACAGAAGTGCTCACTTTAAGGCAAAATTACTTACCTAATTAGGCGCCAGGGAACTGGCAGGAGGTGGTGGGGGTTTTGTTGATTTTTTTTTTTCTAGACTTTTAGCACCGAAGCTGCGTGATAAAGTAACTGTGTAATTAGGGATTAATTTCTCACTCCCGAAACTGATGTCTTCTCAGGGCCTGAGGGGAGTCAGCCTGCTGGTTACTCACCCTGGTGGCCCTTCCTCCCCTGGTCTCTTGGAGTAGGGGTGGGACCCAGTGCCCACGGTGCTCCAACTGTCCTCAGGACACTGTGGGGGAGAGGAGTGCTTCCCCCCCAACCCCCGTGGCCTTTGCAAAACATGGGAGGTGTTATTTGTGCTGGATGAACTGATTCCCTGAGGGCCTACTGGGTGCCCGGCACCAGGTGGTCCTGGGGTGGTCAGGTCTGCAGGTGGCAGACATGCAGGGAGCCCAGGGGCAGCTGTCCCATGTCCCCTCACCCCATGCCCCAGGATGGTGCCCACCTCCTGCCTCAGTCCTGAGGACTTTCTCCAGCTCTATTGGAGCTGTCCCCTGTCCTGTCCCTCCAGCCAGTGAATGTGGCCCTAGCCTCTGCCTCCTAGGCTCCTGGACTGGATGGTGCTGGGCTGCTCACACCCTGGTGACCTGCTCATGGTTGTCCCCCCTCCCCCATGGAGGAGGCAGCCCTGGAGGAGGTTGGGGGCCAGGGGAAAGGCCCAGTCCCTTGGATGGGGCTGGAGGAGGCTGTGCGGGATGCTTGGCTGGCTCCGCCCAGCAGCCGGAGCCTGGGGCAGGAGCAGGGTTGGGGAGGTCTGGAGGGCTGTGGTCAGCACCCAGGACTGTTCGGAGGGCAGTGAGGGGCCATTCAGAATAGGGGAGCAGCACTGTCTGCTTCTCTCTTGCCACCCTTGTCCAACGGTCTCTCCCTGTCCTCTTCCCCTCCGAGAACGAGAACCGTAGCCACGCGGTGCGCACACTGCTGCTTCTTAGTCCCTGAGCGCATTTGTGCCCTGTCTCACTCCCCGGCAGGACACACTGCAGCCTAGCCCCAGTCAGGAGACAGGACGTAGGAGAGAGCTAGGCAAACGGATCCCCTGGAAGGATCCAGTGTCGAGGTCCTTCATGCTGCCAAGACCTCTGTGACCTCACATTTCCCCTTTTGGTGTGGCCACTGGGAAGCTCAGCGCTAAGATCTCCACACTGAATTCTAAAGAAATTTCCCTTGGTGGCCTTTCCTGGGGGACCCTGAGGGCTGCAGTGATGTAGTCTGAGGGGAGCATGAAAGGTTCCCCACCTGCAGACCCGGTGCAGGGAGGGGGCGGGGCCACTCTGTAGTTCCAGGGCTGCCCCCCCACCTGTGCAGACTCAGGCCTTGGGCGTCTCCAGTGCCCTCCTAAAGGGTGACGGCTTCAGTTCCCCTTGGGGGTGGGGGTGATGCAGGGGGTTGCCCAGACAGTGGCCAAGAGCTCCTGAGTCTCATGAGTGCCCCTAGGTTTCCTCCAACTGTGAGTTCAGACCCCAAAGTTAAAACTGGGCAGTTGACCTCAGGAGCTTAGGGCCAGGCCCTTCTCACTGTCCCTTGATTTGGAGAAGCTGGGAAAGCCAGAGAACAGGAGTTCTCAGAGAGGCCTGAATGGCGCCGGGCCTCCTGGTCCCTCACCTACCTGGGACCGGGAGTGGTCTGCAGCTGAGTTTAACTGAGAGTCCACTGTCCCCGCCGTGTGGGGCGGACGTGCGCAGGAGTCCTGGTTGCCTGGGTAGAGTCTGGCTGTGTTGTAGCCGGGCCCCTTCCTGGTCCAGGGGGGCGTGGTGTGACCCAGGCAGGGCACTTGCTTTTCAATCCACCACCCCTGACCAAGCCTCCAGGTGTTTTTTTCCTAAGATTTCGTGGGGCAGGGAGCAAGCCTAGGGCTGCGCAGGTGTGCTTCCGAGGGAGGCTCTGGGACACAGGAGTGAGGGACTTGGCCCTTGGGGTTGGGGAGCCCCTCCCAGCCCCCAGCAAAGTTACACACTGGGCGGGTGACGGTGGGCTCGGCTCCAGCCAGGGCTGTGGCCTCCGGGG
>NW_025999962.1:7747971-7757757 GCF_001458135.2 Marmota marmota marmota | reverse complement strand
GGGACTGGGGCTTCTTCACCTTTGAGTGCCCCCTGCCTGACTGGGTGCACCCAGAGTGCCTGGTTCCTCGTGGACTTGGGGTAGCATCTGCAGATCTGGGTGTCTGCAGGGACCTTCCAGCAAGAGCAAGGTTTCCTGGACAGAGGGGGGGAGGCCCCCAGGTTGGAAGCTCAGTGAGCCCGAGGCTGGGCAGGTCCCCTGGGGACCCACCAAGGGCAGCAGACCTGCGGTGTCCTGGAGATGCAGCCTGGGCTGCCCGGGGCCATGAGGCAGGGAGGGAGGGAGACCCAGACCAGGTGGGCCTCCCTGCTCCAGACGCACCCATTCGCCTGGTGACCCAGGGCCCATGGCATCACCTCTTGGCCCCTCTCCTGGGGGGCATGGGGCTTTGGCTGCTGGACGGGGACTCCCAAGGAGAAGGGGTCCACTTTCCTGACCTCACCCCCGTTTCTTGTGTGGCTGTGATGCCCAGTCTCCACCTGGCCAGACTGGCCATCCCTCTGCTCCTCGGTCCTCCTCTGAGGTGGGTCTCAAGGAGCCGCCTGCAGGGTGGGGAGGTCCACTCGGAGGCAGTTCTAGCGGCAGGGGCTGACACAGGTCAGGAGTAGTGCACAGGCCTCCAGGCCAGGGACACCTGGCGCTGCGCTCGCCTGCGGTGGCTGAGGTCTGTCTCCTCCCCGGCCTCTACTCTCACTGCGGTCCAGGAGAAGCTGGCACCAGCCCTGTGTGCAGAGGAGACCGAGGCCCAGAGGCACAGCCAGGCTGAGGCACGGCTGGGACTCTGACCCCTCTTCTCACCCCTTCTAGGTGTGGGTGGGGGGGCCGGGGGGCGGGGACCCCTGGGGCCAGGCCCTGGCCCCATCTCTCCTGTGTCCTCCCTCCCTCATCCTCTCCCCTCTCTCTCCAGGATGGTCGAGTACTCGCTGGACCTTCAGAACATCAACCTGTCGGCCATCCGCACCGTGCGTGTCCTCAGGCCCCTCAAAGCCATCAACCGCGTGCCAAGTGAGTCGGCCCTGCCCTGGCCACCCAGCCCTGGCCACCCAGCCAGCTCATTCATTCACTCAGAGAAGGGTGACCAGCTCCTTCCGGGGCCAGGCCTGAGCCTGCAGTGCCCAGACAGATGGGCCCTGCCTCCTGGGACAGTGTTTGGGCCCAGGGACGCCGGAGGGTGGCTCTGATACCTCTGATGTCCCAAAATAACTTGGATTGCACCGTCCTGGGGAGGCTGACTGCTCAGGGACAAGAGGTCCCTTGTGGGTGGTCTTCTCAGGCTGTGTGGAAAGAAGCTGTGAGTTGAGGGGAGCTCTGCCGCCTTTCCCTGGGGCGGGATCCCAACCCCCCGACCTGTCCAATGGCACCTCCGTGATCTTGGTCTCTTTTTCCTTTTGTGATACTAGGGATTGAACCCACGGGTGCTTAATCGCTGAGCTACACCCCAGTCCTTTTTATTTTTTATTTTGAGTCAGGGTCTTGCTAGGTTCCTGAGGCTGGCCTTGAACTTGCCATCCTCCTGCCTCAGCCTCCTGAGTTGCTGGGTTCACAGGTTCGCGCCACTCTGCCCTGTGCCTGATTTTTTCTGAGTCTTACCATCCACCCTGTGAGGGAGGTGGACTGTCCTCCCTTTAGAGATGAAAAAGGGCGGGACTGTGGACCCCCGCCCCTGGCAGCGTTGCCAGTGAGGCTGCCCCAGAGCCAGTTAGGTCCCTGACTCTGCAGCTGCCCTATGTGAGGTGTGGGCTGGAAATCTGGAGAAGGGGCTCATGGTGCTTTCAGTCCTGCTGGGAAAGGACGGGGACTTTTGGAAGCCCTACCCACGTCCTGTGGTTTAGGCAAGAGGCTGATTTTTTCAGCAACTTGTGTTGAGGCTCAGAGAGCATTAGTGGCTTCCACAAGGTCACACAGCAATTCAGTGTCGAATGGGGATCTCGACGAGCTCTGTCCACCCTGAGCCTGGCTCTTTTCCCGGCTCCGTCTGGATCTTTGCTTCTCTTCCCTGCCTGACCCTCCGTTTCCCCAACTCTCCCTTATCCTCCTCCGGTCAGTGTTGTCCCCCACCTCAGGTGTCTGGGCCTTGGGGCCCGTCCTGCCCCACCTACCCACATCTTTGGTCCATCTGTTCCCTGAGGCCCTGGTCTGGCTCGAGGCCTGTAGAGGTGGCGGTCAGCCCAGGCAGGCTCCAGGAAGCTTGTAGAGCAAGGTGACCAGGAGGGGACTGGAGCTGGCTGGGCCTGGAGGTGGCCTGGGGAGAGGAGTAGTTCAGCCACCTCCTGTTGTTCTGGGGGGGCAGTGGAGGGACATCGGACAGCTGCTGGGGACCGGGAGCTGTGGTGGCCAGCTTCACTCCATCCTCTCACCCCTGATCAACACTAGAAAGCTCTTTAAAGAGCCCCCAGTTCAAAACCATCTTTATCCCACTTACCAAACAAGGAACAGGCCCAGAGACGGCTATGATCCACTGGGGTCACACAGCAGATCGGTGGCTGGTGCCAGTTTCTAAGCAGTGCTGTTCCTCAACAGCACGTGCTCTTGTCCTGTGTTCCCCACCTGCCTGTGATGGGAAACGGGCTAAAGGGCCGACTTCATCATCCTGGCACCCAGACCTGTGCCTGGTGGCTCAAGGGAACCCCCAAAACACATGTAAGATGCATGTACTCCGCAAACGTGGAGCATCTGTCCCTGCTGGAAGCTGGTAGGGAGCAGCTAGGGATCAGCCAGGTGGCCAGGGAGCTGGGGGACGTGGGAGGTGGGTGGGGGCGCCTGCCCTGCAGGAGGCTGGGTGTGGGCCAGGGAGAGGGGCTTGAGGCTGGAGAGGACAGGACGGTGTGGCAGCCTTGGTGCCCAAGGGTGATGGAGCCACAGAAGCGGTCAGGGAGGGAGTTTCGGAGATGCCCCTGGCAGGAGGTGTGGGTCAGCTGGACACGGGCTGCTCAGCACCAGGAGGGGCGGCTGGGACTGGCGGGGGTTGAGGAGGGGGAGGTGCGCCTGCGCTCAGTTCAGGTCCAGGAGCGTCTGGCCTGGGCCACTGGGGGGGCACCCCAGCAGGGGCCACATCTCTCCTGGGCTCCACCCCAGAGCTCCCCACTTCTGAGGGAGGCAGAGGCGGCCACGTCCTGCCACTGTCCTGCCCCTGGCCAGGGAGGCCACAGTTGTGGTCACCTGGCGGAGGTGCCTGCTCATAGCAGGGCTCATACTTCAGTGGCTTTTGCAAGATCTTGAATCTACACCTCCCGCAGGTCTCCGGGGCGGGCAGGCGTGGCCAAGTGGGGCCGTTTCATAGTGGAGGGCCTGGGGGGTGGTACCGACCCGCCGAGGCAGCTCTCACGCTTGCTGGTGTTTCTGTTTGTGTGTGGGTGTGAGGACCTGCGTGTGTCCATGGGAGGACACGTGCACCCGGGTGCCTGTGAGGGTGCGTGTGAGTATGTACGTGGGGGTGGCCATGAAGGCGCGTGTGCACGTGTCCCCGGGTGTGATAGGAACATGGGTAGGCACCTGTGCCCGTCCTTCCTGGGCCCCCTGCCCCCTCTCGACATGTGCATAGCTCATTAAGTGGCTCCTGGACTGTGGATGTCACTCCGTGTCCCAGCGTTAGCCTGCCATTTCCTGGAGAAGGGCAGGGACAGGTCCTGAGCCCAGTGTCCCTGTGCTCCCAGAGGGCGCCAATTACAGAGGCTCTGCGCCAAGAAAGCCCGAGAGGGACCGAGCCTGTCCCCAGGGTCTCCTTCATTCCGCCTCAGCTGAGCGCCCAGCACTGGGAGGGGGGAAGTGCGACCCTCCGTGTCCAAAGCGGGAGCAGGTTTGAGAAGCAGCCAGGGGCCAGTGCCAAGGGACTTTCAGGAGAATCCATATTCATCATTTAACAGCGGAGCCCACAGCTCATAGAGCACATGGGGTCTCTGGAGGCCTCTGGTGCAGCTCTCATTCTCCCGGAGAGACCCCTGTCCCCAGGTGCCTATCCCTTGCCCACAGTCACCAGGGAGTGAGTGACCTGGGGAGGGGGCATGGACTCTTACACGTGCTTCTTGGAGG
The DNA here is from genome assembly GCF_001458135.2 of Marmota marmota marmota. Taxonomy (NCBI): domain Eukaryota; kingdom Metazoa; phylum Chordata; class Mammalia; order Rodentia; family Sciuridae; genus Marmota; species Marmota marmota. The sequence continues at coordinate 7,753,728 of NW_025999962.1, read as the reverse complement.
GATTTTGTGGGTTTCCTCCACCCCCACCCCCCTTCCTTTCTCCTAAATGTGAAATTCCTAGGAACATCTCAAGTCCTGCCATCTGTCTCTAGGGTGGCATTGGCCCTGGGACACATTCTTTTCTACAGTAGCCTGTAGTCCTCGGTTTTGCCACTAGATGGCAGGCTAGAGAGCTGGTAGCAGGCAAATTGAGTGACAGGTTGTTAATTGCAAAGCCCTGGGGAGTGGGGTGGCTGCCTGCTCTGTAAAATCGAAGCAGAGGCTCCAGAGCCCCAACGTGATCCACTGAGATCCTTGGTGGGGGTCAGGGGATGCGAGTTCTGGCCTGTGCTCTGCCATAAGCCTGGGGTGCCACCTGGGCCTCAGTTTTCCTCCTTGCACGGGGCAGAAGGCACCGGGTTACCTGCATGTTTCCAGCCTGTATAGGATGAGCGGGGAGCTGGAAGTCAGGGTGCTCTTTACCGCCAGTCCCCCTCATCTGCCTCTGCAGCTTCTGTCCTGGGCCAGCCCTGAAGGATAAAGGGAAGGAGACGTAGAGGAGAAGGCTGGAGAGGGAGGAGGGATGAACTTTGAGGCAGGAGACTGGCTTCTGCTTCCTCACTGTGTGACCTTTCTCTGGCCTCGGCATGAGGGGGCTGTATTATCTCTAAATGTGGTCTCTTCTGGCGGCAGACCCCGCCAAGGGTGTGGAAGGCACTCCCAGGCCTGGGGCCAGGCAGGGCGCTGGCCATGCTGTGTGTGGCGGGGCAGTTCACGCCTGGGAGCTGCAGGTGTGTTCCGCGCGGTTGGCTGGTGCAGGGCCCTGGGCGGCCATGTGGAGGAAGGCGCTGGGGAGCGTTGGGTGTGTGGGGGGGGTGGGGGGCATCAGGGATGTCTTCCCAGGGCTGGTTTTAGAAGAAGCTGACCAAGTGCACAGAAGGTCCCAGGGAGTGTCCCTGGCAGGTGACATGTGCACAGGTGGGGTAGAGGTGTCTCCTGGGAGCAGTGTGGCTGGGCGGGGGACACATGTCAGGGGAGGCAGGAGGAGGTTGTTCACATCTGGGAATTGGATAACGATCATAAGTGCTTGGGACAAACCTGTCACAGTGTCTAACAGGGGCTGAATCACTTTTGCTTCAAAACATGGTGATGCCCAGTTTATGGATGGAGACCCCGAGGCAGAGGGCAGGGCAGAGCTGGGATCTGAGCCTGCCCTTACAAGATCCCAGGGCTCCTGACCTTCTTTCTGTCATAGGCACTCAGTGCCCTCTTGACTGACAAGCGCCACAGGAGACACAGAGTTAAGGGCCCCTGTCCCTGTGTAGGGACACCTGGAGGGGACGCCAGGACCTCCCATCTGCCTGTAGCTTGCTCTGCTGCAGACCTCTGCGGCCTCTCCCTGCCAGGTGCAGGGTTCCCACGCTGCAGGGCCCTTGGGGCTGAGTCAGGGCCATGCAGGAGGCAGGAGAGTGCAGTGGTTAGGGCAGGAGGCCCCTGTCCTCATGCCCAGGCACATGCCTAGAGGGGTCACGTCAGGCCAGCCATCCTAGGGAGGGACAAGGAGGGCCCAGGATTCCTTCTGAGGGAGCTTGATCTTGGCAGGATCTGGGAGGAAGAGGAGTGGCACATCTCATTATGGAGACGCGCCTTTACTTGAAGGCTCTGGGCACTAAGCCCTGCCACACCTTGGGCTTTAGGGCCGTCTGCCCCAGCACCCCAGGATCCCCAAAGGCCCGCAGCCTCCGTGGGGAAAGAAGAGAGGGAGGCTGGGGAGAAGGGGGAGGGGATTTCCTGGAGTGGACGGGGCAGGGCGTGTGGCGGGGAGCATCTGGCCAGATACCTGGCGAGAGTGAGATGCAGCCAGGACTGGAAGTGCTTAGGTGTGGGCGGGGCAGAGGCAGCCAGCCCGGGCCAGGGACGCCAGGACCTCCCGTTGATCCACTGGGGCCACTTGTGGGGTCAAAAAGAACCTCAGCCACAGCCCCTCCCTGCAGGTGGCACCTGACCTGGGGGCCACAGGGCTGGGACGAGCTGCCATGGGTGGGGGGAGGGCACCAACGCATACCCAGAGAGGATCACAGAGGGGTGGGCAGGACGTTGGCAGGATGAATAGGGATTGCTGGGCCGCAGCGGACAGGGACCTTCAGTGGGACGGGGACCTTCAGTGAGAAGGGTGGGCCCGACCCCCAGGTGCCAGCCCCTCCAGCTCTGGGGACCTGAGGCCTCCTGGGTGGACAGATGGGGGTTCCCTGGCTGGGTGGGTTCAGAGGCCCCCCACCAGCCCACGGGCTCTCTCCAGCTGGGCCAGGGCCAGCAGCTGTGACCTCGGCAGCCTGGCCGTCTGCTGCCTGGCCCGGCCTCCCCGGCGCCCGCTGTGCCCCTGATTAGTTGGTGTTGGCAGTGGCAGGGGCGGCAGACGGCCTCTCCTGCCTGCTCAGCGCCCTCCACTGACCCGGCCAGACCAGGCCTGGAGGCCACGGCACAGGCGTCCCCTCCTCTGTGTCCCCTCCCCGGCCACAGGCTGTGCCCCTGGCTGGCACATGCCCAGTGAGTTCTACTTGAGCTGGCCTGGCAGAGTGGCCGTGCTAATCTGGGCTGACGGCTCCTGTCTGTGGAGAGCACCCCGGACCTGGAGGGGAGATGCTGTCAGGAAGGCACCTGTCACCTGCCACTTCCACCCATTCCCCTGAGGGGCTGCCCTACTTGCGGGGGCCCCCGGAGCAGAGGTCTGGTCTGGGGTCCTTCCCCGGGTGGGGAGGGGCGCATCTCATGCATTTGCCACTGTCATCTGCCCCAGCTCCTTCGCTGCAGAGGACAGTCCACTGGCCCCACCCCAGACTTGGGCCGATTCCCCCCAGGCCCTGAGGTCTAATGAAGCGATGCCAAGTGCCCCCGACTCTGCAGTGCTGGGCCTGGAGGTGACCCCGGGGCTGGGCTTCCCAGAGGGCCACCCCAGCCTGGACTAGCCCCTGCGTGGGCAGCGGCATGCCAGCCACAGGACCCCTGCTGTGGGCAGAGTACAGCAAGATCTTGTGGGTAGAGTGGCCGGTGGCCCAGGGGAGGGCGGGGGCTGTGTCCAGCCGGAACCACAGTGGCTGTGAGGCTGTGGGATGGGCCGTGAGCAGGGCGGGGCTGGTGGGATAAGGCTTTGAACTTTCCCCGGGGTGACCTGCTGGCTTGAGGGCCTCTTCCATCAGAGGTGCCCCCCGCTGGGCAGTGCTCCTGAGAGGCCGGCTGGATTGCACATGCCACTGTCCCCATCTGTCGATGAGGCCATTTGGGCCCAGAGAGGGCGAGTTCTTGTCTTGGGGCCACCAGGTCTGGACTGGGACTCAGAACTCGTGTTCTAGGTCTGTGCCTGGGTGCCCAGCAGGACAGGGCTGCATCAGTGCCCAGGCCCCCCCCCCCGCCTTCTTGGCTGGGAGCAGGCCCTCCCCACGCTCTCCTGGTGGCTCTCCTGGTGGCCTGCAGCCTGGCCCTTCCAGATCGCCTGATCCCTGCTAAGCCCCTGCTGAGAGGGAGACAGGACTAGAGGGGACTGGAGGCCTTCCTGACCAGCCCGGGGCGGGCACCTGGAAGACTGCCTGGAGGAGGAGGGTTTGCCTGGGAAGGTGGAGGGAGTTAGGAAGGACGGCCTGAGGGGGTGACATCCAGCTGGCTTGCCTGTCCCTGTGGATCCGTGTTCTCCCCGTCTGTGGGCTCTGGTCCTGTCCTGCCTCTCCCTGTGCTGTCCTCCTCTGTTCTTTGTGCCCATTTTCCCATCCCTCTGGGTCCACTATCTCTCTCTCTCTTCTCTGTTCCTCTCTCCCCTCTCTCCTGCCTGCGCTGCCTCGTGTGCCCAGGGTCAGGGGAGCGGAGGGCAGAGTGGAGCCGGCTGGCCCGTCCTGCCTAATCGCTTGACCCAGGACACAGAGAACGAGACCCTGGGTCCCTCGGGCTCTTCCCCGGCCCCCTCTCCCCGGCCCCCTCTCCCAGCTCCTGCCGGGGCCCCGATTAGCTAACTGTGCCTCTGCCCTGTGGCCCCGGGACTCCCTGGGCGCGTGTTTGGGAGCCTTTCAGAAGTCCGCATCCTGGGCGACAGGGAGCTGAGATTAATTGAGCAGCAAAGGCCAACCCAGGGGGCAGCCAAGGGGGGCTGCGCTGAGCTGCGGCTCCCCCTGTCGCTGGTCCAGCCTCTCCTCCGCTGTGCCGGCCTCTGCCAGGCCTCCAGCATTGCCCTTGCCTCGCCCAGAGCCGACCAAGGGCTGGGCCTCTGAGGACAACCATGACCGACATGGCCTCCTGCCCGTCACCCGCGGGTCCCGCCTCCTCAGAGCCCTCTGCCGCGGCCCCAGCCGTCTCCTGCTTGGTCTCAGGGCCACACGGCCGGGCCTTGGCCACCCCTGTCCCTCGACGTGGCAGGCTCCTCCAGTGTCCAGCCTCTGCACGCATGCGTCCTTGGGTCTGGGCCTTGCCCATTACTCGGGTCCCCGGTGCCCTGCTGCCAGGCTGGATCGCTGAGGCGGGTCAAGATGGGCTTTGTGTTCAGCTGTGGGCTCCTGGGCCCAGCCCTGTGCCTGGCTCTCAGCTGGCACTAACTAGGTGCTTGGTGAGTGACCGTGGGCATGAGTGAGCCAGTGAGGCCCCAGAGGGCCGGCCATTGGCTTCTCCAGGGCAGCCGGCCATCTGCGGGGTCCCGCGGGGGCCTGTTTTCTTGCTCTGGTTTGGGGGCCATAGGGGGGTGGGGCCTGGGGACCCCCTGGTGCCCTCGGTCGATGAAGCCGCTGCCGGGAGCCCCTGCCTTTCCTGAGAGGAGGCTGACCTAGTTTTGTGGGGAGGCAAGGTGGGGGTGGGCATTAATTATTGATTAGAAATCGCTCCACGCACAGTTTGTGATGCAAATCCCAAATAATTATCCTCGTTAATAACCACCTCGGCACCAGCCCTGGAATACACAGACCCCGGCAGGGCCGCTGTCCCCACCGCGGTCTCCCAGCCCTCCACACTCTTCCCGTGGTGCTGCTCGGCCTCTGCGATTCAACAGCATTCAACAAAGTTAGCTGAGACCATCTCCTGGGCCAGGACCTGCTGGCTCTAGGAACACTGAGGTGGCTCAGACACAGGCTCTGTCCCTTAGGAGCTCACAGCTCAGTAGATGAGACAGGATGGTGAAAAGGAAGCTGTGCCAGGCCGCGAGGGTGTGGGTGCCCATGGAGAGGCCCAGCTTGTGCAGCGTGCAACCTGCACAGATGTGCATGGCAGCCGGGGCGAGGTGACAGGTGCTGAGGTTGCCTAGAGCAGAAGAGAGGGATGAGCTCTACCTGGGACGGGGTGAGGAAGGGCCGGGGAAGCGGCCAGAAAGGGCATTTTGGGGGCTGTGGTGGTTGAATGGGAGTCTGCTGGGGTGTCCCAGGAAGAGGACCGAGTGTGGGTGAGATAGTGGGTTCTGGAAGGAGGGCGGGACCTGGTGTCCATCAGACCCTGCCGTTCGCTGAGTGGCCCAGGCAAGTGACTCCAGGTCTCTGACCTTCGCCGTGGCTTCCCCGCGTGAAGTGGAGGCGAGATCCTTGACCTCTCGGGGTCATGGAGACTGGAGATCCCGCTTGGGCCAGCCCGGGGGGGGGGGGTGCGCACAGTGTGTCCACATCTTGTGTGAGTGCGGCAGGGCCCGGAGCTGTTCTCCTGGCTTTCTGGGTAGAGGGACACACGTGCAGGCCGGGTGCCCTGGGCGCCTGGGCAGTGTGTCCCCGTCCCCGTCCCCGGCTCCTGTCCTCCCGGGACCTCGCCTCCCTCCGACGC
>NW_025999962.1:7736022-7747226 GCF_001458135.2 Marmota marmota marmota | reverse complement strand
GGGAGGGGACGGGGTGGCAGCCGCTTCTCCTGGCCTGGCCTTCAAGGCTCAATGTGCCTCCAGCCCGGCAGGACAGGCTGGGACCAGGACGGCGGCTCCTCCTGCCATGCGGTCTCCCCGCCTGGTCCCTGCACGTCCCCTCTCCGTTGTCAGGCCTGGCCCTGTGGGGTGGCCCCAGCCCCGAGCTGGCTGCCATGACGGTGGGGGGGAGGTTGCTGTGGACATGGGGCCGGGCGCTCATCATCTGCTGGGCCTCCGGGAGCCTCTGTCCAGTTCTCACCGTGCAGGTAACACTGAGGCCTGGAGAGGGAAGGGACGTGGCCAGGGCCACACAGCAAGGCTCCCTCCAAGCACCGGCCCCTGGGTGGGTGTCCGGACGTGGCCCACCATCAGCCCCTTCCAGCGGCCAGGCCCTGTGCGGGGCCTCGGGCTGTGGAGGACTTCACCCGGCCTCCATTCTGGGCGAGTGCGCGGCCAGCAGCTGGGCTCTGGGCTGTGGCAGAGGGAGCCGGGTCCGAGGCCAGCGCAGGGCAGGCTTCTCCAGTCTGAGGACGGGAGGCCGAGTGGCTCTTGGAAAGACGGGGGTGTCTCCTGGCAGGTGGGGGGCTGGGGTGGTGTTGGGCGAGGCACATGACGCCTGGCCTTTGGGGTCAACTTCTGCCAAGGCCACTTGCTAGCCTTGTGACTTTGGGAGCAAGTAGCCAAACTTCCGTGCCTCAGTTTCCCCACCGTGGGGTACTGTGAGGGCGACCAAGCCACAGGGCACCGGGCCCTGGGAAAGGGCTTGGCCCCAGGCAGCACCGTGAGCAGCTGAGTGTTGCCCAGGCAGCTGGGGGTGTCCTTGTGTCCCCCACTTGCCTAGAAGTTCCTGGGGGTGGGCGTGGTCATTCGTAGGGCAGGCGCTGAGATGGCACCTGGAATCCCAGGGGCCCAGAGGGTGACCCTAGGGTGACGCAGGTTGAGACATCTGGTATTTACAGGGGCCTCAGTACTTGCTGGGCACTACTCTCAGCAGGGTGCTGTGAGGGAAGTATGTTATCATCTTCATTTCACACTTGGCTCAGAGAGGTGAGGTCACTTGCCCGAGGGCACACAGCATGTAAGTTGCAGTCAGCCAGCAGAGGCTGTGGGTAACCTCAGAGGAGGGGTGGGAGGCATGGCTGAGCTGCAGTGGGAGAAGGAGGGCTGGATGGTGGCCACGGGGACAGCATGGGCTGCCTGGTGCTGTGTGAGAGGCTGGTCGTCTGAGCTGGGGTCTGGACACAGGCGCAGCTGCCCCAGCTTCCCTGGACTGAGGCAGTGGTGCTGGCAGAGAGCTCCGAGGGGATGCCTCAGGTGAGAGTCGGGGGCCAGGGAGGGCAGGGACCCGCCAGGCGGGCCCTGTGTCCAGTTCTAGTGAGCCCTCCCCACCCTGCACTCAGGCCCAGGGACTCTGCCTTCTGGGTGGATCCATGGTGGCCGTGACTCTCAGACCTCTGCTGACGGGTTTTCAAGAGTGACTAATTCTCAAAAGGAAAACCCAGGCTGGAATAAAATATTTGCAGTACATGTGTCCACCAGGAGCTCAGACCTGCAGAATCTATGGAGTCACGACAGGTGCCAATGATCAGATCTAAAAATGGTCCCAGAGAGCTCAGCAGAAACTTCACAAGGGGCAGGCACGCGGCCGATGGACTGTGGAAGGGCGTTCACCACTGCTGTCCTTCAGGGACAACGCATACTCAAACCACAGATCCCATGACCCCCCCGCTAGACGGCTAAGCTCAGGGCTGACGGTGCTCAGTGCCACCGGCCGTCGGCGCCCTGGACGCCCACACTCTGCTGGTGGAGACTCTGGTGCAGCCTCAGCCGGCAACTCCGCCCCTGAGCATTTGCTCAAAAGAAAGGGCGGCTTAGATCCACCCAAGGACGTGGGCAGGAATATTTATAAGGCACAAGAGCCCCAAACCCAGGAGCGACCCAAATGCATAGTTGCATAAATTAGTAGCCGCACAGTCACTCAGTGGATTCACTCCAGACACAAGGACGAAGGCACTGCTTTCCCACTCTGGCCGTGTCTCTCCATGGGCAGAGTCTCTCTGTTCAAGAGTGACATCCAGTTCACCGGCATTCTTTAGCCTTGCCCTGTGTCCTAGCCCAAGGTCCCGAAGCCCATTCTCCCTGGCTGGCTTTTAGAAGCTGCCCTTTAAATCTTCCGTCTCCAGTGGCTTTGTGTCCGCTGGGTGGCTGGGGGGACATCAAGATGTGCTGATGCACTTAATGGGCCTTCAGTTGTCCTAGGACCGGTCACTGAAAGGTCCAGCTGTCCCCAGCGATGCCTTATTAGAGTCGGTGACAGGATGCAGTGGGTGGGGTGTCACCTGTTGACTGTTGCCAAATGGCCCCTCCAGGGTCGTGTGGTCTGCACACCTCTGACAGTGCACACACGTGTGTGCTCACACTTGCAGCATCCTCGGTCCTGACGGGCCGTGCGGTGGGTGCGGTGATTTCGACGTGGTTCTTCTTGGCTCTGCGGCTCTCTGGTCCCGTCAGGACTCACAGTGCGGAGGTGGAGTTCATTGCCGTCTTAGGACGGTTTCCCTCCATCGTCCTGCCAACCCCGCCTGGGTGTGCTCCCACTGGGTGACCCCGAGCTGCCTGGCAGGTCCACGGAGAAGAGCAGGCCAGGACCCCATGGGCTTGGGGGGACCTAGGCCTTAGCCCCATGGGCTCTGTGTCATCTCTGGTCCCCGGATCCAGAGCAGAGGAGGGGCTGGTGCAGGGGCACACAGGTGAACTACCCTGGTCTGCTGGGCTGGTGAGTTCAGCGTGCGCTTATTGAGCACCTACTATGTGCTGACCCAACAGCCTAGGGGCCCAGGGCCTGGAGGCCTCCCTGGGGAGCTGGACTTAGCTGCCCCAGCAGCCCTAATGGAGGTCTGGGCTAGACATGGTGAGGTCCCAGGGAGTCGGGGACAGTTCCCCAGGGGAGGGGACGCTCTCAGGGGATTACAGTGGGACTGAGGGAGGTGGGAAAGGAACTCAGGCAGGGCGGAGGGCCAGCCTGCCCCGGCGTGGCCTTCCCTTTCCGGTCCTCCTGGCAGTGACCCCTCCCTTCCCTTCTTTGACCCGCCCTCACCGTGGGCAGACAAGGGGACGTGGCCCTGCCCCCCTACTACCAGCCAGAGGAAGATGACGAGATGCCCTTCATCTGCTCCCTGTCGGGGGACAATGGCATCATGGGCTGCCACGAGATCCCCCCGCTCAAGGAGCAGGGTCGCGAGTGCTGCCTGTCCAAGGACGACGTCTACGACTTCGGGGCGGGGCGCCCGGACCTCAACGCCAGCGGGCTCTGCGTCAACTGGAACCGCTACTACAACGTGTGCCGCACGGGCAGCGCCAACCCCCACAAGGGCGCCATCAACTTCGACAACATCGGTTACGCCTGGATCGTCATCTTCCAGGTGAGGTCCTCAGGCCCGGGGCCACCGGAGCCTCTCCACCCAGCAGGTGTTTGCCACCCGGTCTCCCTGGAACCTGCCCGGCCTGCGGGCACCACAGGTGCCATTGTGCCCGTCTTACAGGCAGACAGACTGATAAATGGCCAGATGGGGACTGGCCCGGCCGCCTGCAGAGTCTGTGCCGTGTGCAGTCCCAGGTTCCGGAGGCAGAGGTGCTGGCTGGGAGGTCCCCACAGAGGACAGGCAGGACACACGTGCGGTCCTTGGAGGACTGGCCAAGGCACGCAGTGTCCCCTGGGGTGCGAGGGAGGAAGGACATTCCTGGTGGGGTGACAGCAGAGATCAGCTTGTCCCGTGTCAGTGGAAGCCATGTCCCATCTTGTGACCCAGTGCACACACCTGCCCTCCCAAAGCCACGGTAGCCTGCCTGGGTGGCACGGTTGGCCCTGCACTGACCCCGTACCTGTCCTCAGCAGAGGGTTTGTTTGTGGAATGGGGCTGAAGGACCTTGGATAGCTGCTCAACCTCTCTGTGCCTTGGTTTCCTAATCTTTATAATGGGTATGACCCCAGGCCCCTCATGCTGGGTACTGGGAATAGGCCAGGTGACGGGCAGGAGGCAGCCCATGCTCGGTGGGTGCTCAGTCAAGACTCAGCTCCCGCTGTCCTCAGGAGGGATGTGGCTGGCGCGGGCAGAGCCGGGAAGCCTGTAGCCATGAGGAGCAGGAGCACAGCGCTGGGAATTCAGAGCTGCAGGCCGTGTCTTGGGGCCGTGTCTGGGCTTTGCCAGGGACAGACACACCTCAGAGCTGGTCTTTCTTGAGGCTGCCCCTCTCCCTCTCTGGGAAGACATCGGGTGGGGCAGGGGAGACAGTCCCACCAGCCTCGTCCAGTGCACACATTTGGGATCCAGTGAGCGTCACCCGAGCCGTGCCCGGGGGCCTCCGCCATCCCCGTGTACGAAGAAGCAGCTGAGGCCCCGGGTGGGCCAGTAGCCCAGTGAGACCCCTGAAATGGGGTGAGGTCTAGAGTGAGCGGGACCAGGATTGAAGTCCTGGCTCTAGTACTGCCTGGCTGTTTGACGTTGGGCAAGTGTCCTCACCTCTCTGAACCACCGTTTCCTGGTCTGTATCTCGTGGATGGAGAGGCTGCCCTACAAGGGCGGCGTGTCTGCGACCTGGTGCACATCAGGCTCTCCCCTCTCGCCCTCGGTGCCGGCTGCAGGTGATCACCCTGGAAGGCTGGGTGGAGATCATGTACTACGTGATGGACGCCCACTCCTTCTACAACTTCATCTACTTTATTCTGCTGATCATAGTAAGTGTCGGGAGCCGGGGGCTGCTGGGCTGGCTCAGGACCCACGGACCAGGGGAAGGGGACTGGAGGAGGGGGGAGGCAGCAGGAGGGGCTATTTTTAAATGCGGCTGACTGGGGTGATTGACAGGCGCATCAGGGGCGGCTGCTGGAAGCATCTGTCACTTCTGAGGGCCTTTGTTTCTCACTCCTGGGCGTTGGATCCACCCGTTGCACCTGCTTGGCTTCTCCACCATGTGTCTCTGGGAACACATCCTTCTCATGACCTTAGCTGTAGGTGTGGCCCCAGGATGGTGCTTTTCAAGGGCCCCGGCTTGTCCCTGTTTTCCTGGGACAGGAAGACACAATCTCTGAAACCAAAGTGTGGGGCCACTAGCAGAGCAAGGTTTGGAAAGAGGCGCGTGATCCTGGTGACCTGGTGGGGAGGTCCCTCTGCCTCTCAGGCAGCTCTGCCCCCTGGACTGACCAGGAGACGAGGCTCTGTCGGCCCTCGCAGGCTGGCCTTTCTGCTTCCTGTCCCCACAGTGTCCCCAGAGCAGGCTCGTCCACCTTGTCATGCTTGACTGCAGCTTCAACCACAGCGCAGTCCCCCCAAAATGTCAAGGTGATTTCACTCCCGGGAGGTGCTGCTCACTCCCCGCCACTGTGGGGTCGGTCCTCTGGCCTCTTGGTGGTGGGAGGGGGCATGCTTGGCCCGCTGGGGCACCCCCATCCTAAGCTGGGGGTCAGGGCGCTGGCAAGTGACCCAAGATGCCCCTGCTCCTGGCTTAGCTGCAGTGCTCTCCTGGGGAGGCCGGGGCCTTGGACCCAGGAGACCAGCCACACAAGAGAAAGGGACCCGGCCTGGTCAGCTCTGCTGTCCACTCACCAGAACAATCAGGAAGGCCCACCCCACACCAGGCCGGAGCCCAGTGCTGGGAAGGGAGGGGCGGTTCAGCCAGTCTGGGGGGAGTCTCCTGGCCTATCTCTTAGGTGCCGTGGTGGAGGGAAGCCCCGGGGCCCTCCCCCACCCAGGGGAGGCTGGGGACATGGGAGGGTCCCTGAAGGAGATGCCAGAATTGAGCCTTAAAGGCCTTGGGTGTCGAGCAGGGGAGCGCCTTCTGGATGGGAGCCCTGCGGGAGGAGCGCCATGGAGCTGGGGGTGGTAGAGGAGCTGGAGTTCCGGAGGGGCTGGAGAAGTTGCCCTCTGCTCCTCCGGGGGAGCCAGGGTGGCCCTCGAGCCACTTTATGAAGTCGGCATGTGACAGCACTTAGCTCCTGGGTCTGGGAAGGCAGAGCCCCAAACCTGCAAACCCCGCACACAGCAGGTGCTCAATAAGTGTGCTCTGCTGCTCTTGCTGCTGCTGAGGAGGGGCCCCAGGTGGTCCCATCCCAGGGTAGAGCAAGCTGGCTGGGGCCGAGTGTTTTGAGGCACGTGGAGGGTGCAGAGGGCAGAGCTGGACAGACACACTGACGTTCACCCTCGTGCCTGGCCATGCAGGGGCACGAGCTTCGGTTCTGAATCCCTGGCCTGGGCCACACAGCTGGAGAGGGCTCCTCAGCCCCCACACAGTCCCCGTCATGCTGCAGGTGGGGCAGAGCACAGGCCAGGCGCTGGCCCTTCTGGCCACTGGCAGCTGAGCTCATTCAGAAGTTCGCAAATGTCAGGGGAGGGGCTGCACCCCAGAAGCACAGGACACCTCTTGTGCCCAGGATGGCCCCTGAGGGGCGGGGCCTTGTGCTAGCTGGGCAGCCTCTCCCCAACTGTCCCTTCAGGCACAAAGAAAGCCAAAGTCCAGGCTGGAGAGTAGGACTCAGGGCCCAAGTGGTCCAAGATGGGCCGCAGCCTCCCTCCCTGGCCTCAATGCCAGCGTCGGGGGTGGCCGGGGCCTCGGGCCGGAGCATGGCCTGGCTTGGAGTGGGCCCCGTGGGGCCTGGAGAGCAGCCTGGGCCACGCCTTCGCCTGGAGCAAGGCCTCAGCCGTCTTTTCCTGTCCCCATCTGTGTCTGTGCCTCTGTCTCTCTGGGACCCTCCACCCTCCCCTGCTCCTCTCTGTCCCTGTCTCTTCCCCCAACTCGGTGTCACCCATGCCCCAAATCTTCCTGAGCCTGTGTCACTCTCTCCTGTGTCCCCCTTGTCCTTGCTCTCTGCTGGCCCCCTGCTGTCCTCCCTCTGTGGGTGTCTCTGGTCTGTCCCCGTCCTCCTCCTCTCTCCACTCTGGCTGCTGTCTCCCCATCTCCATCTCTGTCTCGGGGTCTCCCTGACTCTCTCTCCCTCTCTCTGTCTCTCTCCCTGTGTCTTCCTGCTGGCCCCTTCTCCACCTCCACCTCCCCTCCCCCACCGTCCCCTCTGTCCCTGTCCCTGTCCTCTCCTCCCGTTGGTCACAGGTGGGCTCCTTCTTCATGATCAACCTGTGCCTCGTTGTCATAGCGACCCAGTTCTCGGAGACCAAGCAGCGGGAGCACCGGCTGATGCTGGAGCAGCGGCAGCGCTACCTGTCCTCCAGCACGGTGGCCAGCTACGCCGAGCCCGGCGACTGCTACGAGGAGATCTTCCAGTACGTCTGCCACATCCTGCGCAAGGCCAAGCGTCGCACCCTGGGCCTCTACCAGGCCCTGCAGAGCCGGCGCCAGGTCCTGGGCCCAGGGGCACCTGCCCCTGCCAGGCCCGGGCCCCACGCCAAGGACCCCAGGCACTGCAGTAAGTGGCCCTGACACGAGACGGTGGGTGTGCCGCCACCTGGGGACTCGCTGCTGCTGATGGGTCCCACCTCCCCAGCCCGAGAGAGGTGTCCCAAGGCTTGGGGCCGGGTCTTCATTTCAGGGTCAAGCATTTCCCCGGCGGCCAGGAGCTCCAGGCGCACCTGCCCGGGCCTCCCTTGCTCACCCCAGGGCTCAGCCCCAGCCCCGGGGGACTCCCCTGCGCACAGACCTGGGCCCTGCCCCGGGAGCCGTGCTGGGCAGAGGGGAACGTGATCTGACCTCAGTCTTGTAGGTCCCCACCCACCAGCCTCCTGTAGCTGTCCCCAGCTACCATTGTGGCTGAGCTGTGAGTTCTGGCACCTGGCACCAAGGTCTGGCAAGGCAGGGACATGAGCCACCCTGTTCTGCCCCTGCTGGGGCCATGTCTCATGCCAAGTGCTGCCGGGTAGTTTGTGGGAAAGGGGCCCCTCACCTGAATCCTGAGAGCGGACATGGTCCCCAGAAGGTGGCAGGCTGGGAAATAGTACCCTGGTTTTCAGATGGGAAAAATAAAGTCCAAGGAGATGAGGGAGTCACTTCAGTGGACCTGGGTGTCACCCAGTCACATGGAATGTTAGTTACCCAGGGCTTTGCTAAGTGTCCACCTCCAGCTGCGAACACCCCAGTCCCAGGAGGAGGCCAGCAGGGAGGGGAGGGCCCAGCTCTGTCCCCTTTCCTCCCAACTGGGTGCTGAGCAGTTGGCAGGCCCTGGAACTGTCACCGGAGCAGCGGGGGAGGAGCGTGCCATGTGCTGTTCCCTGTGTGACCCCGACCATGGGGTGGGGTGGGGTTAGCCGGCCTCGGCTCCTGGTGGCCATAAGGTCAGCACCCAGGCCCCGCCCTGGGAGGCCGGAGGCTGTGGCCCACCACCCTGGGATGCCAGCCGTCCGGGTGTGGCCTTGGAGGAGGCTCCAGGTGCCCGTGGGCTGGCCCAGCCTGCAGACAGGGGAGCTGGGGTCTGGGCAAGGCTGGCCCCCGCCTGCTGGAGGACACGGGGAGGGCATCTACCTTGAGGCCTTCCTGCCGCTGCCGCCCTCCCCCTGAGCTTGCGGCAGGGGAGTCCTTCTAGAGGGGCTGCGGCCGTGCCTGGGCCTGCAGACCTCCCCCCAGGGTGTCCGGGGCCTGAAGGGCTTTGGCCTGCCCTCTGGAGCCGGGGTGGGTGGTGCTGGGCCCCTGGCTCCAGAGCCAGGAAGCTGTCCCAGGGCTCTGTCCAGGGCTGGGAAGCACTTGGAGGCAAGTGCGGAGACGAAGGGCAGCTGTCCCGTGTCACAGGCTTCGCTTTCCCTTCATTGTTGCCTTTTTTCCTTACATGAGCAAAACGTGATTATTCTAGAAAAACAGAGAAAAACTTAATGAAGCGCCCAACCAGCCAGAGGGAGGCCTCTCTGCCACCTCTCCTCAGACCTGGGCCCAGCCACAGGCCTCCAGTCCAAGCCCCAGGCTGCTCAGGTTCTCCTGGGGCATGAAGGGCATGTGAGCTGTGGCCCCTGCGGCCCTTCCTGCCTGTCCCCACCCAGCCCTGACTCTCCTGTGTCGGGGTGTCCAGGGGCTTGCAGAGTGAGCCTGCCCCGCCCCAGGCTCCGTCTCCTCGCTCCCCGGGAGACACAGGCGGAGAGCTGAGGAACACCTCGGCCACCTAGGTTGTCCCCTCTCCACCCAGTCCCCGGGCTCTGTGACCAGGACCTGGGAGGGTCTGTTAAGTGACTGGCCCAGCACCAAGGGCAGAAGTGACCAACAGCAGGGACACCTGCCCCAGTCCCATCGTGTGTCAGTGCAGGGACTCCCGTGGCCTGCTGGTCTCTGCTTCCGCCTGGCTCCAGACAGAGCCCAGAGAGGGGAACCGTCACCCCCAGGTGGGACAGACTTGCTCCAGGCGGCCCCTGTGCCCTGGTGGCCAGGCCTGGGGTCGGCACTGACACTGCCTCGTTTGCTTTGCAGAGCTGTGCCCGAGACACAGCGCCCTGGACCCCACACCCCACACGCTGGTGCAGCCCATCTCTGCCATGCTGGCCTCCGACCCCACCAGCTGCCCGCACTGCCAGCACCAGGCGGGCCGGCGGTCCTCGGGTCCCGGCAGCACCGACTCGGGCCAGGAGGGCTCGGGCTCCGGTGGCTCCGGTGGCGGCGAGGCTGAAGCCGATGGGGACGGGCCCCGGAGCAGCGAGGACGGGGGCTCCTCGGGCCTAGGCAAAGAGGACGAGGAGGAGCAGGTGGGGGCAGTCCGGCTGTGTGGGGACGTGTGGCGGGAGACGCGGGCCAAGCTGCGGGGCATCGTGGACAGCAAGTACTTCAACCGGGGCATCATGATGGCCATCCTGGTCAACACCGTCAGCATGGGCATCGAGCACCATGAGCAGGCCAGTGTGGGTGCCGGGTGTGGGTGGCAGGTGGGGAGGGCAGAAGGTGCCCAGCGGGGACCCAGGTGGGCCGCCCCGTCTGTGCCTGTCTCCTGCTTCTAGCTGGAGCTGGCTTTGGTTCACCCCCAAAGGAGGGGGATGCTGGTGTCTGCTGCCCCAAGGTGAGTGACACTTCAAAGGACAGGACTGTGCTCTGCACCCATGCCCCTGTCCACAGGCCACCTCTGGGGTGACAGCCCGGACAAGTCCTGGCTCCATTTGGAAAAATACCAATTTTTGGCTTTTGCTGTCTGGCAGACCTCTGGGGGACAGGTCCCTTAGCCCGCACCCCAGTCTGGCGAGGGCACCCCCACTTGGCAGCTGAGAATGCTGAGGCCCAGGAAGGGGAGTCACTGACCTGAGGTCCCCCAGCCAGCCAGAGGCCCAGTCTGAGGCCACCTCCTGGGGCAAGATCGAGCCCCCTTGGCCTCCGCACGTCCTTCCTTTTGTAAGACCTGCGCCCCGTGCCTGTGCGGGGGGCCGCACCCCGTCACCAGCTCCCTGAGCACAGGCTCCATTCAATTTACTTAAATGCGGCCCCTGGGGCTGCCTTGAGCTGCTGGTTGCCAGTCTTTCCAGCTTAATTAAAACGGTCTCCAGGGAGGGCCGCGCAGCTGGAGTGACAGGCAGCGCCTCCCCTGTCCAGCCCGGCCTCCCTGGCCCAGAGGCCGGGGTGGGGGCAGTGCTCCTGGGGAAGGCCCCACCGGGGCAGCTGCCCGCGAGGGTGGGGCCGAGTGTCTGCACCCCTCTGCACCATCCCTGGGCCACATCCCTGCCAGTGGGAGAGGCCCACGAGTTCATCCTCGGAATTTGGCGAACAGTTCATCCTTGGAACTGGCCAGGGAGGCAGCGGTGACACCCCGGGAACAGGCAGATCACACAAGGCAGGGCTGTTTGTTGGAGGTGGGCTTGGTGTGCCTGTGCCCTCCTAGGTGACACCACGGCTCCCTCTGCCCCCGAGCCCCAGCCTTGGGCTCAGTCAGGGTCCCTGACCAGTCTCCTCAGGGTCTTCTTGTCTGACCTGCCCCCACCCCACCCCTGCTCCTTCTGCCACATCCTGCTGAGCAGGGTTCTTAGCCCGACCCTGGCGCTGCCTTGTTCCTCAGACAACAGGTGTCTGAAGCCGTCACCCCTCTGCCCAGGTCAGCAGGTGGGGGAGGCTGTGCTCAGGTGTAGGGTCCACACAGGAAGCAGGCGCCCTGGCTGCATATCCTCTCCGTCAAAGGGAGGCCAGCTACTCAGCCTCTGCCAAGTGCCAACCTCTGAGCCAGCCTGGTGGCCCTGAGTCTTCACAGCTGCCCTCCAAGTTGGGGTCCTGCCCCCCCCCCCCCCCCC
>NW_025999962.1:7724665-7734686 GCF_001458135.2 Marmota marmota marmota | reverse complement strand
GCCCCCCCCCCCCCCGCACACTTGGAAGGCGGTGCTCAGAAAGGCTAAGTCCTTTAGGCTGGGCTTGGGTTCCAACCCTGGCTCTGCAGGGTGGCCCTGGGTGAGCCACAGCACCCCACAGCTGGAGCCTCCATCTTGGTGGCGCATGGGCCCCGTAACGTGGGTAGCTACATTACGAAGCCTGGTGCACAGAGGTGCTTGAGTCCCACAGGCCGGGAGTCTGGCGGGGGAGCCCTGCACCGCAGCCCTGGGTGAGCGCGCCACCCGCTGTCTGGAGCCTCAGAAAGTTAATTAGCTAAAGAAAAAGCGAGGAGGAGGAAGCATTTTTAAAACATTCTTTTTAAAGCTGCTCAGAGTGGCAGCCATTGTTCAGCTGCTCCATGCAGGGCCTGCCCTGGCCGCTGGTATTTTTGCTCCTCTCCCTTGGCTCCCAGACAGTGCTTGGCGGGAAATAATCCGCCCCCAAGTTTATTTTGAGCAGTCCCCGCTGAGGTGGCGCCTGTAGAAAGAGGTGGCCTCCCCTGCTCCCACGCTGTCCCCAGGGAAGGGCTTGCTGGTTCAGGTTCTCCTGGCCATGGAGGCTGCTCCTTGCAGGGACTGGGCTGGAGGGGACAGGGGTCAGCATGTGTCTCAGGAAGTGGGAGGTGGTGCAGTCCCTGGAGAGCCCTGGGAGGCAGGCGGACCTGGCACATTCTGTGGCTGTGGCTGTGACCGTGGGTAGGAGGGTCAGGCAGTTGGATGCCTTCCCCATCATCTGATGTCACAGTGTCACAACTCTTCCTCGTGTGACGACCCAGTCCTGTGGGGCAGGAAGGGTGCCTCAGACCCACTGAGCAGATGGGAGAGAAGGAAGTGGCCGGCTCCTGTGGCCTGTCGGCCGTGGGCAGAGCTGGGCCTGAGGTGCTGAGGACAGTGGTGGACAGTCACATTGGAGACGGGTCATGGGTCAGGAACTGCTGCTTCCAGGACAGTGTGTCTCAGCTTCCCTCTCTTCTGGAACACCAGGGCCATAATTCTTCCCAAGCTAGGCAAGGCTGCCCCCAGGGTCTGAAGATGGAGAAGAAACAGAGGATTGTGCTGAAAGGGCAGGGAGCAGGGAGCCTCCCTGGGCTTCGGCTGACCCTGGCTAGGGTGCCGCACTCACGGCTCGGAGTCAGCAGCGGCTCAAGTCCTGCTCTGGCCTCCCGCTGCACCTCCTGTGAAGTCACTGCCAACCCAGGTTGAGGGCGACTCTGGGAGGAGGAGAGAGGGTGGCTCAGTGACTGTCAGTCTGGCCCTGTGGGGGCCTGAGAGAGAGGTACCAGCGTGGGCTGCAGACAGGAAAGGGTCCGGGTAGGGGGAATGGAGGTGGATTCTGAGGGATGACTGTGAGTCCAGCCAGGCAGACACAACCACAGGGACCAGGAGCACAGGCATCCCCCGAAGGGCCCTGAGTCCATGAGAAGATGAGCACAAGGTACAGGGCAGACGGCCCAGGGGCCAGGGTGGCGCTCACCCACAAAGGGCCTCGAAGCCAGCTTTATCTTTGGAGCAGTGGGGAGCCATGGAAGGCTCGTTGGCCTGGGAGTGATGTGTCCGGGCTGAGCTGGAGCCTGTCAGAGAAGTGGGCAGGTGAAGGCCCCTGGGGTGGGGCGGGGCTAAGGGAGAGGAAGCTTCAAGATCTGACTCCACCACTGCCTGGCCGTGACCCTGGCGGTCACTTCTCCTCTTTGAGCCTCGGGTTTCCTGCCTGTAAAATGGGGGCAATATCAGGTGGTTCAGTTTAGACAAGAGGATGCACACCTGGCCCGGCGGGAAGCTGCACAGATTGCATTTGCCGTTGTCATCAAGGGGCTGCGCTGGGCTGCAGGGGCTCCTGGGCCAGCTGACAGACCTCTGCCCACACTTATATCTACCCTGCAGAAGTGACCAGGGGAGGGGCAGCCTGGGGCCACCAAGCCTGGCATCTCAGCAGGAGGTGCTGGCCCCTGCCCCCACCCTGAACCTCTGTCAGCGCTTCCACTGGGTGGGCGGAGCCATCTCCAGTGGCACGTCCACTGTCCGCCTCTCTCCTGAGTCTGTCTCTGTCCATCTCTGTCCATCTCTGCCTCCCTTCCCACATCACCCCCTTGACATCTCCCCGCTGGGTGTCTAGTCATCTGTCTCCCTCCCTCCAGCCTGCCTCTCCCGGATGAGTGTGCTCCACAGTGATGGATGGTCCATTAGACAGATTCACAGGTGTGCGCCGCCCGAGAAACAGCTGCTGCGGGGGCGGAGGGAGGGGAGCGGGTGACCTTTCGGGGAGCCACACTCCTCGCAGGGATTGCAGAAGCTTGTGTGGCGTGTGTGGCCGGGAACCGTGATCGTGGCCCTGGGCTGTCCACGTCCTGGCTTTCCGTCTCCAGGTCGTGGCCTGGGTGGGCTGGGAAACGGGCGGCTCACACCGGCATCCAAGCCCTCCCAGAGGGCCGTCTCTGGGCCTCTCTCACCTGTGGGACCGTTTTTGTGAGTCAGATGTGATCACAGATGGACGGGGCCTCTCCTTTTGCCTGGGCTGAGAGGAGCCGGCAGTTCTACTAGATCCCAGGCCTGTGCGGGGGCTGCCAGGCTGCTTTTCTTTCTTTCTTTCTTTTTTTTTTTTTTTGGTTTCCTTCTCTTTTGAACCCACATGGAATAAAGCCGGGCCTCTGAGGGTCCCTGTTGCTCCGTGGAGGGGTTGGACTGGTGGACGGAGATGGCCTGCCGTGGTCCTTGGCTCCCCCTCCCGCTGCCCTTGCTCTGGGCACCTTCTTTTCTCCCTGTCACGGGCTCTCTTCTCAGCTTTCAGGTCTCTGCCGAGATGTCACTTGCTCCAGAAACCCTCCCGGCCCCACCGACTCTCGTTCCCCCAAACTGCACTCAGCTCCCTGGTTTTCGCGGGAGCTGGTTGGCTTGTGGCGTGTAGGGATTTGCACTTGTGTGTGAGCGTGTCCACTGCCATAGCACGAGCCCAGACGTTAGGGGCCCTCAGTACAGAATGCTGTAGGAAGGAACAAGGGGGTCGCGTGGTGCGCTGTGATGTGACAGTAGCTTCAAGTCTGACTTGGACTAGTGCCCGGCCTTGCCACGTCCTCGCTGGGTGGCTCTGAGCAAGTCAGTCCACATTGCCCAACCTCAGTTTCTCATTATAAAACAGAAGTGTCAGCTGTCCGGGGAGTCAGTAGTTGGGCTGGGGTTGAGCTCGGCGAGGGGCCCATGATCAGGGCCAAACAAATGGTCCCTCCCTTCTCCAAAATCCAGTCAGTAACCGTCTGGTGCCGTGGTGAGCACAAACCAGACCTTTCACTGGGTCCCAGGGGGACCATGGAGGGGAGAGAGGGGCCTGGGCCTTGCATGGCCTTTATCAAGGGGCTTGAAATGAATGAGGTTGTGCACTGGGGACTGAACTCAGGGGCCCTCAACCACTGAGCCACATCCCCAGCCCTATTATATATTTTATTTAGAGACTCACTGAGTTGCTTAGGGCCTCACTGCGTTGCTGCGGCTGGCTTTGAACTCGCCATCCTCCACCCCACTCCACCCCACTCCACCCCAGTCTCCCGAGCTGCTGGGATGACAGATGTGCACCACCGCAGCCGGCCTAACCCCTGGTTTACAGACAGGGAAACGAAGGCTCAGAAGTGGGCTGCACAGCCACTTAGCGTCCAACCAAGGGAACCCGTCCCTTGCCCCAAGTCATGGCCGATAGCAGGGTCTCTTTCAATGGTGCCATTTTCTAGTTATCACCTGCTGCTAACAAGCATGAGGCCAAAGATCCAGGGGCAGGAGGAGGTCTGCGGCTGGAGGGGGTCATGGGAAGCTGGTGTCCATTTGGCCACTTCCTTGACCTCCTTGGGTCTTAGTGTCCTCCTCTGAGAGTGGGTGTATGGGCTGGAAGCCTCCATGATGGTGGTTCTGCATAGGGCTGTGTCTGGCCTGCTGGGGTCACGCATCCCCCACCGCTGTGCCCCCACAGCCCGAGGAGCTGACCAACATCTTGGAGATCTGCAACGTGGTCTTCACCAGCATGTTCGCCCTGGAGATGATCCTGAAGCTGGCCGCCTTCGGGCTCTTTGATTACCTGCGGAACCCCTACAACATCTTCGACAGCATCATCGTCATCATCAGGTACCCCTCCCCCACCTCCTGCTCTGCAGCAGGGCAGGGGACAGTGCTCGGATCCAGCCAGTGCACAGGTGATGAAGGAAGCCAACCACTCGGAGGCCGTCATCCAAATATATATATTTTTGAAATTCTTGATTTAGCAATATATATGCTTCTGGATTAATGCATTAAATAACAAGACGTAGCGGCAGGCCCGTGACTACCGTCACTCTAAAGGAGGGATGCACGTAACAAACAAATATTCCACCCACTGTCATGTAACATAAAGATATCTGTTATTTTGATTGCCCAAGAAGTCCTCGGGACTGCTAAATCTCTGTGATTTGCCGTTTATATTTGTAATCAGAGGAAGCATTAAACCTCCAGAGAGGACAGCGACGTTTATGGAGTTTTTAGATTTTGGCCATGACTTCCTGGTGGGGGGTCCCTGGAGCCGCAGCCAGCACGTTACCTTTGGGCGAATGAATTAGTGGATGAGTGGAAGCTCTCTGTCTCTTTGTCCTCCCGGCCTGGCCTCCCTCTGGCCCTGCGCCCCTGCTGGCTGGCCACAGCATCTGGGAGATCGTGGGGCAGGCAGACGGCGGGCTGTCCGTGCTGCGCACCTTCCGGCTGCTGCGGGTGCTGAAGCTGGTGCGCTTTATGCCCGCGCTGCGGCGGCAGCTCGTGGTGCTCATGAAGACCATGGACAACGTGGCCACCTTCTGCATGCTGCTCATGCTCTTCATCTTCATCTTCAGGTGAGCCCTGCCCACCCGGGGACCCCACTACAGGGCCAGTCAGGGCTGTGGGCAGGAGCATGGGGGAGTACATTCCTGTGGCCCTGGGCAGGTTCTTCCCAGGGAGTCTCCGTGTTCTCCTCTGGAAAATGGGACCAACACTGTCACCCGCCCCCACCTCCCCACCTTACTGTGTTGCCTGAGACCAAACCAGGTGGGAAGGCAGAGCGTGGTGGATGGGAACCCTCGAGCCGCCCCCTCCCTCCCTTCCCCCCCCAGCATCCTCGGGATGCACATCTTTGGCTGCAAATTCAGCCTCCGCACGGATACGGGAGACACGGTTCCTGACAGGAAGAACTTTGACTCCCTGCTCTGGGCCATTGTCACAGTGTTCCAGGTGGGTGCATTTCAGGGGAGGGGATCCTGGGCAGCAGACCACCTGGGATGGGGTGGGGCTGAGGTTGACAGTGCCCATCCCTCCTGGTAGACAGAGGTGGCCCTGGGGGACCTCAGGACTGACTCGTCTCTCCCTCAACAGATCCTCACCCAGGAGGACTGGAACGTCGTCCTCTACAACGGCATGGCCTCCACCTCCCCCTGGGCCTCCCTTTACTTTGTCGCTCTCATGACCTTCGGCAACTATGTCCTCTTCAACTTGCTGGTGGCCATCCTGGTGGAGGGTTTCCAGGCCGAGGTGACCACAGCCCTGGGGGAGGAAGCGCCCCCAGCAGGGCCTGCAAGACTCTAGGCAGGGGAGAGGGAGCCTGGGTGGTGGGGGGCTGTGTCATGTCCTCAAAGGAGGGCTGCCCACGAGGCAGGGAGCCTCCGTCCCAGGAGGTACGCAGCTGGGGCCTGCGTCTGGGATTCCTGTTTCTCCCCCGAGGGTGAAGGACTAGGTCTTCCCATCTCTGAGACTCTAAAGCCCTGAGACCTGGAATTCTGGATCCTGCTCCCTCCATTTTCCAAGGCTTTGGGAATGCGTGCAGTCGGGCAGACGGGGGATTGTGGCCTAGATCCTCATTAGCTTCTACTTCCCCTTTCTGAGCCTCACTTTTCCCATCTGTAAAATGAGAGTGGAAACACCCATTGGCAAACCCAAGAGGGAAGGAGGGCGGGAAGGAGGGGAGTTGCCCTGCATGCTGACTGGCGCCCGCCTCCCAGGGGGATGCCAACCGCTCCTACTCCGATGAGGACCAGAGCTCATCCAACATGGAAGAGTATGACAAGTTCCAGGAGGCCCTGGACAGCAGCGGAGGTAAACAGGCCTCCACTCGTCACCTGGGGGCCAGGAGCCTTCACTGGAGACCCAGGTGGGCCCAGGGCACAGCATCTGCTCCCCTGGACCCCAGGCTCAGAGAGTGCTAATGCTCTGTGTTTGTTTTTTGTGTTACTACCTGAAAGAAACGCTGACTTTCCAAAAGAGGACACTCGTGGACCTCTGGGGTCCTGCCACAGGGCTAACTGCTGCCCACCCGCTTCCCTTCCCACAGTCTCTTGGGTAGAGCTGTGGGGCCTTCCGATGTGGCCTGGGCTGTGGTCCTAGCTGGTAACACGAGGCAGCTTGAGCCCAGCCACTCCAACCCAAGCCCTGGCTTCTGGGTAGCCCCGGCAGACTGCCTGCTTCCTGCCGTGGGCCAGGAAGCCAGGCTCCCTTCCCTTCGTACTGGGCGAAGGTCCAGGTTGGTCTGATCCCAGAGCCCTGGAGGCAGGGTGCAGGGGAGGCACACGGGATGAGGTGCAACCCGGAAGGCTTCCTGGTAGAGGAGTCTCCTCATAAAGTACTCCACTTCTGTTATGTCCACACCCTTTCCTTTGTCTTGTTTCCTTTGCTCTTGTTCTGTTCTGTCTTCCATCTGTCCCTCTCTTGCTTTTCCAGATCCCAAGCTCTGCCCAATCCCCTTGACCCCCAATGGGCACCTGGACCCTAGTCGCCCATTGGGCGGACACCTAGGTCCTGCTGGGGCTGTGGGCCCTGCGTCCCGCCTCTCGCTGCAGCCAGACCCCATGCTGGTGGCCCTGGACTCCCGCAAGAGCAGCGTCATGTCCCTGGGGCGGATGAGCTATGATCAGCGCTCCCTGGTGAGTCCTGTGGGTGGGGGCTCTGTCCAGAAGGGCCTCCCCCACTGGGATGTGGGTTGAAGGACCCCAGAGCCGGGTGCCTGCAACCTCAGCCTCACACTCGGGTGCACAGGCTTAGGACAGGGATTGCCCCAAGCCAGGCAGGACCATGTCTGTCACATTCCTGGGTGCCCAGTGCCAGAGTAGGACCTGGCAACAGGAATGACTGGGGTCAGGCACACAGAACTGGGTTTCATCTTGGTAGCAAATGTGTAGGGTCAAGAATTTGGGGTCAGGCAGACTAGAGCTGGAATCTGGCCTCTGTCACCTCTGAGCTGTGTGACCTTGAGCAAATTACCACTCTTCTCAGCCCTGGTTTCCTTTCCTGTAAAATAGGAAGGTGCTCTAGTTCCTCAAGGGAAACGAGGCAGCAGGGAGGGATTAGACCTCCAGGGGGACTTGTCCACGTGGGTGAGATGAGAGGCAGAGCAGGGAGAGGAGCCCCTAACACATCCGGTCGCCTGCTAGCCAGGCCGGGACCCTCTTAGAGCCACAGCGGGGCTTACAGGAGGCCTCACACCACGGGTGTGCGCGAGGACGCTGACCCGAGCCCTGGCTCCCCCGCAGTCCAGCACCCGGAGCTCCTACTATGGACCTTGGGGCCGCAGCGGGGCCTGGGCCTTGCATGGCCTTTATCAAGGGGCTTGAAATGAATGAGGTTGTGCACTGGGGACTGAACTCAGGGGCACTGGACCACTGAGCCACATCCCCAGCCCTAGTTTGTATTTATTTAGAGACAGGCCTGGCTGAGTTGATGTGAGGCTGGCTTGGAACTCCTATCATCCTTCCTCAGTACCACCCCCCACCGCCACCACCTGGTTACCTGTTTCTGTCTCTGGGTGGCTCACTGCTATCTCTGGGACTAGGCACAGTGACNGCCTGGAGGGCGGCGGGCATGGCCCCCGGGCACGAGGACTGCAACGGTAGGATGCCCAATATCGCTAAGGACGTCTTCACCAAGATGGACGACCGCCGGGATCGCGGGGAGGACGAGGAGGAGATCGACTACGTAAGTGGGGATCCCTCGGGAACCAGGAAGAGCGCTGTGCAAGCAGAGGTGGGGCTCGAGGGGGCGGGCCCGGGGGCGTGGCCAGAGCGGTGGGGCTTAAAATTGTGGTCCGAGGGGCGGGGCCAGAAAATGAAGGGGGGCTGGGGGGGGGCCTCCCCCGGGGAAGCGCTCCCCGCTGCCTGGGGTGGGGTGGGGTTCCGAGATCGCCCAGTGCCCAGTTGGCCCGAAGACCGGGTGGGCAGAGATAGGTCGCTGCGCGGTGCTGACCCTCCTGCGCTGGTCCTCCTCTCTCCAGACTCTGTGTTTCCGCGTCCGCAAGATGATGGATGTCTACAAGCCTGACTGGTGCGAGGTCCGCGAGGACTGGTCGGTCTACCTCTTCTCCCCGGAGAACAGGTGGGCCGGCCCCGCCTGCGGTGGGAGTTAGAGTAGGGGTAAGGTGTGGGAGGGAAAGCTCTCTGCCAAGCTGGGCAAGGCCATACCCCAGAGACGGGGGCGGCAGGACAGGGGGTTTAGTGGGCATTTCCTGTAGCCCAGGCCAGTTCTGTGCTGGCACCCAGTTGGGCAGATTCTCTAAAGGTCTGGGGTACACACATGAAGGGAGCATCAGAAGGCTTCCTGGAGGAGGAGGCTGGGCTTTGTAGGCAGATAACAGTCCAGTGGGTGCAGGAGGGAGGGGGAGAGGGGAAGAGGATTGCAGAAGGAGGAAGCTGGTCCAGGAGGAGGGAGCAGCTGAGGGACTACCTGGGTGTTAGGAAATGTGGTGTCCTTGTCTCCAGAGGACTGGAGTCTGGGATTTGGGCCGGTGTTCAGAGAGCCTTAAGTGCCAGGCAAGGTGGGTACCCTTTGCTGTGTGGGTGTGTGGTCTGCACCCTGAACAATGCAAAATCGGCACCTGTTGTGTGTCCAGAGGAGGAGAGGGATCACTTCCTCTAGGCCATCCTGCCCCTTGTGTGTGTGTGTCTGCATCCTCTGCCTCCCCTCTGGTCAGGATGGGAAGCAAACTGACACTCGTGGTGCCCTGCCTCTGCCTAGGTTCCGGGTCCTGTGTCAGACCATCATCTCCCACAAGCTCTTTGACTATGTGGTCCTGGCCTTCATCTTCCTTAACTGCATCACCATCGCCCTGGAGAGGCCCCAGATAGAGGCCAGCAGCACTGTGAGTAGCCACGGCCCTCAGAGAGGCCAGGCAGAGAGATGCAGCACCAGGCCTGCCCTGGGACAGTGAGCCAGACCAAGGGAGAGCTCAGCAGGGCCAGACTCCTGGCTCGTGGAGGGAGGGAGATGTGGCAGGGAGCTTGCCTCTGGGAGGGACAGGCCACCTTGAACTGAGAAGTGTTGGCCTCTCTGGCTGCCTCTTGGCTGATGGAGAGCGTGAGCGGGTGGCTGGGAGGTTTGAGCCCCCCGGGCCCACCGCATCTCCCGGCTCTTTCAGGAACGCATCTTCCTCACGGTGTCCAACTACATCTTCACGGCCATCTTCGTGGGCGAAATGACACTGAAGGTTGCTCTGGGCTTCACCTTCACTCCCAGCTCGGGGGGCCCCTGGCCCAGGCCCCGCCCCTCCCGCAGATTGTCACTGACCTGTCAGTCAGGGCCCGCCCCTGGGTTGGGCTCCTGGGACCCGGAGGGGTCAGCGGCAGGCCCCCTCTCCGGGAGTCACAACCTCGCCAGAAAGGCGAATGCAGGGAGAAACAGTGACCGTGTAACGGGGGAGCTGCTGGAGGTGCGGGGAGCAGGGGAAAGGTTCCCTCTGGGACGCTTTCCAGCGCGGTGGCTTCGCCTTGGGTTTGCCAGAAGTCCCGGGAGAACCTTAGAGGGAGGCTCCCGGGGCCTGACTCCGCCCCGTCCCCGCCTACTGCCCGCCCATCCCAGGGTCTGCGTGGAGCTGTCCCCTGCCCACTCGTTCTCGCCACCTGTCTGGCCCAGCCCATCTGTCCCCGCGCCCCCTTCCCGAAGACCCCTACCTCGTCCTTCCCTCGCCCTCGCCCTCCCCCTCGCTGCGGCGCCTTGGGCCCTGACCCCCGCCCCCGCCCCCGCCCCCCAGGCTCGGTCT
>NW_025999962.1:7711030-7724357 GCF_001458135.2 Marmota marmota marmota | reverse complement strand
GCGCCTTGGGCCTGACCCCGCCCCGCCCCGCCCCCAGGTGGTCTCGCTGGGCCTGTACTTCGGGGAGCAGGCGTATCTGCGCAGCAGCTGGAACGTGCTGGACGGCTTCCTCGTCTTCGTGTCCATCATCGACATCGTGGTGTCCTTGGCCTCGGCTGGGGGAGCCAAGATCTTGGGGGTCCTCCGAGTCCTGCGGCTCCTGCGCACCCTACGCCCTCTGCGGTGAGGACCCTTCCCCGGTGCAAATCACCCAGGTCTAAGCAGGCCCCTCACTCCTGCCCTTGTGACATGCGACTCATTTTGTCCTCCGATAGCGCACGTCTTTCTTTCGTTTCTTGGTACTAGGAATTGAACCCAGGGGCATTGAAGAAACATCGAGCCACATCCCCAGCCCCGCCTCTATACACACATACATATGTATGCATTTATGTGAATATATAATATACGTTTAATATATACATAAAATGTATATGTATTTATTTAGAGACAGGCCTGGCTGAGTTGATGTGAGGCTGGCTTGGAACTCCTATCATCCTTCCTCAGTACCACCCCCCACCGCCACCACCTGGTTACCTGTTTCTGTCTCTGGGTGGCTCACTGCTATCTCTGGGACTAGGCACAGTGACGGGAGGGCAGGTGCCCTTCTCCCTGTAGATCTGGGCTGCGGCCTGGCTCACCCCCTGGTCTGCTGACATCTGGGCACCTGCTTTCTCTTGGTTCCTTGCTGTCTTCCTCATGCCCTAGTGGGCTCAGTCCTGGAACTCACTCGGGGACTCAGCCTGGCTGCCTCCCCACAGCCATGGGCTCACAGCTCCCCGCCCTCCTTGCCCGCAGGGTCATCAGCCGGGCCCCTGGCCTGAAGCTGGTGGTGGAGACGCTCATCTCCTCCCTCAAGCCCATTGGGAACATCGTCCTGATCTGCTGTGCCTTCTTCATCATCTTTGGCATCTTGGGGGTGCAGGTGAGGGGGGTGGGAGGGTTCTGAGGCTGTGTAAGGGCACAGCCAGGGCAGAGGCCCCACCTGTGCTGGCTGACCTTGGGGCTCAGGGGAACCCAGTGGAGGGGCCGTGGTCCTTGCCTGAGTACAGGGCGGGCTGGGTAGATGCAGTCTGAGGCCTGGGTTCCTCTTGTGATTTGCAATGCCCCTCCTCCTGGGAGCACTGACCTTGCCCCCCTTATCCCCAGCTCTTCAAGGGCAAGTTCTACCACTGCCTGGGCGTGGACACCCGCAACATCACCAACCGCTCTGACTGCATGGCTGCCAACTACCGCTGGGTCCATCACAAGTACAACTTCGATAACCTGGGCCAGGTGTGTGCTGGCCACGCCCCCTGGGGGTGACAGCTCTTCAATGCCTATGGCCCTGAGATCTCAGAGCTGGCTCCAGTCCTGCCCTGCCAGGACTGTGACTTCTCTCCAAGCCCAGGTTTCCTACTCTGCAAAACGGGTGGAGGAACTGGCCCTCACAGGTAGTCTGAGGCTGAGATTCCGAATGCAGGTCCCCCCCCCAGTGCCTGGCCCGCAATAAGTTCTTCACTGAACTTTGGTCCTGGCCTCTGCCCCCACCCAGGGGGTCCTGACCCGAGCTGTAGAGTCAGCTACACCTGGTTGTGCGTTCCAGCTCTGCTGTGGAGTGGGGCGTGACCTCTTTGAAACTTGGTTTCTCATCTGTAGAAAGGGGCAGCAGCTGTGGGAGCCATCAGGGTGGCAGGCTCCTCGATCCAGGGTGGGTGCCCTCACCATCACCCACCCTGTCTGTACCCCATCCAGGCTGGCAGGCCCCACCAGAGCCCCTGTGCCCCTGGTCTCTTCTCCTGGAGGCCTGCCAGGCCTGACCCAGGGGCAGTGCCCCAGAGGAGAGTCCTCAGCTAGCTGCCTCCAAAGGGCCCCTCCCCACAGCCAGTCCCTCTGAGGGCCCTTCAGGAGCTAGGTCCAGGTGGCCCAGGCAGAGAGTGCCTGGCCCTGGGGCTCCCAAGGACGGAGCAAGATCTGGGCCGCCCTCTCCCACGCTCTCTCTGGGCAGCCCCTGGCTGGGTCGCCCGAGCTCTCATTCACAGGACTGGGCACCCCCACACCAGCTATGGGGGGAGCCAATGGACCTTGAGGGGCTGTGGTGGCCAGGAGACCATGTCAGAAACTGACTGCTGTCAGCTCGCCCCACCCCTTCTCCAGGGGCAGCCATCGAGTGTTTAATAAACTCAGTGTTTGGTGAACAGGGAAGGGTGCTGAAGGAAGCCGGGGGGGCCCTTTGTGAGCTTGCTCCTGGTCCCAGGTCCCCACCTAGCGCCAGCTCCTGCCTCCTTAGAAGGACCTGGTCTTTCCATTCTGGTTGCACTTGACCCCAGGCTGACTCCCTGGAGCCCCGAGCGGGTGTGCTCAGCGCTGAGTCTTGGTTGACTCCCTGGGGGGCACTTCCTGTTCCCTCAGGAAGTTCCAGATCCTCTCTGTTCTGCATCCTCAACTCTCAGTGGGCACAGCGGTGGGGGCCTTGGCATCTAGGGGCCTCCTGTACTTCCTCGCCGTCCCCTGCCTGCCTGCCACTCGGCCTGAGCACTTTGGGGGCACCCTCAGCACCATTCCCCACCTGGCAGGGGAAGAGGATGGGAGCTGTGCCCTAGAGGGTGGGAAGGGTGGGCCGGGCAGGGCCTGGCTTCTTGGCCCAGGGTGGCTGGAGCACAAGGGAAGGTGTGACTCTCTGCCCTGGGGAGGGGGCTTCCTGGGCAGACCGTGACTTCTGGGCAGCCCTGGTTATGTGGGGGCCCTTGTGGCCCCTAACCCTCCTTGTGCTCTGCTCTGCAAGGACAGCACAGGAGCCCTCACCCAAGTTCAGTGCAGAAAACCTTGGTTAAGCACCTGCTGTGTGCAAGATTGTGTGCTGGGTGATTTGGGACCAGCCTGTGACCCAGTTGAAGGACACGAGGACTCTGGCCTGACATCCATGTAGGAGCCCTGGCTGGCTGTCTCCCGTGGACCATCCCCTTTTCATATTTTACAGACCCAGAGACCTCAAGGAATTTGCCCCAGGTCGCCCAGCCAGTGAGTGGCAAAGGCTGGGCGGTAAGCCAGGGATCCTGGCTTCTCTGTCAGGAGATCCTGACTTCAAGATGCCGAGGGCGGCCTAGGGAGCACCCCCGGAGTTGTCAGGAAGCTTCTCATTTAAAATCTCAGTGGCTCCTCCCAGCGGCATTTACTGGTTCCCATTGGTGGGTGAGGAACAGGAGCACACAAGTTTTCGTGTTTGCGATCACACGACTGGTTAATTTCAGGACTGCAGCTGGAACTCAGACCCTGGGCTCTTCTTCCTGCACAGTAGCTATAGGGCACAGGGCAAGCACACAGTAGGTCCTCAGGAAGGTTTGTGGATTGAGAGCATAGCTCTGCCACACAGGGAAGCCCTCTTTGTCCCTCTGCCTCCCAAAGGCATTACAATGGAGAGCTGGAGATGCAGGTGTGGCCTGAGCCCCCTTGTCCCTCACCTCGTGCCCTCCCTCCCTTGTCTTCCAGGCTCTGATGTCCCTCTTTGTCCTGGCCTCCAAGGACGGCTGGGTGAACATCATGTACAACGGACTGGATGCTGTGGCTGTGGACCAGCAGGTGGGCATCGTGGGGCAGGGTGGGGCTGAACAGCAGGGAGGGGTAGGTCGCCGTTGGGGTCCGGTGGTCTGAAGCCTGTGCCAGGGGTTCTGGTGTCTCCCCGTGGTCAGCCCCAGCACACCTGTGACCAGCCTGTCACAGCACAGCCTCAGGTCCTGGCTGATCGTCACCCAGTGTTAGTGTACGCCATGGTTCCCTTCCCTTCTAGAACCCCTGCTCTGTACAGAGGAATCCCAGCTGGCTCCTGCCCAGAGGGGCGCAGACTCTAGGGGAGGAGGCCAAGTGCAGAAGGGAGGGCTGACCAGCCGGCAGAGGGAGAGCAGGTCCCAGGCAAGAGTCACGGGGAGGCAGGAGGCCAGGAGAGCTGAGTGTCCATGAGACCCCCCTGGCCATGGCAAGGGGCAGGAGTTCGTCCTGAGGGCACAGGGAGCCATGGAGAGTGGCGTGTCCTGCTGCTCAGGATGCCGGGGGCCCCTCCTGGGCTGTGGGGTGAGGGTGGGCCTGGGGATAGGGACAGGGTGGAAAGGGTCGGGGAGAAGTCTGGGCCTGAGAGAAAGCCTGGGCCTTGGCTCCAGAGGTCCCCTCTGCGTCTAGGCAGTGATTTCAGGCAAGACACACGCTGACCAGGGTTGGCTGTGTCCAGACCTAGGGAGCTTGAGGGGCTGGCTGGGAGGAGCAGGGCCAGCGTCTAGGTCAGGACAGGCCCACTCTGGAGGAGTTGGGCTGCAGGGATTCCAGGCCTGTGAGTGGCCTCTGGCTCTTGTTCTTATGGTCTTACCTGGTTAGACCCCAGAGCTGGAGGTGGTTGGGGGCATGGTGGGGAGGACACTTGGAGCACCTTCCTGCACCTGCTGTGTGCTCTGTCCCCCACCCCAGCAGTACATGGGCACATGCAGACTGCCAGGCAGTGACCGCCCCTCTGCTGTCTGCCTTGTTTCTGGTTGGATGGATAAGTGTGTGTATAGGTGTGTTTATATGTGTACGTATGTGTGAGTGGAGTGGGGGTGGGGAGGGGTGGATAACTGGATGGTTGGATAAATGAAGGGTGGGTGGGTGGATGGACAAGTGCATGGATGGATGTACAGATAAGTGGATGGACAGATGGGTGAGTGGATGGATGGATGGATGGACAAGTGGATGAATTATAGATGGATAGTTGGATAACTGAAGGGTGGGTGGATGGATGATGGATCAGTTGATGGGTATATGGATAGGTGTATGGACAGATGGATAGATGGACGGACAGATAAGTGGATGGACAGATGGATGAACAGATGGATGGGTGGATGGATGGATGGATAAGTGAAGGGGTAGGTAATAGATAAGTGGATGAATGAATGGGTGAATGGATGGATGGGTAAGTGGATGGGTGGAGGCTGGATGCTTGCCGAGGAGAGTGGATGGCTAGGTGAATGAGAGGGCAGGTGGATGTGCCCAGGAGCCAGCAGTTAGATTCGGGAAGGAGAAGGGTTCTCTGTGCTGAGTCCCTTCCTGTGCCAGGGGTGCGCACGCTCTGCCCACGGCCTCGCTCAAACCTCACAACTGCCCTGGAGGCCGCTGCTTCAGTCCCCCTGTAGCCCAGGCCGGGCGAGTCGGGTGCCCGCGTGGCCGCGCGGTGCCGGTTCAGCTCTCAGCCCTGGCTCTGCTCCCCGCAGCCTGTGACCAACCACAACCCCTGGATGCTGCTGTACTTCATCTCCTTCCTGCTCATCGTCAGCTTCTTCGTGCTCAACATGTTCGTGGGCGTGGTGGTGGAGAACTTCCACAAGTGCCGGCAGCACCAGGAGGCGGAGGAGGCGCGGCGGCGCGAGGAGAAGCGGCTGCGGCGCCTGGAGAAGAAGCGGCGCAGTGAGTGGGCAGCGCGGGGGGCCGGGGTGCGTGCTGTCGCCCAGCCAGGCCCCGTGACCCCAGCTGATGCTCCTCTGGAACCGAGGCTTGGGCCTGACCCCAGCCTCCAGGGAGCTGGAAGGAACAAAGGATGTGATCCTGGTGGTGGGACCTGGCCCTTCCGCCTAACCAGGTGGCACGAGTCCACTATCCCACCATCAACAAGGACAGGGCTGGAGGTGGTTCAGTCCAGGCAGAGGGCAAAACCAAAAAAATCTGGCCAGGCATGGTGGTGCACGCCTGCAATCCCAGTGGCTCAGGAGGCTGAGGCAAGAGGATCGAGAGTTCAAAGCCAGCCTCAGCAAAAGCGAGGAGCTAAGCAACTCAGTGAGACCCTGTCTCTAAATAAATACAAACTAGGGCTGGGGATGTGGCTCAGTGGTCCAGTGCCCCTGAGTTCAATCCCCAGTGACAAAAACAAAACAAAACAAAAAACCCAACATCTGGATGCCTGGCCCTGGGCCATGGGCCCCCTGTCCACCCCCATCTGGCAGCAGAGCCAGAGTGCCTGCTGAGGCCATGTTTGGGGTGTTTGGTGAGAATCTGTGTCCTGCCCCCTTGGCCTCCCTCCGCCACCTCTCACTCTTCCCCTCCTGGCACCCTGGCTGGGGGGCCTCACTTTGCTCCAGGGCCTGGGTGACCAGGGGGTTTTCCACCCCCAGCACCAGCCCCTCTGTGCTTTGTTCCCTTCCCCTTGGTTCCAACTGTGGTCTGGGCCACTCTCCCCACTGCAGAGGCCCAGAGGTTGCCCTACTACGCCACCTACTGTCACACGCGGCTGCTCATCCACTCCATGTGCACCAGCCACTACCTGGACATCTTCATCACCTTCATCATCTGCCTCAACGTGGTCACCATGTCCCTGGAGCACTACAACCAGCCCACGGTGAGCCCAGGGTTGCTCCCAGTTCACGGTCACAGGGTGAGAATGGGACCTTAGCAGAACCCCACCACAGGGACAGCATGGGCAGGGGGTCAGCTGATAGCAGGATCTGAGTCACCCCTCCATGTGGGGCCCTGTGCTGGGCACTGCAGGGGGAGGAGGCTCCAGACAGCCTCGCCCCGAGGGAGCTCAGGACAGCCTCGCCCCAGGGAGCTCACAGCTTGGTAGGGCAGATGCCCGCAACGGAATGGTCAGAGGGAAAGGCCACTCGTGCCTGGTGGGTGGGGGAGGTGACATTTGGGACAGCGTGACCAGTTCCTAGAATTGCAGACAAGGTGCACGAGGAGAATGTGAGGGGCAAGTGTATTCTAAAAACCTCAACTTAATGGAGTTGGGAGGAAAAGGGGAAAGAGCCTCCAGGGGAGGAATTCTGAGTGGTAGCACTGTTATGGATGAAGGGAAAGGAAGGAGACCCTGGTAGGACAACAGACACAGAGAACTTCCAAACTGACATGAAGAAACAGGATTCATGCTGTGCCCAGCACTGAACATTAGCTCATTTAATTTTCACAGTAATTTCCCAAGACAGGTGCTGTTATTTTCCACAATCAGGTTAAGAAATTGTCATAGGGACCAAGAACTCACCTAAGGTCACACAGTGAATAAGGAGTAAATGTTAAGCCAGGATTCATATCTATGCTGTCCGGTTAGGAAGTCCTTGACTGCTAACCCAGACTGCCTCCAAAGAGGACCAGCTGCACCAAGCCAGCACAAGGAGTAACAGGGAACAACAATGAAAAATGAATAATCTACATTAAAGAAGATGGAAGGAATAAAGCAAATATATGTATTCATACATATAAACATATATATACACATATACAGATAGTGTGTGTGTGTGTGTGTGTGTGTATGCCCCCATTGGGAAGGTGCCCATGTATGTATGCATATATTTGTACTAAACATGAATGGACTAAATTCTCTCCTAAAAGGCAGAGATTTTATGACTGGCAGAAGGTTGTTGGGGCAAGGTATGGGCTCTGGATCATGCTTCTCTTTGTCCCCTGGTAGTCCCTGGAGACAGCCCTCAAGTACTGCAACTACATGTTTACCACGGTCTTTGTGCTGGAGGCTGTGCTGAAGCTGGTGGCATTTGGCCTGAGACGCTTCTTCAAGGACCGGTGAGTGACTGGGCTGGGTGGGTGCAGCAGGGTGGAGAAGCAGTCCTGGCCTCTTGAGAGACCTGCAGAAGCCAGAGGGGAACCAATAAGCACCGAGACATTGATGGCCAGGGGCTCCCAGCGGCTGCCTATATCCCTGAGTAGGAAGTGCTTAGGTCTCACCTTAGGGTGCAGGGCATTCCACCAGGCTCCCCTCGGCCTCCAAGCCCGCATGCTAATCTTCCTTTTCAGAGAGAACAAGTGAGGCTCAGAGAGATGATCAATGGGTCCAAGGGAAAAGGTGGGCTCAATATTGAGATTTAGGATGGGCGCGGTGACACACACCTGTAATCCCAGCAGCTCGGAAAGCAGAGACAGGGGAATCCCGAGTTCAAAGCCAGCATCAGCAATGGTGAGGCACTAAGCAGCTCAGTGAGGCCTCTGTCTCTAAATAAAATACAAAGTAGGCCTGGGGATGGGGCTCAGTGGTTGAGTGCCCCTGAGTTCAATCCCCAGGACCAAAAAAATAAAATAAGTTTGAGATTTAGAAGTTGGAGCTCTATGCCTCTTACCCTGAGGAGGCCAGAGATGTTTATTTAGCTTGGTTGACCCCTTGCTTGGGGAGCAGAGGTCATGGGGGCATAGAGAGGGGACTGGAATCAGTGCATTTGGAGGCTGTTTGGGAAGGTGGTCACAGATCCCAGAGGGCCACAATAGGAGGGTGGAACCCTGAAGGCTCCCCAGCTACCGTGTGTCTGGGCCAGAGCGCTCCTCCCCCAACTCCCACTCCTGCCCTCTGCCTGTTGAGCAGGTGGAACCAGCTGGACCTGGCCATCGTGCTGCTGTCCGTCATGGGCATCACACTGGAGGAGATTGAGATCAACGCCGCCCTGCCCATCAACCCCACCATCATCCGCATCATGCGGGTTCTGCGCATTGCCCGGGGTGAGGGGCAGCGGCTGCCAGGGCAGGGAACGGGGGGCAAGTAGGGGCAGGATGAGACGCCCCATTCCCAGGGAGAGTCTACAGCAGCGGGGTGACGTGAGGGACTCTCTTTCGAGCAGAGCAGGAGCCAGGAAGTGCCCAGCCCCTCGCACCTGTGCCCACCCTCTGTCACCTCGTCACACCATGATCCCTGTGTCTAGTCTCAGACTGACAGAGCTCTAGTGGCTGCCTGGCATTTCTGCCAAGCTGGGCTGGGGACACTCAGTCCTCAGCACTTCCTCTGATCCGCTTGCCTCTCCCCAGAGGTGGGGAGGGCGTGCAGAGATTCAGGAGGGACACGAGTCCTCCTTCGCCCGAGGGGATGAGGGGTCCTGGGTGCTCACATTGGCTGCCTTTGCCTCCTCGGGGTTAATGACACGCGCCTTCCCACCTGCTCGGACCCACTCCCTATGGCTTCTTCACACCCACGTCCCCACCTCGGGCTGTGCACACCCCAGACATGGCATCCAGGGGCAGCCACGGGCAGGGCAGGCTCAGCTTGCAGGCTCCCCCACGTCCCACCTGTCCCCGTCGCACACATCTGCACATGCTGTGCACACTCAGTCCCTTGGGGCTGGGCTGAGCCAGCGGGCTGCGTGTCACCCACAGTGCTGAAGCTGTTGAAGATGGCCACGGGGATGCGGGCCCTGCTGGACACCGTGGTGCAGGCTCTGCCCCAGGTAAGAGTCGCTCCAGGAGGAACCTGTGGGAGGCCACGCAGGGGAGGGGACTCTGAGGCTCACCTAGAAGGCATGGCCTGTGGTGTGGAGGGAGGGGTCAGAATGAGACCCTGGCCTGGGAGGGGGACCTTGAGCAGTCAGTGTGTGCCAGGCCCCACTGCCACCCCCTCCCCAGTGCCTGGGGCTCTGCTCAGGTGGCCTGGGCACTGAGCCCCCGGGGCATTCACTGATTCATTAGGACTTACCCAGTCTCAAGGGCCTTTGGGGTCTTAAGACCAGCGGTGTAGACACAGCACACTCAAAATGGGAATGAAGACGGCCCAGGGAAGGTGGGGGCCTTGCTGGGGATGCCAGTGGGTTCTCTTCTCAAGTTTAGTGTGAGCTTCCTGGCGGCCTGGTTACAGAGGGAGGGTGACAGGCTCTCCTCCTGTCTGGTGGGAGAGGAAGGGCATTCGCTCAGAGATGGGCTTCCCCCTCACACATGGGAGATGGCAGGGGTGGGGTGCAGAGCTTGGGGGTGTGCGGCAGGAAGTGAGCTGGAGCCACCAGGCTTGGGATCAAAGTGTGGGCGCCAGGCATGCGTCTGACCTTCTCCTGCCTCGGTCTCCTTGCCCGTGGAGGGGGTGCTGGCAGTGCTGAGGCTGGGGGGCCGGGGCAGGTTTGCACACGGTGGCAGCTCGCAGAGCACAGGCAGAGCCTGCTCCACGCGGTGCCGGCTGAGCAGCTGGAGGTGGGAGCGGGTGTGGTGGTGGTGGGTGCCCAGCCTCCTGGCTCCCTGCTGTGCCCCTCTCCTGAGCTCTGACCCTGAGCACCCTGTCCTGGCCCCCAGTGCTGCACTGGCGCGGGGCACGTGGAGGTCCAGGAGGGTCCAGCTTTCCATAGGAGGTAGACGGTGGTCATTACAGTCACGTCAGCACTTTAGGAGAGCACATGACAAGTATAGTGTGTCCGTGGGTCGGGGGGGGAGCTTGCCCACGACATCTGCTGTGTGGACAGTGGACATTTCCTCAGTGGTACGTGAAGCCTGGTGGCAAGGAGACCTTGACCCTTTCCGTGCAGAGGGAGGAGGCCTCAGGGAAGGCTCCTCAGAGGAGGTGACCCAGGAGTTGGGCTTTGAGGCGTGAGGACGAGTCATTGAGCAAAGACAGAGGGAACAGGGTGTGCAAAGGTACCACGGGGTCCTTTCCCACAGGATTGAAGTCCCAGGTTCAAGATCAGGCTGGGAGGGGAACCCCAGGCCAGGACAGCAGACCTTGGTTCTGAGGCAGTAAACTTGGACGTTATCCTGCAGGGACGGGGTGCCACAGGAGGGTCTGGGCAAAGGAGGCCTTTTAGAAATTTGCCCTGATGACTGTGAGGAGAATGAAGGGGAGAGTGGAGGCCATCCAGGCCCTGGGGTGCTGGGGTGGAGGGAGAAGACTGATGGGAAGGTGAAGGGACCCTGGTTAAGGAGCCCCCAACCCTGGGCCTGAGCAGGGCGAGAAGCTGAGCTCCGAGGGCCTCTGCCACGCCAGATCCTTCTCAGCTGCCAGCTTCGCCTCCGAGGTGCCCACTAAGTGCTTGTCTCATTAGTGAACGGAAAGTGATTTAATGAGCCAGACACTGGCTTGGAGAGCGGCTGGGAAGGAAACTGCTCTGGAGCCTTCGTGATCAGGGGCTCACTTTCAGCAATTAGCAGGAACGCGCCTGATCCCACTCACCGGGCCTTCGGAGGGCCCGGGAGGGATGGCATTTCCAGGGCAGGGACAGATGGGCCTTACCTTATCGGTGGCTCCAGGTGAAGGCGGTCTCAGGCGGGCCGATGGAACAGGGTTTGGAATCTGGGGCGTGTCCTCCCGCGGGAGCCATGGGACGCCACGCTGGCTGCGTCTCTGGTGTTCTGTGCCCACGGGCTGCGGGCCGTGAGGGTTGTCTGTTCCTCTCCGAGGCCCCGCGCTGGCCTGAGGAGCCACAGAGGACTTCACCCAGTCCTTAGGAGCAGGGTCTTCCCAGACCTGCAGAGGACAGTGCCAGGGCACACCTGTTACAGTGGTGCTGTCGGGATGTGTTCATTCCACCAGGGGAATCCAGGCGGGCTTCGCAAAAAGGTGGCATTGCCGCAGACTCCTGCGGGGCCGAGGGGCGTGGCTGGGCGTGGCCTGCGGGTGGGTGTGGCTTGGGAGGATGGTTCAGGGATGCGAATGAGCCAGCCGGGTGTGGAAACAGGTGAAGACTTGGCTAGCGTTTCATTATTCTGTGCCCATGCTGTCCCGCCCACCCTCCAGGAGGTCGCGGGGGCAGCCATGGGCACACAGCTGGGCCTTTGCTGCACCCTCCCTGGCCAGGGCCACCGCCCCTGCCCTCTGCCCACCCAGCCCCTCTGCTGCTGACCACTGGCCCCGCCTGCCTCTCCCTGCAGGTGGGCAACCTGGGCCTCCTCTTTATGCTGCTCTTCTTCATCTACGCTGCCCTGGGGGTGGAGCTCTTTGGGAAGCTGGGTGAGTGACCCCTGAGGCCTGCTGGGGTGGGGCTGGAGGAGGCCCTGGCAGCCTGGGGGAGCCTGAGCCACCCCTCCACTCTGTCACTGTACTGAGAGATGCCCCGGTGGGTGGAGCCTGAGCTTCTATGGGTGGCCCCTGGCCCACATGTGCTCCTGGCCTGTGGTGGTCCCTTAGGCCCCAGCTGTCTGGTCCCCAGGGACCCTGTCATCCCCTGCCCCTGGGCCAGTGTCCTTCTTCAGCCAGGACCTCCCCAGCAAGCAGAGGGGCCCAGACAGGGCAGAGGGCAGCGTGGCACTGAGCTCAGCCCTTGGATCAGCCCCGAGGTTAGCTCCAGAAAGTGGGTTCTCTGAGGGGCTGGCCCCTACCCCACCCCATCCTCTTTCAGCCCTGATTCTTGGGTTGGAGGAGAAGCTGGATGCTCCTGAACCTGAGCCCCAGCCTGCGTAGCACCTCCCTAGCCCGGTGTCTCTAGCTGTAGACAGTCTGCACGCACCGGGGGTCATGGTGGGGAATCTGGGAGGAAGCTGGGGGCCCCCTCAGGTTGGGCTGTGCAGGAGGCTCTGTCTGTGGGACGGGCTGAGCCCCTCTCTGCTTTCAGTCTGCAATGACGAGAACCCTTGCGAGGGCATGAGCCGGCACGCCACCTTTGAGAACTTCGGCATGGCCTTCCTCACACTCTTCCAGGTCTCCACGGGCGACAACTGGAACGGGATCATGAAGGTGCTTGTGGGCGGCCTGGGGAGGGAGGCTGGGGGCGTGTTCTGAACTGAGTGCAGGTGCCACTCCTGCTAGTCACCGCACCCTCTTGCACACCCAGCGTCCTCTTGCACACAGGAGAGGAGCAGAGGGACCTGCCTGGGGCCCTGCGGCCCAGCAAGGTGGCTCTGAGGCCAGGATAGGTAGTGCCGTTCTCTAGGGGACGGACCTCTGCAAGAGCCCGGCAGGAGGGTGGAACATGGGGAGGCACCATTTGTCACCCGCTGACAGAGGTGAGGCCTTGGCCTCCTTGGGTGGAGACTGGCAGCCGAGTGTCCCTTTCCGCATCCCACATGGGCCTCTCTAGAATGACCCCAGCAAGTGAGAGGGACATCAGGGCGGCTGGGAGGAGGCGGGAGGAGCAGCCCCCTCACAGGGGTCCCGGCAGGTGGCGAAACCTCCCCTGCTTTGTTGGTTGGGGGTTGAGGTGACCTAAGAGCCAGACGGCAGGGACAGACCCCCTAGAAGACCCCTGGATGTCCTGGTTGGGCCTGATGGTGGCCCTGGGAAGCAGGGGGTGAAGTGGGTGGAGTGAGCAGGGAGGTGGCAGGGCCACTAGGGACCCAGCTGAAGCCGCAGATGCCACCACAAGCCAGGTGGGGTGGGGGCCGTGAGGACCTGGGGGGGGTCGGACTCCTGGCTGTCACCTCATGGCTCCCGCCCGCAGGACACGTTGCGGGACTGCACGCAGGAGGAGCACAGCTGCCTGAGCAGCCTGCAGTTCGTGTCGCCGCTGTACTTCGTCAGCTTCGTGCTCACCGCGCAGTTCGTGCTCATCAACGTGGTGGTGGCCGTGCTCATGAAACACCTGGACGACAGCAACAAGGAGGCGCAGGAGGACGCTGAGATGGACGCCGAGATCGAGCTGGAGATGGCACATGGCCTGGGCCCCAGCCCGCGGCC
>NW_025999962.1:7705527-7710064 GCF_001458135.2 Marmota marmota marmota | reverse complement strand
CCCTATGGCTTCTTCACACCCACGTCCCCACCTCGGGCTGTGCACACCCCAGACATGGCATCCAGGGGCAGCCACGGGCAGGGCAGGCTCAGCTTGCAGGCTCCCCCACGTCCCACCTGTCCCCACCCCGTCCCCGTCCGCCTAGGAGAACCTGTGGCTGGACAGCGTCTCTTTAATCATCAAGGACTCCTTGGAGGGGGAGCTGACCATCATCGACAACCTGTCCGGCTCCATCTTCCACCACTACGCCTCGCCTGCCGGCTGCGAGAAGTGTCACCATGACCAACAGGAGGTAGCAGCAGCTGGGGAGGAGGCTGGTCCTCGTGTGGGTGCCGTGAGGCCTGTAGGGGTCCTGCTCTGGGCCCCAGAGCCACGTGGTCCTGGAGGCTGGGCAGGTGGCCTCTGCCCGAGTCCCCGCAGCTTCCTGTCTCTCTGGGGGGGGGGGTACAGGGCTCTTGCTGGGGAGCCCCAGCCTCAGAGATCAGATCAGGTGAGATCAGTGGCCCCAAGTTCCCAGGGTCTCTGGGCCCTGCCTGTGACACACTGAGCAGGAAGTCCATCCAGGCGACAGGAGCCGACCTGGCCCAGCCTGCACAGGCACTTGGAGGTAGGCTACCAGGCTGGGCTCCCTTCAGAGGTGACCCCGTGTCACATCGTGGTCACTGTGCCCAACAGGCCCCTAGACCTCTCTGAACACTGCCCTCTGTCCTCCCTGAGTCCCGTCACCGGGTGCTCTGCTTCCCAGGCCTGCTGCCCCTGCCACAGGTGACCAGACACCGTCTCTCCCGCAGGTGCAGCTGGCCGAGACGGAGGCCTTCTCCCTGAACTCGGACAGGTCCTCGTCCATCCTGCTAGGTGACGACCTGAGCCTCGAGGACCCCGCGGCCTGCCCGCCTGGCCCCAAAGACAGCAAGGTGAGCAGCCCCCAGGCCCCTGCACCCTGTGCCGCCCTTCAGCAGGATTTGGGGTGCGCAGTGGCTGGGCTCAGGCAGGGTGCAGCCTAGTTAGTCGTCCTTGACTCTGAGAACAAGTCGTGGAAATCTGGG
This sequence comes from Marmota marmota marmota, assembly GCF_001458135.2. Classification (NCBI taxonomy): domain Eukaryota; kingdom Metazoa; phylum Chordata; class Mammalia; order Rodentia; family Sciuridae; genus Marmota; species Marmota marmota. The sequence continues at coordinate 7,709,018 of NW_025999962.1, read as the reverse complement.
GGTCTGAGTCCATCTGTCTTGAGGGGCATCCAGGTAGCTCTGGAGGACCTTCTTGGCAGGGCCACCCTGGGCTGCGGGGCTGAGGAATGCCAGAGCTCAGTTCTGAGGCCAGAAAGGAGGGTCATGCCCCCATTTACAGATGTACAGACAGAGGCTCAGCAGAGGGAAGGGCCATCCAAGGCCATGCGACAGGGAGGCTGCTGTGGCCTCTCCTCCTGTACCCTTGCCTCCACTGCCCTTGGCTTGGCTTCTGCCCTGGGCCAGGGTCTGCACAGGCCCTTGGTTCCAGAGGATGAGGGGGATCTGCTGCCCTCAAGGATCTAAAAGTCAAGAGGAGAGAAAACGGGGAACCACTGGTTGGGGTGTTGGAGGGGGCTGCCTGGAGGAGGGGCCCTTCCGCTGAGAGATGGGAAGGTGGCGCGTATTGAGGGTGGGGGAGGGGAGGTGGGGCCTTCCAGGGCAGATGGAACCAGGGACAGAGCAGCATGGCCATGAGGTGGCTGCGGCAGGCCCAGCCTCTGTCCCCCCTCCACCTTCCTGACCTGTCCACCTCCCTTTCCTGCAGGGTGAGCTGGGCCCGCCTGAGCCCACACGGGTGGGGGACCTGGGCGAGTGCTTCTTCCCCTTGTCCAACATGGCCATGTCCACGGGTGCAGAGAACTTCCTGTGTGAGATGGAGGCAATCCCCTTCAACCCTGTTCGGTCCTGGCTAAAACACGAGAGCAGCCAAGGTGAGGGATGGGGGCCCCCAGCCCCGCGAGCCTGATCTTGGGCATCTGCTTCAGACCGAGGTGGTTGAGTTCTTCCTTGGTATTTTTGCCCAGACTGTTATATTTATTCCAGAAAGAACCAGATGGATATCTGACAATGAGATAGACTCTGAGGTTTGATATAATTATGATAAAATATCAAGAGCCAAATGCTCCAGAGATGAGATAATAATTATAATAGGAGCTAGGCTAAGCTAATGCTGAGGTTCCTAGGAGCTGTGGTGAAAAGGGAAGCAGGTTGTGCACACAGTTCTCTTTGTTAAGCAGAAGGAAAGCCGCCTGATTATTGAGTTGTTTTGTAGAGGTAGGGGACTGAGCCTGCCTGTCCCTTGGGCTCACCTTTGCTTGTAGTCGTCTTGGAGGGTGACAGGTTCACAACACTTTCTGGGGAAGAGGGCAGAGAAAAGAAATCCAGCAAAAGAGAGACCCCAGACTCTGAGCCCACCCCAAGGCCTCTTGAAATGTCTGCCCTGGGTGCCTCTGAGGTACTGGGGTAGGTGCTTCTCCAAGGACCCTCACTAAAGCTAATAGCTTCTCTGCTGGACATGGTGGCTGAGGTGCCGAGACCACCAGACTTCTTTTTTTTTAATACTTACTTTTTAGTTATAGGTGGACACAATCTCTTTATTTTATTTTTATATGGTGCTGAGGATCGAACCCAGTGCCTTGTGCTTGCTAGGCGAGCACTCTACCCCTGAGCCCCAGCCCCCACCAGACTTCTTGAAGTAAAAATCTGGGCATAGGGTCGGACCCAAGAGCCTTTTTGATTGAATGGAATCTCATCCCCTTAGTGAACCATTTCTGTTGCCTTTTTCCTTAAACAATAAAGCCGTGTAGACGAGGAATCCCACCTGGGGACATTCAGGCTGTATGGCCATCTGGGGTGCCTACTTATATATTTCCAAATCCTGTGCCCACCCCATCCTGAAAGGTGTGGAGGGGACTGTGGGGAGGCTGCTGCTGCTCGTCCTCCCCAGCACACCCAAGCGCTGCCCTGGCCTCGGGCTCCCCAACCTGTGCCTCTCTCTCCATCCCCAGCACAGTCGACTGCTGGACCCTGCAGCTTCTGTCTGCTGGGCTCAGCCAGTGCAGGCCCCTGCCCAGAGCTGGGAAGGTCAGCCCTGACTGTTGTCCTAGAGGGCCAGGCCCCTGGGGTGACAGGCCTGAGGGCAACTATTGCTAGTGAGTCAGCACTTACTGAATACTTGGTTCTGGGGGAGACTCTGCCGCTGCTGCTTATTCAGGGCCTGCTGGATGCCTCCAGGTAGCATCTGGTCTGGTTTTCACAGGAAGAGACATGGTCAGGCCTTGAGCCTGGTCTGCTTGGCTCCTAAAGCTGTGGCTCTCTCAGTACCTGTCCTCCAGGAGTCACTCTGGCTGGCTCAGTGCTTCCTGCTGCTGACTGAGCTGGCTGACTGAGGCTCAGAGAGCAGGACTCGCTGTGGCCTTCCCTGGCAACCCCGTCAGAGTCTGCTCAGCGCCCAGCCTTCAGGGCCACCTGCAGCCTGAGCCTGCCCCAGCTCTGTCTCTTTTCTCCTCGGCAGTGCCCCCAACCCCCTATTCCCCAGATGCCTCCAGCCCACTGCTGACCATGCCTGCCGAGTTCTTCCACCCGGCTGTGTCTGCCAGCCAGAAAGCGCAGGATAAGGGCGCTGGCGCTGGGACCCTCCCCAAGATCGCCCTGCAGGGCTCCTGGGCATCCCTGCGGTCACCGAGTGTCAACTGCACGCTCCTCCGGCAGGTATGGGCACCCCCTGAGTTCATCAGAAGGGGATTTTGTGGGGGGTGGGGCTCTGGGTGGGTGTGGCAGGGGCTTGATGGGAGCAGAGGTGGAAGGTGGGGCTACTGGGTATTGGACTGCCTGGAGCTAGAGCCCCCATGTCACCGTGCACACAGAAGGACCACAGCACATAGTACAGAAGGACCACAGCACATAGTGCAGAGGCCAGCAGACCATTTGTGGTGGTGGAGGCGGGGCTGGCAGGCACTCCTGCCTCATTTATCCATTTAGGGATGGCTGACCCTGGCTGTGTCCTGGGGTGCCTGGGGTGCCAGGCGGTGTGCCCCAGCAGACAGCAGGCACAGTTTCCCTGCCCCAGGGCTGATAGCTCCTGTTTGGAGTGTGTGCAGCCGGGTGGGCGCAGAGAAGATAACTGTCTACATAGTGCAGTGTATTGGGAAGTGATGCATGCTGGGAGAGTGGGCACAGGGAGGGGCTGGGCGTGGGGGGCTGGCGGCCTTTCTGAGGAAGGTGGGGAGGTGCTGGTGGAAGGTGGGCCTGGAGGACAGGGGCCCTGCGGGTGTGAGCCCCTGCGGCGGGCCTCCTCCTCCTCGGCCCAACCTCATGTCTGGACTGAGCTGGCCCCCTGTGAAGGGCAGGGCTGGGTTCTGACTTGGGTCTGAGAAGATAACTCTGGCTGCCCACTGAGTGAGGGGCAGAGGGACAGGGTGCCTCATGCAGTGTCTGCCACGAGCCCCCATAAGCTCAGGTGTGGCAGAGGGCAAAGCTGTGAGACCTGGGAGTTCCTGAGGGGTTGGAGGGGCTGCGCCCACCCCAGAAGGATGGGCCCCTTCCAGCTGTAGGGACTCCGAAGGCCCCAGCCCCTCCTCCCTCCTGCAGGCCACCGTGAGTGACACGTCGCTGGACGCCAGCCCCAGCAGCTCGGCGGGCAGCCTGCAGACCACGCTGGAGGACAGCCTGACCCTGAGCGACAGTCCCCG
>NW_025999962.1:7601809-7704675 GCF_001458135.2 Marmota marmota marmota | reverse complement strand
TTGAGGAGGGTCGGCCAGCGGGGCTCGCGCGGCCCGGCCCCTCCGGCACATAGACGCATCTGTACGCAGCATAGATCCACGTAGACAGACGCATATATTTATTTTTTCTACTGAGAGCTTATGACTTCTAGAAAGTGCTAGAGTTGGGGGCAAGGCCGGGCCCTGGACAGGGGCTCGCTCTGCTGCTTAGGGCCAGGCCGCCCAGGGTGGATGGCCCTGCCCCGGCGGGGCAGCTGCAGTTTGGGTGGCTCCCGGGTTGGGAGCAGCTGGAGGGATTCTCAGGGCTCAGAGGCCCGAGACAGGCCCGGAAGAGGTGCAATTCAGGGTGCACTTTTTTTCCCTTTAAAGAAGAGACGCTGCTAAGATCTCCCCTCCACCCAAGTGTCGGGGTGTCTGTCTTGTCCTCTGACTGTTTTGTTGTTGTGAAGTCTTTTGTAGACACCTCAGAGCACACAAACTCCCTTAGTCAACCGGTTAGATGTTTTCTTAGGAAATCAGGGGCGAGTAGGCCTATTTTCTAAGGGCAGGGGTTAGGGAGAGGGCAGCTCCAAGGCTGGCAGGGGGCTCTAGTGCCAAATGAAGTCCTGACCTCAGTGAGCACTCTGGGGGGTGGGTTTCTGCCCCCTGGAAGGCCATGAGCTGGGATAGCTGCTTATACAGGATAGAGGACACATGAAGGGGCATTGAGCAGATTTCAAGGGTCAAGGGTACCCCCCTGGTCCATGCAGGTGCCCCTGGACTCAGCAGTCAGTTGTGTGGGACTTACTGCTGTAGCTGCGGCATAGGCCCAGGCTGCAGCTATTTCTGGGGTTGTGCTCACCCCCCACAGCAGCTCTTCTCCTTCCCTAGTGGAGTTCAGGGTACAGCAGGTCCCACGGGGTTCTAAGCAGGGAGCCACCTGCCCAGGCCTAGGGACCAGCCCCCTCCCTCCCCTCAGCTCCTTCACCCTGGAGACCCAGGTCCTCCGACCCCCTGATGGCCCATCCCTGGGTCTCTGTCTCACTGTCCCTAAGGTCAGGTCTGTGCTTTTCAAACAGGTTCTGGACTGGTGTTTTTATTTAGATAGTTATGCATTTTTCCATATTTATTAGAAAAAAACATAACGTGTTGAACCTGTGATTTCACAGGCATAGTGCTTAGGTCAAGGCTGAGTTCTAAAAAGCAAGTCGATCTAAAGTCAGTTTAAGGAAGGAGCTTGGAATGCGTTGGCAGCGGTGTCTGCAGATTTAGCAGAAATGCAGCAGGGTTGGCAAATGCCATGCTTTGGCCGTTGGGGGCCTTGGCCTCTGCTGACGCCTGCCCAGCTGTAGGGGATGTCCTTGCTCCCAAACCCTGACTTCAAAGACCTTGGCTTCCAGAGGGCTGTGTGGACAGGATCTGGGGGAATTCTAGGCTGCCCCGGGGACCCTTGGGGCCTGGGTGCTATAGCAGAGTGGAGAGGAGGTGGGTGATGGGCTTCACTGCCTGGAGGCCCTTCTCAGAGCTGAGGGGTGGGGGGGGGGAAGTGTCCTCAGGCCCACTGTGCACCTGAGAAGACCCAGGCCCAGAGGGGAAGTGGCCCTGGGGTCCTGCAGGGCCTGGCAGCAAAGAATCTGGGGTACCTGTGAAAGCCAGTGGAGGGCCAGGACCTCACACCTGGACAGTGTAAAAGCATCCCGGATCTTAAAGGTGGGCGATTTGGGGCGTCCAGCCTGGCGTAGGGCTGGTGTGCCCGTCACCTTCACAGGGACAAGTTCTGACACTGTCCATCAGCCTCTGTTTTTCTGGGCCCAGCCTCTGCCATCTTGTTTAATCTGCAGGGCGGCCCTGTGGGGGGTGGGGGTGCTGCTCCAAGCGGACTTTCCAGTGTCACTTGGTCCTCAGTGGCCGGCAGGGATTACGTCCCTTCACCCTGAACTGTGTGACCCTGCAATAAGCAGGCACGCGAGGAGGACATTCTAGGCAAAGGGACCAGCGTGAGCAAAGTCCAGGCCCAGCCGAGCAGGGCACACGAGAAGGTGGGAACAGCTGGACCTGGAGGCAGAGAAGCTGGGCCCCCGCGGCCGGCTCCAGCAAAGTGCCGAATGCCGATTCCAGGCATTTGCCCTTGTTCCCGTGGGTGTCAGGGACCAGGAAGCCGAGAGGCACCAGCCTGAACGCTGAGATGAATGTGGGTTGGGCAAACGGTCCCTCCTCCCCCTCCAACTCTGTGACCTGGGCTGTGTCCATCACAAAAGCACAAACTTACCCTAATCCACTTGGGCCTGGCTGTGGGGAGGATGGGGTTCCCGCGCCAACTCCCCTAAAGCTGTTTGTTTGCCAGGCTCTGTGGAGTGGAGACTGGTGGGCACCTTGGCATCTGCAGAGAGGGCCTCGGGACAAGACGGGCCGTGGCCTGCCCCTGGCCACGCTCCCTCCTTTCCCTGCAATGTCCTCTGCCCCAGGCAGCCCGTTGAAGGAGGACAAAGCGCACACTATCAGCCTGTCTGCCTGTCCCTGTCCCTCCCTGGGAGCCTGCCGCTCCAGCCCCCTTTGCTGCGCTGTGTAAGGGCTTGGGGTCTTAGAAGCCACTGTTTAGCCCATACACACATAAATATTTCTGTCTTTGTGCAATAATCAATGTTTCTGGCAGAGCCAGAGCCAAGCTGGGGCCTGCGGAGGAGGCAGAGGTCACCTCCTCAAGGAAGCCCTCGGCTGGCTCGGCCACTGTGGCTGCAGCACACCCCCACCCCATCACTGTACAGTTTCTATGGTGTGAATGAACTTCCCTCCTAGTTGCTGACGGCGCTGGTCCCTGCGGGCCCAGATGGCCCAGGCGTAGAGAGACCAAGCGGCCACCCCACCAGTGTTGTTTTGAATAAAACCCAGATACCTATTTAGGACTTTCTCCACGGGTCTTGGCTCTTCTTTCCTTAGACAGGGGTGTGTCAAGCTGGGTGTCTCCCAGGGAAAGGTGTGTGGCCTGGGGGGGGGGTCGGGGACCTAGAGACGCCCTAAGGCGGGTTCCTCTCCTGGCTGGGGTGTGAGTGGGGACCACGGACCACGGGGCATGGGAGGAGTCGGAGTGGCTTTCACTCTCTGGTGGTGTGGCTGAGATCTAGGGCGAGGGGGTCACATGGGAAGACAATCTCGTCACCTTTGGCTCTGTTTTCTGAATTCATATTAGCATTAGACTTTCTTGGCTGCAAAAGATGAAAACCCAACTCATACAGGCTTAAGAATGAAAAGAGACGCACAAAAGGAGGAAGAGAAGGGGAAAGGAAGGGAGGAAAGAAAAAGGAAAAAAATAGTGGCTCGAGTTATGAAAAAGCACAGAGATAGGACTGGCTTCAGGTTTGGCTGGATCAAGGATTCTAATGTGTCACTAGGATGCAGTCCCTCTCTGTTTCTTGGCTTCTACATTTGCTTCCCTCGTCTCCATGAGGCCACCAGCGGCCTGGGCCTGTCCACCCATGCCAGGTGAATATGAGTCTGTCCAGACAGCCTGGCGTGTCCTTGGGGAGGCCTCTCACTCAGCTTCACTGGGCTCCAGGCTGTGGGGATATTGCTCAGATTGGTCAGTCCCAAGTCACCAGACCACTCTGAGATCCAGGAATGGGTGACCTCTATGCCACAGCCTGAGAGCAGGGAAGGGAGAAAAGGCCAAGGAAATGGGGGTGTGCTGCTGGCAAAGGGGGGTGCTCTGAGCAGCAAGACCCAGAATTCCTTTCCTCCGGTCACGTCCCCTGGGTAGCGTGGGTCTCTTCCCTGCCCTTCAGCAAGAGGCCAAGAGACCCGCAACTTCGATGCTGGGTGCAGATGCCTGTGCTCCTGGCCTGGCCTTGTCCACCTCAGGCACCTGCCTCACTGTGGGCGCAGGCCCAGGGGCCCGAACACGGATGTGCTTCCTGTGTGAGGGTCTGCATGCTCGTGTGTGTGCACGTGTGTGTGCAGACACCAGCGCCGGCTCTGCTGTGGGTCTGTGAACAGGCCTGGCCCAGCCCTGGCGGCCTGGCCGGGTCCAGAGGGGCTTCTTAGATGGCCAAGCAGGCCTCTCTGCAGAGCAGGCCGCGGCCCTGGGTGTGAGAGCAGGCCCCTGGCGTGGCATTCGGGCCAGCAGCTCTGCGTCCTGAGCCCGCTGCCTGCGAAGCTGAGTGCTCAGGCTGACAGGTGCCTGGCAAGCCCCACACCTCCAGTGGCCTGTCTCCGGTCCCCTGAGGCAGGCGTGCTGGACTCCTCCTCCGGGGTGTTCTATAGGTGAGGGGTCTCGGGCTCAGTGTCCAATCCAGTGTCCAATCACTTCTGCCAGTCCCCTGTCCCTCCTGGGCCCCGGGCTTCAGAAGGCACGTCCCTGGAGACCTGGTATGGCCTTGACTCCCCCTTGCCTCCTTGGACATGGGCCCCTCCCTGCTCTCTTCTTGCTACTGTCCCCTCAGGCCTTATCACCCTGTGCAGCCCTGGGTTATCATGCCACCTCCCATGTGTCCTGCCAGGGCCAGGCCCTGTTCCCGGCGCTCTCCCGAGCATGGACTTCCTGGCCCTCTGTGGGCCGGGCTGGGCACAGCCCACAACCCTGGACGGAGGAGGCCTGGACGCAGGACCATCGAGGACCACGGGGCCGGGCCTGCTGCTCTCTGGGCTGAGGAGGTTGCAGGCTCTTCTGGAAAATGGCCCCAGCACTGCCCACCATGACCACCCAGCTCAGGTCGGGTGCTCCAGACCAAGGTGACCGTGTGGCTGGACCAGAGCCATGTGACTGGCCAGCGTGAGAGGTCCAGGGGCATGATGGGGGGGGAGCAGAGGAGAGAGTGCCCAGTGGAGGGTGGCACAGCCCGAGGCCCCAGAGCTGGGCCTTCTGCTGAGCACAGCCCGAGCCCGCTCTGCCCTACCTCTGACTGGCGGACTGCAGGCTCCCCCTGGTCAGGGGACACTGTGACTGATGGCTTCCCCAGGCCTAGGCAGGCAGCCACCCTCCCGCCCGTCACTCCCTGGGCTCCTCCCCACCTCCTGCTGACCCCCGCTGCACCCCACGCTGTCCCACCTGCCCCCAGCCCACGGAGATGACTGTCAGGAGGACGGTGCCTTCCTTCCGGGCCTCTCCTCCCCGCCTTGCTCTGCAGACCTGAGGCCAGGCCCCTCCCGGGCGGCCCTTCTTGGGTGGCTCCCTCAGGCTAGAGGGCCTTGTGGGTGCTGCTGCCCACCCACCTCTACCCCAGCCCGCCTTCCCCCGGGCTCAGCCTGGTGCCCCCACTGTGCTTGGGTGGGTGCTGCCCCTCTGCCCCTGGCTCCCCTTTCTCCCCCCACCCACCTCTCCTCCCCAGGGATGCATCTGTGTCCCCACTGGCCAGCCGGCCAAGGACCAAAGCCTCAGGAAGTGTCAGCCGGTGGCTGCTTTAAAACCCTGTCACTTCTCCACCTGAGGAAACAGGCCCAGGGAGGCACATGGCTTGGATCTGGAAGGTTCCCCGAAGCCTGATGTGTCGAGGACTTGGTCCCCGGTGTGGCCAGGTACTGAGGTGGGGACTTGGGGAAGTGATCGGATCCCGAGGGTCTGTCCCCAGCGCTGGACTCACCCCGAGGGCGTAGTGATCTGAGTGGACTGCGGTGGGTGGCGTGATGTGGGGGGGCCTGGCCGGGCCCTGGCCTGCTTCCCGGCTGCCATGAGCTGACCTGCTTCCTCCCGGGCCCCTCTGCCAGGTGCTGAGCCTCACCTCAGGCCCGAGTTGTGCAGTTGACCGAGCGAGCACCGAAGTCTCTGGAACCCGGAGCCAGCACAGAGCGCTTCCTCCTTTCAGTTGTCGGGTGTTTGAGTCACAGCAGTGGACACCCGGTTGCTCTGGGTCACACCGTGAGGCGGAGGCCAGGGGAGACCTCTAGGTGGGGAGCCCGTGTCCAGCCCTCCCATGGCCGCCAGGGCCCCAGGGGCAGAGCCCGTGGTGTTTTCCTCTCCGTCACCCATTAATAATGGGATTAAAGCAAGTTCCTGCCAAGGAGAGAGACTGGCTCTTAAGAAACAGCTCAAGCACATTGTAAGAGTGAAAACCGTCGGCCATCAGCACTTTTTACCTAGACCTGAATTCATGAATGTTAACCAAATAATCACAGGCACGGAGCTCTAATGCCTGCGATTATGCACAACCACCATTATGGCTGTAATGACAATTAGATTCCGGCTCGGCGGTGGCTTCCAGGAGGGAGGAATCCTCTGGTTTCCAGCGCTGTGACCTCGGATTGCCGTTGCCATGGCAGCGGGGCTGCGTGGGAATCTGTGGACAGGAGACTGGTCTTGTGGGGAGGTGCAGGACAAAGGTCCCTCCTCAGCCCGGAGCCTTAGTCAGAGCAAGAGGCTGGGGTGGCAGAAATGGCCAGTGCCCAGGGGCCCCTGCTGACTTCATCCCTTACCAGGCAATGGGCTGGCCCTGTGGGACACAGTGCTGTCACCTTTCAGTAAATATTAGTTGAGCACCTGCTAGGTACGGGGGATAGAGCAGTGGCAGGTCCCTGGGCGTGCTGAGCCCACAGTTCAGTGGGGACAGATAAGAAAGCAGACAGACATAGGAGCCTGGTCATCTCTGCCTGCGAAGGGCCAAGAAGGCACGGAAGCTGAAGTGACCGGGAGTGCCTGGAAGGGGTCCTTCTGCCCGCGTGGCCAGGGGAGGCCTAGCTGGGGAGGCCCGCAGGACAGCAAGAAGAGAATCCCGCAAAGGCAGTGGTGACCCTTTCAGAGAAGACAGCGGGGTAGGCAGAGGGGACACGGGACACAGCTAAAATCGAATTTCTGATAAATCACCCATAATTCCTAGTGCGAGCCTGTGTCACGCATCACCGAGACAGGCTGACCCTAACAGGTCGTTTGTTGCCATCTGAAATTCACAGGTACCTGGCCTCCTGGATTCGTCTTTGCTACATTCAGCCAGCCCGACAGAGAGCAGAGCTGCCGCCCACTCACCCCACGCCCTGCGCTGTCCTCCTGGAGGGTGGCTCACAGGTCCCCAGCCTGTTTCCCCCAAAAGCCCTGGGACTGGGTGAGGTCTGCAGGGCCCTGGGGCACTGGTCCTCACCCACCGTCCAGTGACTTCACTTCTCCTGCCTGCTTCTTCATCCCCACCCTCCTGCACCACCCTTCAAGGCCTCGACCCGGCTTACTGTCCAGAGAAACTTCTGTGCACCTTCCGCTTGGTCCCAGCCTGTGCAGACGCTCGGCACTTCACTGGCTGAAAATTAGCCATGCATATTTAAAATTTTTAATTAATTAATTTATGGTACTTGGGATTTAACCCAGGGGGACTTTAGCCACTGAACTATGTTTCCAGTTCTTTTGTTTTTATTTTGAGACAGGATCTTGCTAGGTTGCTGAGAACCTCCTAAGTTGCTGAGACTGATCTTGAACTTGCAACCCTCCTGCCTCAGCTTCCTGAATTGCTGGGGTTACAGATGAGCACCATCGCACTGGTTATAAATTTTATTATATAAAATATACATAACAGAGTTTCTCCTCTTAACCATTTTTAAGTTCTGCTGCATTGAGTATATTCACAGTGTAATGATGCCATCGCCACCACCCGTGTGCAAAACCTCTTCCTCTCCCTGGACTGAAATTGCAGCCTCTAAACACCAGCACCCTCATCCCCCATCTGCCTCCCAGCCTCTGGCAGTTGCCATTCTTCTTTCTCTGTCAATTCCAAGTACTTCATAGAGTGGAATCTAAGTATTTGTCCTTTTGTGATGGGAGAGTTTCACTCTGCACAATGTCCTTGAGGTTCGTTCTTCCTTTTTAAGGCTGAGTAATATTCATGGTGTGTGCCCGCCATATTGTTTTTCTGTTTGTTGATGGGCACCTGGCTTGCTTCCACCTTTTGGCTGTTGTGAGCAGTGCTGCTGTGCACTTGGGTGTGCAAATCTGCTCAAGTCCCTCTTTCTCTTCCTTAGTGTGCATTCCCCAAGTGGCATTGCTGGGCTAAGGGTAGGTGCTAGGTTCATTTCCTGAGGGACACCATGCCGCTTTCCACCTCGACTGACTGTCCCACGCTCCGACCTCAGGTGCTGGGATGGATGAGGCGTAAGTTCCTGGCCTCCTGTACTTTGTGTTTCTCTCTTTTCTTCCCCTCCTCTCTTTAGCTTGCTCTAGTCTGCTTGCCTGGGGGCGGGGGTGGGGTGGGGGTGAGACTTCCACTGTGTCTGGACTCCCTGACTTACTTCCAGAAGCCCAAAGAAGGACTCGGAGGGCTTGCAGAGGAGGGAGGGGAGAAGCAGGGAGGGGGAGGGCCTGCCGAAGTCCCCAGGGCCACACAAGGCCTGGAAGAAGCTGGAGCCACAGTCCCCAGGGCATGGGCTGGGCGGGGCAGGGCCCTGCTTCTAATGCCTGGTCACAGCATGAGGCAAACCCTCGGGTGGGACAGCGCTGGGGAACCACCCAGCTGACTGACGGGCAGAGAAGTGGGGCCTCCCTGTGCCCCCAGGAGGGTCAGAGCCTCCTCCACACGTGCTGTGTGGCCGGGCAGATGGCTCCAGCTCCGGGCTGTGCCCTCTTCCGAGCAGGCTGGGTCTGGCTGGCTGCAGTCAGCTCCTGGGCCTGCTCCCTGGGCAGGTCTCCTTACCTTGGGCCCAGACCTGAGCGCTCTGAGGCGGGGCTGAGGCCCTGGTGCTCCCCGGCAGGTGCTTCTCCTGCAGCCGCGGAGTCCTGGGGCCGGGGGTTCAGTGCACTTCTTGGGAGCCTCTTGGCCCCCCGCAGCCTTGTGCGTCTATTCTCATCCTTCTGCATCCAGGCCCGGGGTCTGTCTGTCTGTCTCTTTCTGTCTGTCCAGGCTCCTTGGCCTCCTTCTCACGGTGCGGGTGCCGGGCAGCTAGCACCTCAGGCAGGGTGCCCTCACCTGGCTGGAAGGGGCTCCCCATCTCTCACACGCTCCTTGGGTTCCAGTCCTGCCATCTGGCCCTTGGGTGTTTACAGCCCAGGGTGGCCCTTGCTGGGACAGTCGGGAACCAGGTGCTGTGCTGGTGCTGAGAACAGGGGCGCCCTCCCAGATCTAGAGAACGCCAGGCTGGGGCTTCTTGTCCCCCCATGCGCCACCCTCCACGTGCTGCTGAGGGGCACAGGACTTCCTGGGGGTGGGAGGGGCTACGTTGGCCCTCGGGGTCTCAGTCAGCTTCTTTCCACCAGGCCACATGGAGGGACATGGCCCAACACCTGTCACAGTGGTCCCTTCCATCTGTCCAGGTGGGTGCAGAAAGGGGGCACTAGGGTGGTGTTCCCAGCTGGTGATGGGTAGGCCTGGGGGTCCGAGATGCCCCACCCAAGGGTCCTTGATGGCTTCTCAGTTGGCTCACCATGACACCACCTCCGGGAACCTGTGTCCTGCCTGTGTCCCACCCCCCAGCCTGCCAGCTGGATCCGCTGACTTCCTTCCAAAGCATAGAGTACGTCAAAGTGACAGGTGTCATGGTGGGTGACAGAGACGGCTTCCTTCTTGCTTGCCCACTCCTGCTCTGTGGAAGCAGCAGCTGCGCAGTCAGCTGCCCTGGAGAAGCCCACGCGGGGGGGGACTTGAAAGGTGCCTCCCTCCAGCCAACCTCCAGGGGCCCTGAGGCCCCCAGTCCAGTGTCCCCGAGATGCTGAATCCTGCCCTTGCTCCCTGAGCGGCTGTGAAGCGGATCCCCCAGTCGAGCCTCAGCCTCAGATGAAACTGCAGCCGGAGGGTCTGCTCACCGTCCCCTGGTTCCTGGCCCACAGAACTGTGCAGTTACAAATGTGGTCATCTTTAGCTGCTGAACTTGGGGCAATTTTGTACATAGCCGGGAACTAATACAAGGACATTTTTTTCTGTGCTCTGAAATCATGTCCTATGTATCACATGACAATCTAGAAAGGGCAAAATTAATCTGTAACACAAAAGTCCCCTCAGAACAGTGGTTGGCTCCTGGTGTCCGGGCAGAGTTGTCTGGGAAGAGGTTTGGTAAGAAATGCCCACCCTCCTCTTCCTCCTCTTCTTCAGGTACTGGGGATTGAACCCACGGGGCACTTAACCACCGACCCACATCCCCAGCCCCTTTTAAAAAAATTTTTTTTTGAGTCAGGGTCTCGCTGAGTTGCTTAGGGCCTCACTAAGTTGCTGAGGCTGGCTTTGAACTCGCGATCCTCCTGCCTCAGTCTCCCAAGCTGCTAGGATCACAGGCGTGCGCCCCTGGCTAGTAATGCCTTTTATTCTGATAGCGCTTTGATTCGGGTAGCACTTTTATTCTGATAGTTCTCAGGTGTAAGCTTTTGTCAAAACGCAGCCAGAGCTTTTCAAGGCAGGTGCCTTTCACTGTCTGTGACTTTTACGTCAGAAACAGCGAGTGCCGAAGCATTCGGAGAAGGTGCGCGGTGTCTTCAATTTGCTGTGAAATGCACTGAGAAATAGGCTGTAACCCACGGGGACAGAGGGCTGGAGGGCCAGCAGGTCTGCGCTGAGACACTGGAGCGCCCCGCGAGTGGCCGCCAGCTGGGGGCGGGCTGGAGATTTCATAATAAGATCTTGTAGAAATTCTACCTCCCAGATACTCACAGCGTATTTAAGGGGGAAAAGTCGGAACCCTGCTGGATAGTAACTGGTCAAGGCCGAGGCTGTTTCTTTCAGTATGTGACTTCATTTCCTTCCTCCCTGGAGGGAAGCAGTGATGGTTTCCATTTGCATTTGGGGAAACTGAGGCTGGGGGAATCAGTCAATCAAGGGCAGAGCTGGGGTTTCTGCCTCCCCAGGGCCCAGGGTGGAGCTGCGTCGGCCTAGGGGGCCGTCTCTGCCTGGGCCTTACTTCCTCATCTCTGGAGCAGGATGCAGACGGCCAGGTGGGTGGAATCGGGCGCCATTGGCCTGTTTCTCGGGGCTCACTGCCCGGCTCTGGACGGCCTGGGGCTGTTTAGTCAGCTGTCTTCACTGCTGTGACTAAAGGACCCGCCTAAGACAACTGCAGAGGAGGGAAAGTTTATTTGAGGGCTCATGGCTTCAGAGATCTTGGTCCATAGAAGGCTGGCTCCATTCCTCATGGCGGGAGAGTGGTGGAGGGAAGCAGCTCACACGATGATCAGGAAGCAGAGAGACTCCACTCACCAGAAAAGATATGTCCCCCAAAGCCACGCCCCCAATGCCCCCCTCCTCCAGCCACACCCCACCTGCCCCAGTTACCGTTCAGTTACTGCCATCAGGGATTCATTCACTGACTAGGTTAAGGCTGTAACCCATCATTTCTCCTCTAAACCTTCTTGCTCACATGTGAGCTTTTGGGGGACACCACACCCAAACCATAACAGGGGCCCTCCTGGGTGGGAGGCAGCCTCAGGACCCACCAGGCCTTCTCTTTGCCCTGGGATGTATGTCTTGAGGAGTGTGGGGCGGGAAGGAGCAGGAGATGATGGGCTTCTAGGTGGACTTTGTTCCTGAGGCCTGGCCTCCGGGCAGCTGTGGCCTGAATGTGGAGCAGGCAGAACACAGCGACTCTCCCTCTCCACTGGCGGCTTTGGGGCAGTGCCACCGAGGTGCAGTTTCCGGGCTCTTCTCTCACTGAGTGTTTCCTGGAGAGAGGCTCAGGTTGGGCCAGGTGGCCACTGCGTCCCCCCGCCTCCTATTCCTGCAGCTCCTGCTGCTTGGGCATTTCATTCTGGGGGGGTGGGTGACAGGCTTGGGGTGGGGTGGGGGAGGCACCATTCCAGAAGAAAGCACAGATGTCGTAGCCTGTCATTCAAGGATAGTCCTAAGCTGGCTGAACCTGTCTCAGTGACATGGCCCCTGCTCCTCTCTGTTGCAGGAAGCTGTGCCCTGGACTGTCACACCTCCAGGCCTGGGCCCTGGCCATGCTCCCAGCCTGCATGACCCCTAGCACCTCACTATCCTGGAGACCCAGCTCCCCAGAGCCTTCCCTGAGCCCCAGGTGGAGTTGGCTGTCCCTTCTCCTGACCTCACGATGTCCCTCCACCCTCCTCTGGGACCCCCAGAGTGGGCCTGAGTTGGAAGCCCCTGGCTATGCCCATCAGCTCCAGCTGCCATGACAGAATGCCATGGCTACCCAGGGTCCTGGAGGAGGGACGTCCAGCAGCTTTGGCTCTTGATGAGGTTCTTGGTAAGTTCTCTTCCTGCTCGAGGTGGTGCCTTCTCTCTGTGTCCTCACAGGCCTTCTTTTTCGAGCCCAGAAGAGAGAGAATGAGCTCTGGTCTCTTCCTATTCTTGGCACAGGACGGGGGGCTGGGGACACACCCAGTCTAAAGCAGAGACCCACAGGGGCTCCTGAAAGACGGCCCAGGGTCTGCTCGGGGGCCTCTCAGAAGCCTGGTTTGGCTGACGCATCACTGAGGGGGTCACCACAGAGACAGGACACATAGGGCCGCGAGCCGCATAGCAACAAGTACGTTAGTGACTGGACGACACAGCCTGAATGTTTAGGTTTACAAAAGGTCACGCTGGGATGTTTGCACCATGACAAAATTGCCTAAATGAAGGCTTATCAGAATGTATCCTTATCACTGAGCAACAATGATTTTATAGAAACATTAGAGAGAGAGGGAGGGAGCGAGGGTATTAGGTGGGCGGGCGGGGCGGCGAGGGTGGGGCAGGCTGGACTGCACGTCCCAGGCTTGAGGCAAGATCCCGATTCTCTGGATAGCTCCAGTCTTCGCAGACGGGGCCTTCAAGCCATGGATGGGCCCCCATGTTATCCAGCTCAGTCCCTTTGTCGACCTTTAACTTGCTGAGGGTTAAGAACATCTAGACCAGTGTTTGAACACGTGCCGCAGCCCAGCCAGGCGGACACAGGACACACCGTCGCGTCCCAGCAGAGCCTGTTCCTGCGCTTGGTCTCATCAGCAGGGGCCCGTGACTTCCCCTGAGGCTGCTGAGAAGGTTAGAGGAGCGTGTGAGCGTCAGGGTCTTAGCTGGGTCCTCCAGCCTGCCGTGTCTCTGCAGACCTGTCTTGGGAATGACACCACTGTAAGAAAGAGGTCCTCCAGCCTAGAGGGGACCTCTGCAGCCAGGACAGGATCGTGGCCTCTTGACCTGTCTGCACAGAGGGTGCCAAGCATGCCAGGCAGGGTGTCACTAAGAGCTCTAAGGTGAGGCTTGCTAGCAGGGACGAGCCGTGATGTCCGCCAGCTCCTCCAGAGCACTCCCTGGGCTGTCCTTGGGACCCAGCCTGCTCCAACCTGGGGCAAGTCCTGCCTGATTCTTTGGTCTCCAGTGCTCTGGACCACAGGATTCCCCTCCCAGGCAGAGACCCACCCGGGTCCTGGAACCTCAGCCTCTAGCATCACCTCCTGAGTGACAGCCCCCACCCTCAGATGCACAGTGGCCATGATTCTTCTGTCTCAGGGTTACCTGTGTGCATCCGAGTCCCCAATTACCTGCGAACTCCTCCAGAGCTGTCAGCGTTGTCTGGAATCTCAGTGGCCAGAATAGGACCTGGTCCAGAGCTAAGAGACACATGGCAGGGAGGGGACCTTTTACAGTGGGTCCCTCGGGCTCTGTGACCCGGGTAAACACCCTTGACTTAGCTAAGCCTGGCAAAGGTTCTGCGAAGACCTAATTCATAGTATCACTGTAATGAGAGGTTAATTCGGGCTACACAGTGGCCTGGGAAGTAGCTAAGGCGTGCTGGCTGCTGTGGCAGGTACAGCCTTGAGTTCCGGCAGTTTTTCCTGCTTGAGTGACAACAGATGTGGTGGCAATTCTCTGTTAAGTAGTGACCCAGGTGCATCTTTCTTATGGCTCTGCCATCTCCACCTTGAAGCTTTCAAGGTCACTGAGGAAGGGGAAGAGCAGGAGGGTTGTATGGTTCAGATCTGGAAATGGTACCTACCATTTCCACTGGGTCCTATTGGATTGGATGCAGGCACATGGCCACATTCAGCTACATGGGAAACTGGGAATGTGATTCAACCGTGAGCCTCATGAAGGAAGAACTGGGTTGGGAGGAAGAGAGACCTGCTGTGCTGGGCTGTGGCCAGATCTTCTGGGGGGCGGGGTATGGGAGGAAGTCAGTCATCCATGGTGAGTCAGCATCTGCAGAAACCTCACACACAAAACTGGATCAAATGATTTCAGATGTCTGAATGATCAGAAATAAAAAGAAGTTAAACAATTGTTAAATTTTAAAAATGAGAATGTAGACACAGAAAAATATATTCTGAAAGTGGTCAGAGAGATAGGAAAAAAAGTCCAGTACAACTCCTAGAAATGAAAAATATACGAACTGAAATGGGAAATTCAATGGACGTGTTAGACAGACAGAGATTCAGTTTGGAGGGCAATTGGCAGACTGAGCAATGAAGCTGAAGCTATTCCTGGGATGTATAACACAGGACAGAAGAAAAACATGGAAAAATATGGAGTGGAGGTGAGAGAGAGGAGGAGGTTGGCGTGAGAAGAAAGAACACAAATCCACTTGGAGTTCCTGAAGCTGGAAGAGAGCATGGGGTGAAAGTCATTATTCAAAGAGATGATGGCTGAGAAATTTTCAGAATTGCTAGAAGACATGAATTTCAGTTCAGACAGCACAAACAAGAAACTTTATTTTTGTTTTTTTTCTTAAGCCATAATTGGACCCATCATGGTGATGTAGAATAGGAAAAGGAAGGTTTTAAAAGAAGCCAGAGAGAAGAGACAAATCTTCTACAAATGCACGCATATTAGACTGAAGGCAAATGTCTCAGCAGTGAGAACAGAGGCCAGAAGCTTAGAAGTGTAACAGCATCAGGTATGAAAATATACAGTCAGTAACTGTCCACCCAGGGTCTCTACCTTTCAAGAAGATGAAGACATCTTCAGACAGAGCTCAGGGAGTGGAGACCCTCACTGGGGCCATTTCTATAGGAAAATGATTCGGGAAGGAAGGTCCAAGAGACCAGTCCAGGAGAGCAAGGAAAGGGCTCCAGGTGCGGGAAGCTCTAAGCTCACGTTTACTTTATACAGCAATTATACTAATGTCTGATTGGGGACGAAATAGAGCAAGCCTCCAGGGTGCTGTGTCCCCTTGGTGGTTACTTTAATGCTATTTAGGGAAACCCTAAATCACGGGTTCTTTCAGAAATGCTTTCTGCTTTGCCGACGCTCCTCACACACACTTGGCCCACCTACGGGACCATCAGGCTCTGCCCCCAGAGCCCTGAAAACACCATCAGGCCCTGAACTCTGCAGCAGGGGAGAATTCCCAGGATGGGGTTCCCTCGGCCAGGTCTTCCCACGCCCCAGCCCAGTGGTTCTCACCTGGATCCCATACAGGTGGGCTCCCCCCACCCCAGAGCGTCTGATTCACCTGAAACTCTGCATTCTAACGAGTTTCGGGGGGCGGCGGCGGCCGGTCTTGGACCACAGCGTGAGAGTCAGTGCTGCAGCAGGGCAACACCAGGCCCTGCCCTCGGCTGCGAGGTGACTGCCCTCCTCCAGGAAGCCGGCAGCCCTCCCGGCCAGGGCTGCGTCCCCCTCCCCTCTGCATTTCACCAGTTCCTGCCCAGAGCAGAGTAGCCGCTCCAGCAGGGAAGGGCTGACTCCAATAATCTTAAAGGATCTTGGGGGGAGGGGGAGGTTAAAGACACCTTGGGGTCTTCTCCCCAACAAGAAGTCACACATAGGTGCACGCGCATGTCCTCTTCCTCTCACCTTCCTTTCCTCGGCTTTGGTGGAAACTTTACCTGGCCTTTTAGTGAGAGGGCTTGAGTGCCGGCTGGGTCCAGGCTGGGTGCGGGACTCGGGCTGTGCTACGCCCTTTGTTCTGGGTAAGCAGGGCTCCCTGGTTTTTTCTAAAGGTGGGATCATGGGTCCTGGAGACCCTCTCCAGACCCCAGCCTGCCCTCCTCCACTCTCTGCCTCAAAGGCCACGTCCCTTAGGGATTGATTCAGCGTCCTGACAAAGTCCTTCTTGTACCCTGCTCTGCTGAAGCTGTCAGCCTCCTGGCAGGGGAATTGAGTGGGACACCACGGACAATTGATCCCAGCAAGCTTAAGACATCCGTTCCAGGAGAAGGCCCCGCTGACAGGAGAGGCAGCTGCGCGGCCCCTGGCGAGACTCCTGCAGGCGCTGCTGCCGAGCCCCCGCCACATGGGGGCCTTGGGAGGGGCAGGGGACATGCTGGGTGTGTTGGGGGCACACCCGCCCTTCCAGGAGGGAGCTGGGGCCTGGGACTGCCCAAGAGGTAGCCAGAGGGCTCAGGAGTTCAGGGGGCACCTGGGGGTACTCAGGTGGCGATTTATGAAGTCAGATTAAGTCAGATTAAGTCAGATTAAGGAGACTGATGGCCTGTCCTTCAGCCAAGAAACGAGTTCTGCTACAAACCTTTGAAGGGCACGAAGGCAGAGGAGAGAAGCTTGGTGAAGAGTGGCCCAGGAGAGTAATGAGGAATCAGGGGGTGAAACAGGGCCGGATGCCAGGAGAGAGCTCCTGACTGTCAACCTGCCGGTGCTGGAAGCTGGCCCGGCTGGGGGAGCTGGGGCCTGCTCCCCTGAATCATGGAGTCTGACGGACAGGTGTGGGAGGCCTACGTGGGAGGTGGGGTGGGACTCAGCCCAAGACCAGGAGTCCGCATCACACTGACTGAACAATTATTCCCTTCTCTCGGGGCCACCTGGTCCAGAGGCAGGTGAGGCCCAGCCTGTGGCCCCAACCTGCAGGGAGCATCTGCAGGCTGCCTGAGGGCCAGGCCAGCTGGGAGTGACAGTGGTCTGAAGAGGAAAGCCATCTGTGGAGAGGGCCCCAGCTCTGCCAGTGACTGTCCTTAGGCTGTCTTTTGACAGGAACCAAAAGATTCCAATGCCCGCTTGACAGGGCCCCCAGGCCACAGGTCCCTGGTGGGGCAGGGGTGTAGCCACCAAGCGGGCAGGTTCCAGAGCCCAGCTTTCTGCTTAGGATCGCTGAAGCAAATTCCATTTCTTTGGAGAACCCCAAAGCAAATTATGATGGGGGGCTCTGCGTCCTGTGCTGAACAACTTAGGGAAGTATCGAGGCCCCGGGAGGGCTGCCCCTCCCTATGTTGGGAAGACATTTCGTGGGATGCCCGAGACGCACTCCAGAGCTGGCCGGTCATGTGGCTCTCAGGGGGCGAGCTGCACCGTGGAACCCACTCACAGCCACCTGAGTGGGAGCTTGAACTTTCCTCAACTACTGACCAGGCTGCTCAGCGTGCAGTTTCTTTCCCCCAGGCTGCAGATGCCAGCCCCTTGGGGCCTGTCCACCTGCTGAGTGATCAGAGGACAATTGCCTGGGCAAGCTTCTGCCGGAGGAAACCACCTGTGACTCAGGCTCTGAGTCAGCGCCCAGCCCATGGGCACTGGCTGTGGGGGTGGGGCTGCCCTCCCTGGAGGATGGGGGACCCTGGGAGCGTGGGCCACAGAATGGCCCAGAATCATCATCATCCTGATTAAGTAGTTGGGGACAAGCTTGCAGCAGCTGCTCTGGTCTCTGTCTCCTTGGCCACTGTGCTGTGGCCGCCCTGGCTTGATGTCCAGGAGGCCCTGCCCCTGGGCCTGTCCCTCCCCATCTTCCCCCGGGTGCCCCACTTTGCCTAGGCCTCGCTGGGCTGTTGGTATCTTTCCCTGGCAGAGGGCAGCCTCAGAAACGTCATCTATCCACTTGTGGGGGTTTTATTTCCCTTGAACTTGGCGCCTGATGGTCAGGAGGGAGCAGCAGGAGATGAGGCACAAGTGCCAACCCCCCTGGCCAGCCCCTGCTCACCTGTGTGAGCAGCCCCCGGTCTCGGCCCTAGAGTCCTGGGGCAACCTCGGCTCCCCAGGGCTCTGAGCAGACCTGGGCTGAAGCGCTTGGCTGCGGAGCGGGGAGCACAGCTCAGCCCCTCGGTTCCTCTTCAGGGAAGGAGGCTTTGGGGGAGGTAATAAAAAACCAGGGGAGGGCGGCAGCGGCCCGCCGCCAAACAAGGTTTCTCATTAGTTTGAAAGATGGCCTCGGAGCCTGGACTGAAGGAAGGAAATGGATTGAGTCCTGATTAAGTAGTCGGACTCAGAGGCCTGCTGCCGGCCTCCGTCCTGACCTTCACAGAGGCTCTGCCCAGTCTGGGCCGCTTTAGAATTCCCGGCCAGCCTCCCCCACAAGACCAGGGCTGCCCAGTCAGCCTTTGGGGCTCCACACCCCTCCGTGCCCCGGCTTGGCCGAAGGACAGTGAGAGCGGGGACCCTGGTTGGAGGGGCTGGGTCTGCTCCTGTGGTGGCAGCGGTCTTGAACTGGTTGGTGTCTTTGTTTCTGGGGACCGTGGTGTCCTGGTGTCCTGCATAGAGCAACTCCCAGGATGCTCAGTTGAGCTGGGGGGGCTCTCCTGGCAGGCCCTGGGACCCCTGCTGCTGCAGTGCCTGACCTGGTCATCTGATGAGAGAGGCAGTCCTGGCCATCTGAGCCCAGGATGGTCATCTCCTGGAGGAGGGAGCATGACCACACGCTCTCCCAGAGGGTGCCATCCAGCTCTGAGGTGGGCGGAGCAATTGCTCAGCCTGGGAACTTCTTCCTGGATTAAGACCCTGAAACACAGAAGACACAAGGCACTGAAGTTGCTCAGACATGAGCATGCAGCCTCTGCGGTTGCACGGGACTGATGGGGCCAGTTGTCCCTGTCTTCTGAACACAACAGAAGATTCCTGGGCTGAGGTACAACGTGTTAGTGGCATTTCCATCACCTGGCTGGCAGGAGCACCTGCGGTCCCTTGGGGACCACCGAGGCTGTCATTAGGAAAGGCCTACGGGCTCCTAAATTAGTGACACGAGGCCTCTCCCTGTCCTGCGCTCCCAGTCGCCTGTGGCCCTGGGCCTCTTTCTCTTGACTTTCAATGCCACTCAGTGCCACCTGCAGGCAGAAGCCCACCTGGGCTCTGCTGAGTGCTCAGGGCCTGAGAACTTTGCCTGTTAACTGTTTCTGTCACTGTAAGTTGGACAGCACCTCTCCTGGCCCCGATGCCCCAAGTCGACACCCCAGGCTCTACGGCAAGTGCCAGGGCAAGTGACTGGACCCCTCCAGCCCTCGGCCCACTCTGCCAGGCTTCTCTACAAATGCTAGGCTGCCACAGTACCTGGGGTGGGGGCTGTTGTCCCCTGTCCCCCACCTGGAGGAAGAAAGAAAATGGATGCCCTCACCCTCCCACGCTCCCTGAGCCTTCTCAGATGACCCCTACTGATTTTCTAAGAGGCACTCATGGCATTTCCTCCTCCAGGAAGCCCTCCCTGAGCAGCAAATTGTCCCCCCCTCCATAATGTCTTTGCTTGTTTGCGACCCTCTGCTCCTAATGTCCTGTTTCCCTGGAATGCAACAAGCACTGCCCCAAATCCTGGCCCACGGAACTGGCCGACCCTGTCCTCCCTGAGGCCCTTGTTGCAGGACAGAAGCGGACTCTATCTGTATGGAGTCCCCCAAACATCAGACATCCATCCAGAAATGACTGGTGTGGCCATGCTGGTGCCAGCTGGGGCCCTGAAGCCAGGTGGCCAGCCTGGGGGGCTCTCAGATGCTAGGCCCCTTCTGCTCTGCTGTCGCCCTCCTCAGGGACCAGCTGTCCTGCCAGGAGGTCATGAGAGAGCCACGCCGGGCTCTCTGCTCAGGGCCGTGAGGGCCGAGGCCTAACTGTGCAGCTGGCAGCCCTTTCTCCCACATCCTGTTCACCTGCCGGGAAGGCCTACCATGTGGGTTCTGTGGTGTGTGTCCTCCGGAGCCCGGGGAGGACCCCACAGGGCCAGGGTGAGGATCCCTCTGGAATCCTCTCAAGCGCTTGGGCAAGTGAACCCCGGAGTCTGTGAGGTGGAGATGACAGAGACCAGATGGCCCTCGTCAGGGTGAGGACAAGGGTCACCTGTGCCCTGAACACTACCCTCTTCCCTGACGGTGTCCCTTCTCCTCATGAGGACGGGGCAGGGCGGGGAGTGGGCTGGTTATGAAATGTCATGCTGGGGAAACTTTTCTACTTCTTACCTTACATAAGCCTCAGCCATGTGTTCCTTGGAGACACCGTGTTCCCTGTTCCCACGCGGCAGGAGCGGGGAAGGCAGGACACGTGCTCCTTCTGAAGTGAGGCTGCTCTGTGGCGTCTCCTCGTTACCCTTGGCCTCAAGGCCCGGCAGTGGGGGCGCTCACAGCCCTGGGGGTGCTCACAGCCCTGGGGGCTCTGCAGAGTCAGGCCGTGCCAGGCTCAGCCGTCCTGGGGTGCCACTTGGCCGTGCAGCCTGGTCCTCTGCCGGTGGCAGAGCCGGTGCAGTTTCCTGTCGCCGTGCCCCCCCCAGTTCTCAGACATGCCACCTGCGCAAATCCAACCCTCTCCACAGACTTGAGAAACAGGGATTTGAGATCAAGGGGACCTGGGCCACAGGACACTTGCTAGAAGCAGAGGTGACACAGGAAGCTGTTGCAGTGTTGTGGCGCTTCCCTGTGGCCTGGTGGGGACTTCGTGGCTCAGCCTGGGTGACACATGCAGCATCGCATCTGGCCTGGTGGACAGGTGCTGGGCAGCTGCTCTCTGCAGCTTCCCGACCCTTCCCTCTGGAGGCCAGTTTGGGTGTAGAGGTGGCGGAGAGGATCAGAGGACTCCGGCTGATGAGGAGGCCCCAGGCCAGGGTTTTGGATCAGTCAGTTCACACGAGAGGAGGTTGTGGCGGACCCCAAGGGCCTCCCAGGACTTCCCTGCAGGGGAGGCATCTCTGGGCCTTTCTGCGGGGTGGTGCCTGCAGGCCTGTCCCTCCCTGTGCTCAGCCTCGCTCTCCACCCTGCAGGCTGACTTCCCCAGCAGCGCTGTTCCTTTGTCCCATGGCCTTGTCCTGTGTGTGCCTTAGGTTGTCCCTCAGCTGGGCCTCCAACTTCCAAAGCTCAGCACTGTCCACCTGACACCTCAGCCTTTCCAAATTCCCAGGACAGGAACCCCAGTAGCCGTGGTCTCTGGGATGGGAGAAGGGAGGAGACCTTGTGTCACTGGCTACAGAACAAGGCCGCTCTGGACGGTGCCTGTGTGCGTCTCCACCACAGCGAGAAGATGCGCCAACTATTTGTTGACTGCAGCTGCAGAAGCCCACAAGGGGCAGAGGCCCTGTGTGGCAGTCCCAGGAAATTTCACGAAGAGGATTTAGCCCAAGGTCATGGGCTTCTGAAGGACTTGTATGAATCCCGAGCACCTGGCCCCGGACCTGGCCAGGGGAGATTAGGACAGATGGAGTGAACCAGCATGTGAATGATGGCTTGGTTGTGAGGCCTGCACTGGACTCAGTTGGGAAGGTGGGGTGGACAGGGCCTGGGGCAGGACACCCAGCAGGCTGTAGGGCTAAGCCAATAGGTAGCAACCAGGGAGACCTTGGGCCCTTTGATCAGTAATTCCACTTCTGGGGATTTCTTCCATGAAATGACCTGCCCAAACACACAAAGATATTTAGTCCAGAGGGGAGTAAGTGGGATTAAAGCATTATAACCAGGGGGCATTTCCCCAGTGAGGCCAGGAAGCGGTAGAGAGCAGAGGCTGTCTATAGGGCCTGGTGGGAAAAGTCTGAGAGGCCGTGTGTGCGCCACGTGTGCCAGAAAAGACAAGCGGGGGTGGGGGTGTGGGGGGTGGGGCAAGAACACCCTGCAGGGCCGAGCTGGGGGGCGAGGAAGGAAAGCCGGCTTTTAAGCCTTTTGCTTTGTCCTTTGTATGCCTCTGTTTAAGAAGCAGGTCTTAAAAATGGAAACTAACAACAACAAGGAGTGATCCGCACCTTTCTGGCAGGAAGGAACAGGCTGCTTGTGAGTGAAGTGAGAAGTCTTAATCGTAAACCTATTCTCCCCAAACACGGAGGCAGGTGACCTTGGTGTAGATCAGGGCCCAGGCTGAGGCTCCGGAGGGGGTTGGCCACACCGGCAGGCCTGGGGCTTGGCCTCCAGCACCAGGGGCAGCAGGGCCGAGCCAGGGCCGACACAGGCCCAGGCTGAGAGCGGGCTGAGAGCCGACACCGGCTCTGGCTGGAGATGGCCATGGTGACTCCCCGCCGAGGCCCGCTGGCCTGAGCTCTAAGAGAAGGTCCTGCCTGCACAGTGGCCTGGAGGGTGGGCTCTGCAGAAAGATTTGCTGTTTCCTCTAAAGGGTTCTGGTGAACTTGACCTCTGTTTTGGGGAACAGAGGGGTCTGAGGAAGCAAAGGAGGGGGCTGCTGTTCTCTCCTGTGAAACTGACCCCCCTCAGCCCAGGCCAGCGGTGACTGCAGATGTTTCCCTTCCTGTGCAGCAGCTGAGATCACCGAGCAGGGCTTGCAAAGGCTGGTTGGAGGCAGAGCTGGGCACCACTCTCTGTAGCTGGGCCTTCGCTGAGATGGGTTCAGGGCTGGGCTGGCAGGGCGGGGGTGGATTTGGAAGAATCGGGTGAATTCGTGGTTTTTAATAACAGTAACTGAAAAGCAAGACAAGCCTGGGTTTGTCTCATTCTTCAGGGTGTCAGCAAGCTCCTGTGCCAGCACTCGGGGACAGTGCCCCCCTTCCTCTGCTCAGGTGCCCCCCCAGAGATGCTCAAGTAGGGCAAGCAGAACACTTAGTATTCAGTTTTTTTTTTTTGATGGATTTGGTTGGATTTAACATATTTAATGAACATTGCTTGAGTAGCTATTGCAATCTCATATATCCTAAAATGCCTAGAGTTTTGTATATATCACTTCTCTGAGGCCCACCACAAAGCCTGGGAGATCATTATCCCCCCCTGACAATGAGGACATGGAGGTGACCATGCAAGGTCTTATTTTGGGTATTGCCCGGCTGGGATGCTGCCCAGTCTGGTTCTCCCAGCCCAGAAGCCATCTTAGCCACAGCTCACGAGGAGCCAGGAACAAGAGCACGCTGTTAGACCTCCCTTCTTCTGCCATGTGTCACATCTGTCCCAAGTTATGACTTCTCTGTGACCAATCTAGACAAGAATGCGCCTGGGGAAGTCTGAGGCCAGTCCTTCTCCTGGAGCTCCTCTCCTTGTGTCCCCAGCACTACTGCCCTCCCAGGGCCACGCAGATCTCTGCCACAGACCCCAGACCTGCCTTCCCCAGAGCCTCCCAGCTCCGGGGAGGGAGAAATGAACTCCAATCCTGAGTCTGGGCTTCCTGGCCACAGGAACCTGGGGAAAGTGGCTTCTCTCCTCTGTGCCTTGGTTTCCTCACCTGTCAAATGTGGGCAAGACGATCACTGAATGAATGAAACGATGCAGTTAAAGAGCCTGGCGGGGTGCCCAGCACCCTGGAAGTGCTTAGTGACCACATGGCCTTGTTGCTGCCCGACTCCTCTAGGCCTCTTCTCTAGGCTGGAGCTAGGGAGCTGGGCAGCCTGTGAACCAGGACCCCAGGAGGCAGAGAGGACAGGCATCGCCTGCTCCTGACCCAAGGATGTGTGGTGACACGGGACCAACCTCTTAGACCCAGCCCCAGTCCCCACAGCCTCCTTCCCTATTCTGCCCAGTGCCAAGCCCTCAGGGTGCCACACCAGGATGCTGCCATCCCTACCCTCACCAGCCCCTGGTTCTGGATCCTGTGGCTTTGGAAGATGTGCCCCTCCCGTTGGCCCAGGGGCCCCTCACCTGAGGTTTAGAATAATGAGTGTGAGCCAGCCTGGCTGTCGGTCATGCTGGGGACCCTTGCGCGGGGGTGTGTGTGTGTGGCGGGGGGGGGACTGGCTTCAGGGTTCGGAATCAGTCAGTGGCAGCTCTCTGATTGGACAGCATGTCCTTGTTCCACTGTCCTAGCCAAAGCTGGGGGGCTGTGAGCACAAGGTGAGACCTTCCTGTTGGAAGCAGACAGCACCTACCTACTCATAGTCGGTCACCTCAGCTCTGCCCCTTCAGGTTCAGAAGCAGGGACAGTGTGGTGGACACTCATTCATTTTGGCCTTTGGAAAGGGGTGTGGACCCCCTCCCCGGCTGGGTGTCTCTGTCGTGTGAGTCTGGATAGGTTGTGCAGGGAGAGTATTCCCTCTAAGGAGGCTGAAAACCCTGGAGACCCCTCCCCTGCCTCCCCTGCCTCTGGGGCAGAGTGCACGGGGACTTGAACCAGAGGCTCAGGGGCTCGCTCTGTGGCTGCAGCTGTCCTGATTCCCAGGCCTGGCTCCTGCTGCAGAGGCCACGTGGTTGCCTTGCGGGCTCCAAGGCTCACTGGGGGCAAGTTCTGGTGGGCCACTCTGTGCCACAGTGGGGACAGCTCCCTGTCACAGCAGGCCACTGGTTCTGGGAGCTCCTGCCCGCCCAACCGAGGCCCTCTCACAATCCTTTATCGCCCATTTCCACAAAGTCATCTTCTGTGCTTATGACGAAGAGCACGACCCCTGGGCTCGTCCCCCAGCGCTGGCCCTTCCTGCCCTTCCCAACCTGAGGTGGGGCTCGGCTGTTGAGGAACATTTATGGGCTTCCTCCAGGGGCCAGCCCTGCCCGCCCTTCTGCCGGGGCCCTTTGTTCCCACAGGCCTCTGCGTGGCCTCAGCAAGTCCTTGCTGTGTGTGGGCACAGGGTGGCCCTCCTGAGGGATCCCCTCCAGCATTCCCCTGGGGCAGAGGGCAGGGAGAACCGGTCTTCCTGAAGTGGAGAGGGGACACTGCGCGGGGCAGGATGTGGCCTCTGAGAGCCAGAGCTCAGGACTTGTCTTTCTTGGGAAAGGGGAGGGAGGTGTGGGCTGCTGGAGATGGCGCTGGGTCAGCTGGGAGCTGGGAAGGAGGACAGAACTTCCCGGGGACAGACAGACAGAGGGACCCCACAGGGACACGTCTTCACTCTTTAACTGAGTAGGTGACGTACGCAGCCAGGAATGCCGAGTGCAGAGTGAGCTCGTCTCCGTGGACGCCTCCATTAACCGCCCGTGTGCCCACCTCCTCCCGACTCACCAGGCGCAACAGCCCCAGGTGGTATCAGCCCCTTACCCAGCCCCTCGACCGAGGCCACTGGCTCTTTCTGCTCATTGTTCCCAGGACAGCCGCTTCAGTCGGCTTTGTGATCGTCTTGGGGGCACCTGGGGACTCCCCTCTGGGGTATGTACTGGGGTGGGGCTGCCAGGTCTCTGGGTGGCGTGGTCCATGGCACAGATAATGCCACCATGGCTGCCACTGCGCCCAGACAGTATGTGCCCGTGGGAGCACCGGAGGATGGCTATGGGTCTATTTCCCTTGGAACACGTTCAACCGGAACACGGCCCTTGAACCCACAGGTAAGGCGTGCGCTGTACCAGGGTTTATTTTTTTCATGGCACACTTTATATTTACTTTCCTGTTGTCACCACAGCCGTCTTTGGGCCAAAGGGCATTGAAAGGGGACATGTACTTCTGAGGCAGCGTGGCCAGGGCAGTAGGGATAGGGAGACCCCCAGGGTGAGCGTGGAGTGTGTTGTCTGCAGGGCAGGCTGAACAGATGTTGGCTACAAGATAGCCCACGCACTCAAACCCCCCTCTGTCTGGTCCTTTATCACCTGTTTGCCTCAAGTCTGAACATTCAACCCTGCTTAAGGCTGAACACTTAACCCCCCTGGGCCAACAAGGCAGCTTGCAGACCCAGAGGCCCCATTAGATTTGGGCTATAAAAACTCCCTCCTGCCAGGACCCCTCTCTCTTGTTCTCTCTCTCCTTCTCTCTCTTGCTCTTTCTCTCTTGCTCTCTCTCTCTTGCTCTTTATCTTTCTTACGAGCGCTCTCTGTCTCTCTCTTGCTCTTGCTCTCTCCCTGTTCATCTCTTCTCTTTTCTCTCTCTCTCTTTCCTTCTTTCCTTTCTCTTTGTTGCACTGCTGCAATAAAGATCTTTTGGTTGCTCTGAGTGTTGTGGTCACTTTCCTTTCAGAGTGGAGCTGCCCCACCCCGCCGGAAGTTTCCCTCCTCTGCCAACCTTGGCTTCAGGCCTTCCCATTGTTGAGGAAATTAATAATTTCTCTGTGGAAACCAAGGCTCAGGGAGCTTAAGGGCCTGCCTTAGATCACACAGCCAATGAGAGGAGGCCAAGGTAAACGCTACCTTAGTGTGTGGCACTCAGAAAAGAGACACCTAACGTCAGAGGCCTGGGCCTCTATTGATGGTGGGGAGGAACAGTGACACCCCAAACCTTGCTCAGCAGAGCCAGGCCAGCCACCAGGCCTCTCTGCTTCATTCACAAGTGCCCCAGGTCTCCACCCTGGGATTCTATGGGCAGCGAGCAGCCAGCCCCTCTGTGAGGAGCTGTGTGCCGTGGGGCCTCCTGTCTATCCCTCCTGCTGTGAAGCCCCCAGGACACATCTGTTCCCGAGAAGCAGTTCCTGCCAGTCTTCCCTCTACCCCTTCGGGGGAACTTAGGGTCCCCAGGGCTTCACAGCTGCTGCCCGTGGCTTCACCTCCCCAGCTTCCCAGGGGGGCTGCCATGGGTGTGGACGTGCCCTCGGCTGCCCTCCTGCAGACGCCCCTGCTCCTGGGGCCTCAGGAGAAAATCCAAGGTTGTCTCCTCTAGGGTCCCGCACCTGCCCGCTCCCCAGAGCACTCCCACCAGGTGCTTGCTGGCCCTTCCCTGCACGTGCTCATCTGTGTGTGACTGTGTGACGGTGGCACGGGCCTGTCTCCCTGCCTGGAGGGCTCCCTGAGGACCCGCTCCAACAGCGTCTCTTCAACTCGCCACTGCGCCTGCCAATCAGCCTCTGGCAGAGGCTGCCCAGGGCCGCTGCCTCCCGCCCGCAGGACAAGTCCCTGGGCCTGGTTCGGGTGGCTGTCCCTGGAACAGTCTCTGTGGGGCAGCAGTGTGGCCTTGTCCGCAGTCAGCTCCTCAAGGCCACAGGCAAGTTGTGCTTCATCTTGGTGTCTTGATGCCTACTTGAGCCTGGCCTGCGGCAGAGGGGACTGAGAGCTGGGCACAGGTCACCGAGATCCGGTGGAGAGACAGCCACCGTCACTAACGTCTTTTGGCAGAGATGGGTGGGATGACATCCAGGGTTCAGGACTCCTAGGACGCCCCACGTCCACCAATAGAGGGCAGCAACAGGAGGTTGGGGTGTCGCGGGGGTGCTGGCGAGAGCTGGGCTCCAGGCGAGGCCAGTTGGGGGCTGTCAGGAAGCTTCTCAGAGACTCAGTTCCTGGTGGAGACGGAGGACAGGGTAAGAGGCTTATCTGTAGACTTCCCGGGGGACCCCGTGAAGCACCGTGTGGAGAAAACACTGTCTACATGGAGACCAGGCCGGCGGCATCTCCACTGCAACCAGCGGCCCTGCACCAACAGCGGCCCAGCCCCCCTCGGCTGTAGGGGAAGGGAGCTGGGAATGTGGCCGGCCTCGAGGACGCGGTGCTGAGTGAAATTGGCCGGTGACGACACACATACAGTGTGGCTCTGCTTCGTGAGGTGCTGGAGGAGTCGGAATCACTGAGCCAGCCAGGGGCCAGGGCAGGGACTAGCAGCTAATACGGGAGGCTGAGGAAGTTCTAGCAGGTGGATGGTGGGCTTGGTTGGCCCACACTGGGAATGTACCCAACACCACTGAGCTGGATGCTTAAAAAATGGTTGAGATGAGCCAGGTGCCGTGGTGCTCACCTGTAAGCCCAGCAGCTTGGGAGGCTGAGGCAGGAGGATCTCGAGTTCAAAGCCAGCCTCAGCAATGGTGAGGCCCTAAGCAACTCAGTGAGATTCTGGCTCTAAAAAAAAAAAACAAAATAGGGCTGGGGATGTGGCTCAGTGGTTGAGTGCCCCTGAGTTCAATCCCCAGCACCCCCCCCTAATAAATAAATAAATAAATAAATAAATAAAATGTTTGAGATGGTAAATTTCTGTTATGTACATTTTACCACAATTAAAAAATGTGTGATGGCCATTTAGGAATGGAACACAAGGGATGGACACATATAAAAGTGTGTGTGTGTCCTCTGTATAGGTGACAAGTAAAATCAAGGGGAGGGAGAAGTTTTAAGGGAGGCTGCCAGCCTCTGGGTCAGTGTCCTTCACGAAGAGCCGATATTGCTGGTAACATTTTGAAAGGTCAAATCCAATGGGAAGTTCAGCCCGCCGCCTAAATGCATGATAATGGCAATTTAAAAATTAATTACAAGGTCTCTCCTATGACACCCGGGTGCCAGCTCGTTGGTGCAGAGCCGGGAGGGCCAGTCATGCTCAAAGGTGCCAGTGCTCTCAGAAGGCTTTTCACTGTCCCTTCTATTCTCAGGAGCTGGCTAAGTGCTGCTTTGTGCCATTGTCCCAGACAACAATGGGCTTTGAAATGAAAAATGTTCCAGCCGACACAAAGGAGACACCTTTCTGATTCTAAGCCCAGAGGGGAATAAAGGCGCTACTTAGCTGAGGGCAGGGGAAGAGCTTCCAGGAAGGGAGCCTCACCCCCCACCCCCACCCGGTCCACAAGTCCACAATCACCTTGGAACTTCCCGAGCTGTATGGAGATATGGAGATGAGCGTCAGCTGACAGTGCACAGGCCGGGAGGAAGGCAGGATGGAGCCCCAGCTCCGGAGCCCTGCTAGAGCTCAGTGTGCTGTCATCTGACCACGCTCTCCCAACCCCTCTGGGGGTTGGGCACCATCCACATGAGCAACACAGTGCTTGGGAGGCTGAAGAAGTGCACTCAAGCTCTTCAGCAGTAACAGGAAAAGCCTGGATGGATTCGGTGCTTGCTCTGCCTGATTCTTTTATCATGGTGCCTGTCCCTTGCCTAGGGAGCCAACGCTTGGATTCTATTCCAAGTTTATATCTAGGAGGCCTTGGGTCTTGTGAAAATGGGTATAATTTCTGAATCAGTCAGTATGGCTGGGTTTTGCTGCAGTAACAAATAATGCATTCATGCTACATTCAGTGCTGGCTAACTGGGGACCCTGATTCATGTCTCCTCCTTTGGGGACCCAGGGCAGGGGGCAGTGACTTATACTGGAGAGGCTTTATTCATATGTATTGAGTGGCTTGGCCACAGCTAGAGTCCAAGGGTGGGAAGCGCTGCTTTGCTGTGGTCCTGGGAGGAGGGTATCCAGGTGTATTTGGTAAGAGTTCTCCCGCCCACCTGGGAGTGTCTCTGCTTGCCTCTAGGTTGTCATCAGGATGCAGAGAGAACTGTGGATGGCGCACTTTGAAAAACATCAAGCCCTGTACAGATGTAAATTACACATGTAAGACACAACCGCAAAACCCTGATGCATTATCATTGTTGCTACTGAGACTAATAATCCTTCCTGTCTCTCACATCACTCCAAGAGTTAGCTGTGGCCCTCCGTCAGCCCAAAGTCCTGGGTGGTGTCCCCTCCCTGCCAGGATAGAGGACTCAGGGCTGACCCCTCCCTGCGGCCACCCTCTTTGCTTTTGATTTCTGTGTGCCCACGGCCATTAGATTTTTCCCTCCCTCTGCTGAAGCTTCTATCATTATCCAACCCCGAAGCCACAGAAGCATCAGAATTTTAATAGACTTGGGCCCCAGAGCCTGCTAGCAACACATTATGATGCACAGCTACAGATGGAAAGTTCTGGGTCTTTAAGCTGCAACATGAACACTGCAATTTTGAAACTGTTCTGTGGGACCTCAGAACCCTGCTGAGGTAGGTGACTAGGTGACTTGGGAAAACAAGCAGCTGTGGGTGCCCACCTACTTGGTTCTGTTTTGCTGTCCCTGGGCCTGTCCCAAGGTTGTCAGAGCTTGGATACCAGGACTTCTTTAAAAAAAAAAAAAAAAAAGGAAAATTCATCCTATAAGATTGTTACAACCTCTGAAAGTCTCCAGATGTCTGTCACTGAGTTTATACTTCCCAAAGTGTCTCTCAGCCATTTCCCCTTCCCTTGGCACCTTTTTTTCCTTGCTTTCTGATATCTTCTAATATTCCTCGTTGCTCTCCCAGCCCCAGCTCTCTCTGACTCTCTGACTCTCTCTCTCTCTCTCTCTCTCACACCCTTTTCACCCTGTCTTCTTTCTGCACCTCCCCTCTGACAGGAGGTGCAGCGTAATGCCATTCTAGGAACACACCTTTGGTCTCAGGCAGCCCCAAGTTCAGCTCCTGGCCCTTGCAGGCTGTGTGCTCTCTGGCCATTCCTTAACCTCTCTGAGCCTACTTTCCTTTTCATAGCATGGGAAGGCAGCTCCCCGGGGAAGGTTTGCAAGGGCCTGGTGTGTGACTGCTTCAGTTCCGCACTCTGCCCCCTTCTCCCGAGGGCAGCCCTGGCTCCGCCCGGTGCCCCCTCCTCTGGGCAGGCCCGCTCCTTCCTGGTGGCCCTGTTCTCCCTGGTCTGTGGAGAGGGGCTCCTTGGACCCCGAGGTGGTCTCCCCACTGTGCAGTCCCCAGAGAGCTCTCCTGTAGCTCACCTGTCCCCACAACAGGCCACCCCCATGCCCGCCTCTGCAGCCACCCTTCATATGGCAACGGGCGGGAGCAGGAGTCAGTAAAGCTAACCTCAGAACAAGTGTGAGCACAGAAGGAGACGCTGGCCTGCGAGCACCAGGGCCCTGCGCAGCTCTGGGTCCTCCTCCCAGCTGGGGTCCTGCCGAGGCTCGGCCTCCTGGAGTTGTCAGAGGGCCTCCCTTCTCCCCGCCAGCAGGTCAGGAGTGCACATGGAGCCAGACGTGTGCATTAGGGGCTCCAGTGTTTGTGGGGAGCGAGACACAGGTCCCCAAGGTGAAAGTCACCCTGAAACCCTGGCCAAGGTCGATGGCTGCCGCAGCGAGGAGCTGAGCAGATAGCATTGCAAGGAGGCCGGGGCTCATCGGAGCCCCCCCACGCAGCAATTTGGAGAGAGCTTATTTATACGGATGAAGTACATCTCTAGGTCGTGGGAAAGCAGCCACCGTGAAATGTAATATAAAATCAGCTGTAATTTTGGAAATTGTAACGTGTCATGGAGTGATGCTGCACTGAGAGAAGTTTCTAGAAGTCAATGAGGAATCAAGAAGGAAAATCTAAGAGACCAGGTCAGAGCTGCTGAAGCCTCCTCCAGTGGACAGGAGTTGTCTCAGTGTCCCTTCCCTGTGGTTCTTTCTGTCTCAACAGATGTCCCCTAGGCTTCTGCAGTGTCCCAGCATTGCACTAGGTCCTTCGGACCCTGGCCTCAGGGACTTACCCTCTTCAAAAGCAAGAGGCTAGAATAGGGATGGGTTCTGCCTATCTCTCTGACCCCCTTCTGCATGGTATTCCCTGCACACAGGGCACCACGTCTGACCAGCCTTCTTAGCTTGCCCCTGCCTCAGGGCCTTTGTACGTGTACCCTTTAGGCCCAGGATGATATTTCCTTATATCTTTTCACGACTGTCTCCATCCCAGCATATGATCTTGGCTCAGCCGCCTCTGTAGAGGGGTCTCCTTTGATTAGTCGAACTCACTATCCTGCTTCTATCGGTTCTCTCTTATTTCCTTCTAACCCTTTCTACTCTTGGAAATTCCTATTTGGTTGTTTGCTGTCTGTGCTCCAGTAACTGGAATGGAAGGTCCTGGGAACAGAGATCTTACCCATCTTGTTCTCCCCTAGAGTCGCCTGGAGTCGAGCCTGGCACAGAGTAGGTGCTCAGTAAATGTTTACTGAAGAATAAAGTTCTGCACACATCGACGGAGCAGCTGCTGTGAGCCACGATCACAGAATCAGCAGCCGATTGACAGAGCGCTGTGCTGAAGGCGGCCTCTCATTTAATCTTTTTGGAGAGCTGGGGATCAAGCTCAGCACCATGAGCACGCCAAGCATTCACTCTGCCCCTGAGCTACATTCCCAGCCCACCACGTGATCTTTAAATGAGATACATTAAGAGGGGACTGCAGTTTTTTTTCCATTTTGTTACATACAAAGTGGACACCAGAAATGAAGATATCTGTGGTAGTCGACCATATTATTATTGCCAATTATTGGCTGTCTTGACTTGAAGGAGTCCCTGGGGCCCTGTTCCAGTGACAGCTGGCTCAGCCACGTGGTTCCCTTTGATCATGGAAATAGGATGGAAGCAACCACTGCCAGTTTGAGAGCCCCGTGGTGCTGGGTGCCGCTCAGCGGGGGACAGCTCATGCCTGTGCGCGGCCCTGGCGCAGC
Organism: Marmota marmota marmota; assembly: GCF_001458135.2. NCBI lineage: Eukaryota > Metazoa > Chordata > Mammalia > Rodentia > Sciuridae > Marmota > Marmota marmota. The sequence continues at coordinate 7,672,809 of NW_025999962.1, read as the reverse complement.
TCCCAGCACTGGCCAGGCCCTCCCTTCAGCCGCATCCCTTTTCCCTCCGGGTCCCTGCCTCTGGCCTGTGCCTCCCCCAGCAGAGGCAGCTGGGAAAATCGCTCATCTTTCCCACTTCGGCTTCCCTACCTGCAGGAGTGGGGGTAATGGCAGATCCAGGATTGTCTTGAGGACTGAGTTGACCTGCAAAGTGGGGGCTGCCGGGTCCTCTGCGGGTGTCTGATGCGGATGGACGCTTGCAAGCTGGTGCCAAGACAAACTCTGGCTGTGGAACACCTCTTCGATTTGGGCTTACGGTCCCCTCCTGGGGGGCTTGAGCACCTCTGGAATTGCTCATAAAGCCAGTGTTTCAGAGCCACAAAATTGGGGTGGCGGGTACCCCACGAGGGGCAGCCCTTGCACAAGTGCATTTTGAAGCAGGCTGCAGCCTCACTTGCATGGAGGCGGGGACACAGGAGCAGGCAGACAGAGGCCTGCCCACCCGGGAGAGCTGTCTGCTGTCGATGCTGCTCCTCAGGGCATGGGCTCCTGGGAACAGGGCAATTGATTTCTGTGTGGCAGACAAAAAGTCCTGCGCGACATGGGCCTGGAGAGACACTGTGCCAGGCGATCATTCCAGGCATGGCATTCGGTCTGTGTCCTTTTCAAAGAAGGCAGCGCATCAGTTGGCTTGGTTCTTCTCGGTGGATCCTGAAAACCCAGACACTGGAAAGGCTTCCTCTTGTCCATGAGCTGAAGCCCACAGACCTGTTGCAGAACAGCTCACACAACAAGGCCAGGCCAACCTGCAGCTCCCAGGACAATGCAAGATGTGTGGGAAACGTGGAGATGGGAGAAGGGACTAATGACTAATGTTTCCTGAGCATCTACTATGTGCAAGGCACCTGTGGCTTTATCTCATTTATTCTCACAGTAACTAAGCAAGGAGATGGGGAAGGAGCAGGGACTTAGGTGGGGAAGGAGCCGAGTAGCAGGCCCAGGGCTGCAGAGGCAGGAAAGGGCAGAGCGGGGATTGAACGCACAGTCTGACACCAAGAACCCTGTTTCCCATCCTGCCTCATCCCACAGCCTCTGCACAGTGAGGAGGACAGGAGGCAGTTGTCTCTGGGCCAGGCTGTGTCCCCTTGGCATCAGGACTGGGTGGAGCCTCAAGGGCTGGGAAGGGCTTGCTTTTATGGGACGCTGCTTTATCGCTCACCCGTGGTAGAGGAGAGGCTGCGTGGGGACAGGGACGCTGTCGAGGTCGAGCCGCACTCGGGAGCCTCCCGCTCTACTGTTTTGCTCCGGGAAGTTCCTGTTATCCGTGGGAAGCCTTAGGTGGAGAGGATTCATATCTGCCTTATCTTCTGAGAGAGACCACTTTCACGCCAGTGTCATTGCAGTACATTTCAGGGTCACCGGATCTTGTCAGCCTTCGCTAATCTTTCGAGCCTAACATGCAAATTATACTTGGTCGTGTACATACAGAAAGCCGCGTGACACCAGCGCTTGGCATGACCCCCACTTCAGGCACCCAATGGGGGGTCTTGCAGTGTAAGCCCTGTGCCCACCAAAAGAGATGTGGAGTCCTAATCCCAGGTACCTTAGAAGGGGACCTTATTTGGAAATAGGGTCTTTAGGGAGGTAATAAAATTAAAGCGAAGTCATGAGGCTGCATCGTGGGGCGGCGTGACCAGGGGTTCTTATAAAGGGAGATTGGAGACCCTGCCCAGAGGAGGGGGAGAGGAAGACACAGAGAGGGCGTGCTGTGTTACCGCAGCTCCAGGAATCTACAACAGTGACCTGGTGCTGGCCTCAGTTTCCCCTCAATGAAACCACAGCCCACGGCAACAGCACAACCTCTGTGGGAGGGCTTCAGTGACGTGTCTGCTGACAGCAGTGTCCCCCTGTGCGCTCCCGGAGGAGCTGCGGTAAAGCCACTGTCACCTCATTACGTTTCCAGAGCTGCTGTGTTGCCCAAGGGACAATTCAACACTCCGCATAGACAAGAGAGACTGGAGCACAATGCAGGGGTGGCTCAGGCCGCCTGTGAAGACAGAACCGCCGAGAGATGATGCTCATCCCACCCTCTCCCACCCCGGGATTACTTACGATTTCTTTAAAATTTGCAATTTTAATTAACAGATCATCTATTAATATTTAAGCTTCTGGGTTTATCTTTCCTGCAGTCATGGTCATGTGCTAAGAAGCTGGTGGATACTGCTATGTTCTAATGTTAACAGCAGAATTGTACCGAACTGCAGCAGATCAGTCATTGAAATTCACCCTCTTAATGATTGTCATTTAGGCGTCTAGACAAAATTGCTGATAACCACCCTCCCTCTTCAGCTCCTCTGAAGACTGTGAGGTGCTCTGGTTTGTGCAATAGTTTCCAGTAACTCTGACTTTTTTAGAGGAAGAAGCAGAGATTAATGAGCCACATGAAAACACTAATTTGCATATATTAAAGATGATAAAAAATGTTAATGGTTTAAACAAAGCTAACCTACAAGATTAAGAATACCGAATGCAATTTTAAGGGTAGAGACCTCTGTATCAGTTTTTGGCAGTTGATTGGAACCCAGATGTTTCCCTGTGCTTTAGAAGAGGGGCTGGAGGCCATGGAACTAATGGGAGAGGATACCTCATACGGACTGAATGTCTGCTTCCTTCCCCCACCCCTGCTCCCAAATTCAGGTTGAAATCCTAACACCCACTGTGATGGCTGTAGGAGGTGGAGCTTTTGGGAAATGTATTAGTCAGCTTTGCATAACTATAACAAAATACCTGAGGTAACTAACTTATAAAGAAGAAAGGTTTATTTTGGCTCACAATTCTGGAGGTTCCAGTCCAAGATTGAGAGTTTCCATTACTTTGGCCTTTGGCAAGGGCCGTGGGACATGGTGGGAGTGTGTAGCAGAGAGAAGGGCTCACCTCATGAACCAGGAGGCAGGAGAGAGACAGGAAGAGACAGAGAACAAGTTCCCACAATCCCCTCTGCAGACACATCCCTGCAACCTGAGGACCTCCCACTGGGCCCACCTTACGTAAGGTCCGCTGCTTCCTTATAGCACCATCCTGGGCACCAAGCCTCTAACACACGGCCTTGGGGGGACACCACTCATACTCAAACCATATTTAGCATACAGCCAGAGTGGCCAGGTCCTGAGAGTGGAGCCCCACAACAGGGTTAGTCCCTTTACGAGAAAGGACCCAGGAGAGCGCTCTTGCCCTTGTTGTGTCAGAGAAGTAGGACCCCTGTCCTCCCATCACAGGCGTCAAATGGCTGCTCCTTTGAGAACATCACAATGTATTTAGCTAAAGTTTTATGTGACACGGAGCCTTCAGACACGGAGGCCCACAGGCCCAGGGAGATGATGCTTGGGTCTAATGAGGTTGGAGAGTTGTGTGGAAATGAGCCCGAACAGACCTGGATGATGGGAGGTGACGCCCAGGGGGTGGCGGTGGGCAGCGGGGCCTGTCTGTCCAGGCTCTTCTTGGCCTGCCTGTCTGTCCAGGCTCTTCTTGGCCTTGCCAGGCAGCCTCCAAGTCCCCAGCAGGCCAAAGTGCCAGACTTTGGGCTGTGCTTTCCCGAGCCCCAACATCTTCTCTGTGCCACGGGAGGAGACAACAGGAAGTGTCCCAGGACTGCGAGGAGAAGTTCCCACTGTGCGCCGCCCGGTCTGTGGTGCGTTGTTCCCACAGTGGGTGTGGACCAAGGCTTGAGGTGGCCCAGCTTGCTCCTGAGAGCCGGTGACTCTGAGTCAGTCACCAGCCTCACCGAGGCCCCAACTCCTCCTCTGCCCACTCTCCAGTGAGCTGTGGGACTACACTGAGTGTGCTCAAGTTCTCTGCCAACTGTAAAGTGCTCCCCAAATGCCAGGAGGCCCAGGCCCAGGGGACAGGGCAGATTGAACAGGGGAGGCCTGAGGGGATGAAGGACCTGTGTCTTCTGAAAAGAAATCCCAAAGGAAATCTCCGGGCCTCAGGTGAGGCTTGCAGAGTGAAGGGCTCACCTCACGAACCAGGAGGCAGGAGACAGTTTCCCAGCCGACCCCTGCCTCCATGGCAGGTCAGACAGCCTTTGGGCCCTTTGATCCTAAGCGGCACACCTCGGACACCTCGTGGGGACCTGGGCTTGTTAAGGCAGTTACTGTAGCCTCCCCTTCAATAGAGTGGGGACAGTGTAGAGGCCCAGGTGGCAGAGCCGCTCAGCAGGGGTCCCAGCAGACAAGGCACGCCCAGGGAACACCCGCCCTGCCCTGGAGAAGCCCATTCCCTGGGGCACTTGGGTAGATCCTGATGGACACCTGTCTCTGGAAGGGTCCCTTCCCTCCTGGACTGTGAATGCAGGAGAGTTTTGGCTTCCTGCTTCCCGACAGCCAGGCAGCCCCCTGCCACACCAGATGAGGAAGGGCGCCTGCCCGGCCGCTCACGGCCCCCGAGGCCCCAACCCCACCTCCTGCCTGCTGTCTGGACCAGCCTCCCACCTGCTCGCTGCCAGCCTCAAGTCGGCTTCTCAGTGATGGCCCATCGGGGCCCTGACTTGCCACTCTGACCTTGAGATGCCCTTGGATTGTGTCCTCTGGAGGCAGCAGCCAGCCGGGCCTCTTGCTGGGTGCGCGGTTTCTTCCGTGTTGTAGTCCTTCCTCTCTTGGGTGTGGGCTTCTAGGGCTGAGTCCCCTGGTGTCACTGTTCCTAGCTTAGTCGCCTTTCCTTTTTGCTCCAGGAAGGTGGTGGAGGGGTACAGGTGGTCCTTGGGGTCAGCACTCCTGGGACTCCCCTAACCAATGGGTGTGGCAGGAAAGCAAATGTCCCACTGTCAGTTTCTCAAACAAACTGACCCCTAGGGGATGCTACTAACCTGCCCTGCCCCCTTTAAAAATAAGAATGAACTTGTGTTTCTCCTTCAGGGAACTGAGGGGAGGACTGATTTCTCCTTGAGTCTGTTGGCCACTTCTGAGTGGCTCTGTTTCAAGAGAATGTCATGCACCCCAGAGGCAGGGCCACGGTAGTGACGCAGACTTCCCACCTCTATGGTGAAGCTGTGGAAAGAGCTCTGTGCGCAGCCACACAACACCTCCGAGGTTTAATTAGGTGGAAAAGAAATTGGAACAGTCTCTTATCTCCAAGCCATCTTTTTAAAAAAAATTTTATAGTTGTAGATGGACAGCATGCCTTTATTTATTTATTTATTTTTACGTGGTGCTGAGGATCAAACCCAATACCGCACATAAGCTAGGCAAGCCACACCCCCAGACCCTCCAACCAGTCTCGTAAAGTGCTCTATCTCTGTTCCAGCCTCTGCAAATTTGGGTCTAGACATGAAAGGGCGGGGAAGGGTGGGGAAGGGCTGGGGTGTGTGTGGTGGCAGTTCCTCAGGAACACGGGGATGATAAGGGAGCATGGGCAGCAGCTGCAGCCCCTAGGAGTGGGGTAGGGGGAAGCAGCCTGGGAGCAGGAGGTCTGGAAGGGGCATGTGGGAGGCGACAATCCTGCTGCTCCTGGCAGAGGCCCCCCTTCTCCCTGCCTGTTCCACCCAAGGCCAGCCCCCCAACTGTGAGGCCAGCCTGGGCTGGAGGCTCGTCCACCACGCCTGTGGGATCCCGTCAAGTTCCTACTCTTTTCCGTCCATTTGCTCACATGTGGCAGATATAAAGTCCTGGTAGGTTGCTGAGAGGGTCTGAAAGGGCTGGAGCGTCACTAGCTTTGTGAAGTGTCAACTTATTATTAAGCCAGAATGCCAGGGCGCCCCGGGCTCACTGCACTCTCTGTCCCCATCATCCCTAGTGCGCCCTGGAGTATAGAGCTGCTCTGCACACTTCCCTCAAACCTCTCAGCTCCTTCCCACCTCTCCCTCTCCATCCCTGGGGCCTCCTTTGACTTTTGGCTGCCGCCAAGGCCTTTGTGCTGGCAAGGGGCCATGTGCACAGGAGGGACCAGAAAGGACCCAAGGTAGGGACAAGCTAAGTCAGGGTGATGAAAAGCTAGGTGGATGGAAGACTGGGGAAAGGAAGGGGCACAGAGGGGACAATGCAGGCCAGCAGGGCTCAGGCACCAGCCAGCGGGAGGAGGAAAGGCTCGCAGGGACCAGCAGCAATTCACAGTGCATTGCTCTGCAGATGCAGGTACTGCTTCCGACATTCTGATAGCAACAATGATCTTGTTAATGATGACCTTGACAATGACACATTCTTTATGGAGTGGTAGCTGCTGTGCACACCTTGTGAGGAGCTGGTAGCCACTGTGTGGAACGCAGGTTTCTTGCCCACACCTGCCACACACTGTTCAAGCCTCTTCGGCCCGTGGAAGAGCGATTCTTACGGCACAGGGGCCTCGGCCATCTCTCACTCTGCTGGGGCTAAGCTGATGGCCTCTGACTTTGAATTTGACTTGCTCCTCAGCAACTGGGTGACCTAAGGCACGCTGCCTAGATTCTCTGTGCTTCGGTTTCCTCATTCATAAAGGACCCTGGGTTCTTTTGAACCCTAAGTCTGAGCCTGGAGTTCTGGTCAAAGCCTCCTGTGAGCCCCCTTTCTTCACAGCCAGCCCCCAGCCCTTGGCCCCTCCATCATCCTCTCCTGCGGCGCCCCTTCTGCGCGTGCAGCCCCCTCCCACTCGCACACACCTCGCTGCGGCCAGGGCCTCGTGCTGCCTGTGCATGCCCCCAGGAAGGCACATTCTGGTGCTCCTGATGGCAAACTCCTTACCTCCTTCCAGTCTTGGCTCAAATGTCACCAAACCAAAACCTGCTCTGGTGTCCTAGGAAGAGGAGACTCCACGTGTCCCTGGCGCTGAGGTCTCCACACTGCCTAGTTCATCCATTTGCTGCACCAACCACAGGGTGTTTCTGTCCTTCCCATAGAACGCAAGCTGCATGCGGGCAGGGGCTTTCTACAGACCTAACTGCTTTGCTCACAGATGAATCTTCAACGTCTGCCATGGAGGCCGCTCGTGGTGGGTGCTCCGAGCACATTAGCTGCAAATGCTTTTAATGCAAGGCAGCCTCCTGCGAAGCTCCAAGCTCCGATGGTGCCCACGGACACCATCTCTCTGGTGTCAATGAGGGACCTGCAAGCTGCAGAGGGTGACAGATGTGCCACCCTCAGTCCTCTCCAGTCCTGCAGGCCTCCACCTGGAGTGCCCTTCCTATGTCTCTCATTTTGAAGGTGTCAGTCTTTCCAGTAACTGATGGCTTAGGCTCCTAGCTGTTGGGCATCTTCTGCTGCAGTAGAATCCTTTCCAAATCCCAAACCTGCCACCTGGGGATGCGTTCTGCCACGCTCAGGAGCACAACAGTCTTTATGAATGGTGACCCTGACCCTAAACTTCAGAACTCAAAAGACTTTTGAGTTGGTGCCTCTGTGCTAGGGTTGACTGGTGAGTCACTAATGCCACTGTGGCTGATTTTAATCAGTGACAATGAAAAATGAAAGATGCTTCCTTATGCACAGACACACTAAGCTTTAAAGCATTTTGCTAATCATCACTTTTACCACTTTTGTGAGGTGTTAATAGCTTTTCAGATAAATAAATGGACCATTTGATACAAAAATTTAAGAAAATGTAGTTTTATTAGATTTCTGTGTAATTGTTTGAGAACTTGAAATGAACCCACTAAAAGATTGGACCAAAAAGTGTATGGGTACAACCTAACAATTGAGCCTCACCGGGTGGCATCTGCCCTACACACAACACAACAATGCTGGTCATCTTTGCCCTCTGTGGCCGAGGTTCTGGGGTACCGCTTTCTCCATGCCACAGGGGTCTGTGTCATGAGGAATGTCTCAGTACAGAGACAAGTTCTCAACTGCAGCATAACCCAACATAAAGTTTGTGGTATTTTATAATGGAATTCTACTGTTTGAATAGCTGCAAAAGCCTGAAGCCATATTTCTGCAATAATTATCATATTTTGAGAACTTTCTGCACCATCAGTGAGAAAACAGAATTCAAAATTACCAAACAAAATCATCTTGAAAACCTAGTTTCTTCTGAGCCAATTTACTCTTCTCTAAGCCTGCCTGCTGATAAAAGGTGACACATATACTCTGGCATAACAATAAAATCCTTGGCCTCCGCAAATTACCCACTGTTGCAAGGAAAAAAGATCTCTCAATTCCACATCTCTAAGCCCTTCCATCACATCTCAGAACCCACTCGATCAAAAATAAAGGAAACCTGGAACCAGAATACTGAATACATTACTGACGCACCACACTCAGCGCAGCCCTCCCCTTCTCTTTAGGATAAGGGCACACAAAAGAAGGGTCTCCTTGCACACTCTGGGGCAAGCCAGTCACCACCAACCCTTCTGTGGAGAGAGGAGTTGCCAAGGTCACCACAGATCCTTTTAATGGTCTATTTTTATTTTATTTTTGTGGTGCTGAGGATCGAACCCAGGGCCTCACATGTGCTAGGCGAGCACGGTCTATTTTTATCAATTTGTGAATGGATTTTGGAAACCCTTCCTCTCCTGATTCCTATGACATTTTATTTTCATACGAGCCATTTACTTGTCACACAGTCTTTCTTTTATGGAGTTTGTAAAGCTGCCCAGTCACTACCCAGAGTCACTGCGTAATGCCCTGAAGCTACGGTGCCCCACTGCCCAACCCTGGGCCTGCTCTGCTCATGCCCCCCTGTTCTCGTCCTCCCGCTTTGGACATGCTGTCTTCTCCACCCAGGAAGTTCTCTTTGTGCCTTGACTCCAGCTCCCACTTGTCCTTCAGAATTCTGTGTGGACTTCCCTGGCGTCTAGTCAGAACTGGATGTGGCTCTTTACTGACCCTGCCCGTCATCCTGTGCTTCCTCAAATCCACAGGTGCCATGCATCACACTAAAATGACTCACCCATCCATCTGTATCGCCCTTGACCTGTAACCCCGAAGACAGGTAGCACATTGTTTCGTTGCTACTGGGTCCTGGGTGTCTAAAAATTGCCTGCTCATGGCAGGCACTTAATGAATATTTAAAGAATGAACACATGAATAATTTGACAGTAAGTAAACTGTAAAATATTTTTATAACTGTCCTATAATAGGATCCTCAAGTTCAAAGGAAAATACTTAAGAGAATAACAGCTAATGAAGTATTTTAAATCTGAAATAATTATAAAGTCAATCAGAATATACCCACTCTCAATTTAAGCCAAGTTTGTTCTACTTGTTTAATAGAGTTGGCTAAACAGAAACTCAAATAAGTGCTTGTTAATTATACTAATTAACAAATGACTGTATTAAAACATGAGCTATGTAAAACCAAGTTAAAACGTGAAGTGACTACATGCGTGCAGTAAGCACCTCATCAGTAGGCAGTTTCTCAAAGGGCTAGGTCTGCTGCCCCAGTTATTTGTGGGGTTTCTGTGAGTGTTCAAGAGCCCCAGTGTAGCACCTCCAGGGCAGGTGGGGAGGGAGGAAGGAGGTTCCTCTTTCTGGCTGTCTTCATAGTCCCTGCTCTCAGCAATGTACAATTGAAGTCCTAGAGCCAGCAAAGGAAGGGGATAGCACACCCCACTACCACGTGAGGATCTACTGGGGGAGCTCAGGTGTGTGAAGAGAGCCAGCAGAAGAGGTCTTTGGGTGTCACCCCTACTTCACTCTCTATTTTAACTCAGGAAGAAGTTGATTTGCCCAACCTGTTACCAGTGCACTTATTTCAATAACCCTAGAATTTATATTTCAGCTCAAAGGTTATTTCCTTAGATAAACTTCCCCAAATTTCCTTATCTTAACATCCTCCACAGAACCATTATACTTTTACATTCTGGGGGATAATTTGATTCATCTGTTGAATTTCTCCAAAACTCCAGAACTCAAGCTCTCTGATGACAGGCACTATATCTAGTTTTGTGCCCCACCACGCTCTCAGGGCCTGGTGGTACGTACTCAAAAAGACAGAGACCTGCTAGGTCAATGAGCACAGAAGCCACTTTCCCCCAAAGGCATTTGTTGAGTCTAATAAATTCAAACTTCCTTTTGGGTGACTTTGAAAGACAACAGGAACAGAAGTCACCTCATACAGGTGTGAAGATGTCCAACATAATTACTCCTTACAATAAAGTGATATCCAATGGCTATCCAGTAAGAATAAATGTAAATGAATACCTGATGAGAAATTTAAGTCTCGTAATGCCAGGGATTAATCTGGGCATTCTGGAGAACTTCAAGCCATGATCTTGATTTACCTAACCATTATGGTGGTACACCAGGCACTTGGCAGAAGCAAAAACCAGGTTCTTGTGTTATTCATACAACTAATTTTTCAAGTATCTTGACAAACACATAGTTAAAAATAAGCAGACTCACAAGGAAACATCACACCATAAGCATAAACTAGCAGAAACAACAGATAACAAATACAGAACCACAAAAACTTAAGGTGTTAGTTCAAAGAGTATGGTGTACCTGAAAATTAGGAAATAAACTTCTACATTTCTTTTTTTTTTTTCCCCAGGGGGCGGCCCAACAGTATTCATTTTATTAACTATCAGAACAAAAAGAACTAGCAATAAGGTCATGATCAGGTTAACTAGAGAGGAGGCCTAAGACTGGGAATGTAGGTGATTCGTCCTGGGGGGAAGCAGCACTACCAGCTGTGGGCAGAGGTTGGTGCCCATGTGTGAGAAATGCTGGCCTAGGTGACCTTGATGGAGCCTTCTGCTCTGTGGCTTTAAGGCACAAAGGTCCTATTCATCAGGCTGTTCTACATTTCTTTATGATAGGAATTAGAATATATTTTGAGCCAAAGGACAATGAAAATATTATATATCAGAACTTATTATAAAATGGTGCAATCACTTGGAAAAATATTTTGGCAGTTCTTCAAAAAGTTAAACTTATAAGAGTAAACCATTCTGACCCCAGATTCCACTCCTAGGTATATATTTAAGAGAACTGAAATACACAAATGTTCATGAAGCATTATTTGTAACAGCAAAAAATTATAAAGAACCCAAATGTCCATCAGCTTATGAATGAATAAGCAAAATGTGGAGATTTGTACAATAGATATTATTCATCCATAAAAAAGAATGAAGTTTCCATATGTGCTACAACATGAATGAACCTCAAAAATATTGTCAATTGAAATAATTCAGACACAAAAATCCACATTGTACAATTTCATTTACATAAAAAATCCAAAGCAGGTAAATCCATGACAAGAGACAGTAATGTTTACAGCTTCCAAAGGCTTGGGGGAAGGAGGAGGGCAGAGAGGCTGCCTACGGGTATGGGATATCTTTTTTTTTTTTTTTTGTACCAGGGATTGAATCCAGGGGCACTCAACCCCTCAGCCACATCCCCAGCCCTTTTAAATATTTTTTTAGAGACAGGATCTCACTAAGTTGCTGAGGCTGGCTTTGAACTCGCCATTCTCCTGCCTCAGCCTCCTGAGCTGCTGGGATTACAGGTGTGTGCCACCATGTCCTGCTGGGATCTTTTTATGGTGATGAAAATGTTCTGAAATTAGGTAGTAGTGATGGCTGCTTAATGTTATAAATATATTAAAAACCACCAAATTGTATAACTAAAAGGGTAGATTTCATATTATGTGAATTTTATTTCAATTTTTAAAATTTTTTGTGGGATACAGCCATGTAAAAGAAAATGTATAGGTTTAAATGAATAAACCATTCTTACTAGTTTGCTAGCAGAGTACCCCCAAGTTAATCTGTTATTCTTACAAGTAAGGATTCTATACTAATTTTCTTACTATACTCACTCGTAAAGATATGTTTGAACATACCTGCAAGAAATTCTGACCTATGAAAAATATAGCAAATTTTGAAAGAACCATGTAGAATTATAGAAATGAACAATAAAATAAATGAATTAAAAACCAGATGGGATGATTTTACACAGCTGAAGGGAGAATTGTTTAACTGCAAGGTAGGTTGGAAAACAATTACCCTTATTCATGTGATTCGTTGAAGTATTTGGTGGTGAAATGTCACGATGTTTGAAACTTACTTTCAAATGGCTTGGCAAAATAGGTCCGTGCACAAGTATATACGGAGCCCTACATACAGTATGTTTATAGACATAAACTTGTTTAGCAAGAGAGGAGCTAAAACAAACATGGGAAAACAATTTGTGAATCTAGGGAAAGGGCATATGGAGTTCAGTGTCCAACGTACAGTCTTGGCTTCCAAATGCTGCACACTGTTCTGCCCCTACTTAGTGGTGCGTTCCTCAGCCTCCTTCACCGATTCTTAACTTCTTCCTGATCTCTTATGCTACCATGGCCCAGGGCTCAGGCCTTCAACTAACTCCCAGCTTCCACTGCAGACCTCTCTCAAACCCAACTTTCACATCTAGGTTCTTAACTAACACCTCCAGTTGGTTATCTAAAAGACAAATTCCAAGGGGGAAAAATCAAAATTTTCTTCACCCATAGCCTTCTTTAGCTCAGTCAATGGCAGTATCATCTTGAATTTTAGTTGCTCAATCCAATCACCTTGACTTCCTCCTTGACTCTTCCCTTGAATGCCAGAGCTAATCCTGCTCACCTTCACAATGCCCTCCCATTTTTGAGGTATAAGCTCCTCTCTGGATACCCGCAATATTTAAGTAGATTACCTGCCCCACTCCCTGTTCCTGCCAAAGCCAGTGATCATTTAGAATCTATATTGCAGCATGTAATTTTCTATCCTAAACCCACTATAATTTTTTTTAAGGTACCAGGGATTGAACTCAGGGGCACTCGGCCACTGAGCCACATCTCTAGCCCTATTTTGAATTTTATTTAGAGACAGGGGTTCACTGAGTTGATTAATGCCTCACTTTTGCTGAGGCTGGCTTTTAACTCACGATCCTCCTGCCTCAGCCTCTTGAGCCACTGGGATTATAGGCATGTGCCACTGTGCCTGGCTATAATTTTTATTTCACAGAACAAAAGCCAAAATCTCTAGCAGTTGTCTTCAAGAACCTCTATCATCTGGTACCATACCCTGCTCTTTGCTTTATGACCTCAAATCTCCTATGACTGTCCCCCTTGTTCATTTTACTCCAGACACTCTGGGATCCTTGCCACTCCACAGACAGGCCAAACATCCTCCCGTCATCTTGGGGTCTTTGCACGGACAGTTCCCTCTATACCTAACCTAATGTGCATGATGAAAACCAGTTTCTGGGTGACTGGGAGAAGGACCCAGGCATCAGTATATTTTTAAAATATTCCAAGTTTCTTCAAAGGTCAGGAATTATTTTAGCCTTGAGTTGGTAATTGCACTATTCTCTCAAACAAATAGGAGACAAAATCAAAGTTTCTGTGGTGATTCTAATGTATAGCAGGGTTGGGAATCACTAGTCTAGAATCCCCAAACTAGGTCATTTTGTCCATAAATAATTGAGACGTTTCTATTTGAAAGACTGTCTTAATGAATTAAAAAGATATACATAAGGTGAAAAAAACAAATTTATTTTCTGAAATAGAAGAAGAAAAAAGTATGTGCTTGAATTCACTTTGAAATGTATATTAACAACAAAGCACCTGTCCCACATCCTACTTGAATTTTCAACTTAGCTCTCAACACTGACATCTGAGAGAAGAAAAGGGAGATTTCTGGCCTTTGGTTTGTAGGACTTGAAACTTGCAAGAGAACATGTGAGAGGTGCACTCCAATACAGTTCTCCCAGGTCCTGGCAGAGGCATGTGAACAGTGGGACTCCACACAGCTGGGAAATGAGAGGTTTCTTACCGCTCACTTATCCAAGAGCTTTCAAATAGTTATTTACAGTTTGAAGTCTTGCCAAAACTTTCACTAATGCTTCCCCAATTTTGAGATAAAGAATGAAATTCTCTTTAGTTTCAAATGAATTAGTATCTAAATCTGAAATTATCAAAGTGACTTCTTTCTCTTAAAAAATAAACCATCCAAATGAATTTACTGGTTTGTTAATAAACCCAGCAAGGAGAAATTAAACCATTACTTTTTGCCCATGGTTACGGGAATCTAGAAAATGCTAATGTAAGTCTTTGAGACGTGGAACCACCGAGTTCTATCAAAATGTCAGCTGAGATGATTAGATTTCATCTGAACTTCCCTCAGAAGACTGGGGGTCCTGCAAAGATTTGCTGGTTTGCAGACTACTCCCACTCATGCTTATGAGATGGCTGCTGATGACACTGAGTTCTTGTATCACTGTGCTCAGATCTTCGTGTAGTCTAACTACTGCACTTTTTACATCCCCTAGGAGAACTTTAATGGAACTCTTTGCTTCGGGTTCCCTAGGCAAGCCTTTGGTTGGTTGAAAACTAGAACAGGGGACAGAGCAGGAGTGGTCTACATTTTGGGCAGAGAACTCTACCCAATTACTCCTGGAAATATGACTTGTCTTCTTAGCAGAATCAGAGTTATCTGGAAGCATTTCTAGTAGATTGAAGCTGTCATTTTCCTCTTCATCAGAAAACAATGGACCACTGGGAGTAAAATGTTGTTGAGCCTTGGCTGTCTTATCTTTATGTTGAAGGGAGGCAGAACGTGACTGCTGGTGGGACAAAGTCCACAAGGAAGACCCAGGCAAGGTAGGGGGGAAGTGATGAACTGACTTCTCTGGAGAGTTCAAATCAGGAGATGACACAGATAAAGTAGAAAAGGAAGATGTTCCCTCAGAGGTAGTTGGAACTAAAATGTATAAATGAGAAAGATATGTAATAAACAAATGGGAGTAATAGCTAGAATAATTCTATAATGTAAAAGCCTACCAAGAAAATCTCAATATAAACTACTTGGAATTTTAAAGGTTAAATATTCATAATAAGCCTTAAAAATCCAAAGCAGGAAACTGAGAAAATATACAATGTACGTATGTATGTGTATGCACATATAAGTACATATATGTACATACACATAAATTTATACACAGTATTGTTGAGATACATGGTATCGGTGAGATAGCTACAATAATACCACGGAGGGGCTGGGGTTGTGGTCAGCAGTAGAGCTCTCGGCTACCATGTGCAAAGCCCTGGGTTTGATTCTCAGCACCACATAAAAATGAATAAATAAAATAAAGGTATTGTATCCAACTACAACTAAAATCAATCAATCAATCAATAAATAAAATAATACCATGGAAATAAACACCAAATAGAATTATCAACATTCATCTTGACTCCCCAATCCTGCCCAACATATTTTTATACTATTATAAACTTCATCAGAGAAAGAAAAGTATTAAACCCTTCTTAGTGGCAGCATTTTAAGTTGGTATTTAAAGTAGAAACTCTGCGAAGGCTGGAACTTAGTCCTTCATCTTTTCTTCCCCTGAAGAGATTATGATGATAAAATGAACTCCAACTACTACAAGGCTACAAAATTTAGAGAAATTAATTTTTTTTCTTTTATGGTCAAATACAGTCAAGAGTGGAGTCCGACTTATCTGACATCCTGATTACTTTCACACACAGCTATGATAATTTTCTTCACCAGGAAATTATAAGTAATAAAAAGTATTCTCAACCTGTTTTCTGTAAAATTAAAGATTCAAGAAAAAGTTGACTTCCTTTTGTGCAAAATCATGTTAAATACTTTCTCTCACACTTCATTACAAATCATTATTTCCCAAACCATTCTGAGATACAGTGTGTTCCTGAAGATGTTAGGCATTTTGTGAAAATTGGGCTTCCTAGTGCATCAGGAATGGGAAATTGTACCTGTGCCTCCCATTAGGAGATTAGCAATGTCCATCAGCACGTTTAAAATTCTGAGAACTCTCTGGTATCTTATTCAAGTGTTTTCTAAACATTCCTAAACACAGAATGTTGTCTTCTTGCAATATCTATTTGCATTCCTTTATAGATACATGGTACAAATTGGTGAAATCCATTTCTCAAGTCTTTGCGACTCACTCTGAACTTGCTATTTAAAAAAAGACTTATTCAGTGCACATCACAGAACAGGGAAACAGATGCCTACCTCTTAGCACACATGATTATCTTTATTATTTTATTCATATTCATGTCCCTTCTAAAGTAAATTGGAACTCTATAAAAATATGGTCAGAGCAGGCAGCTACTCTCCATTTTTTGCTTCAAAGCCCTTTGCAGCCTATCTCCAGTTCTCAGGCAAAATGCCAATCATAAGAAACTTTTTTTGGGGATGAAACAAGTATTCTCAGCTGGTGTAGCAGCAGGACACAAAATGGAAGCAGGAATTTCATCAGCACATGATCAGGCCAAGCCAAGCACACTCAAGAATCTAGGTCAGGCTCATCCAGCAGACATTCTATCCTTGGGTTAAAAAGCCGCCCAAGCCAGTGGCACGTCAACGAGGAAAGTCTCGAGTGAGTGCGTGTGTCCTGAGTCGCACTGCTGCACTCTGAACTAGGTGTACTTTGTGTCTGGATCACAGCTGTCATCTGACATGTCCCTTCACCATCTTCCCCAGCTGGTGCCCTGCGTTGTATATCCCACGTCCTCCTCCTCCTCTGTTAGCCTCACTGTGCTGAAGCACCGTCTTCAGGAGTTGCTGAACAAGATGCACGAGGGGGAAAGGCCGAGGCACCTGCCTGACTGAAAGGGTCTGTAATTCTAACTTTAAGCTTAATGACAGTGTGCTTAATAAAGAATCTCTTTTCTTTCAGAATTCTGAAGGCCATGGTTCATCCTCTTGTTTCCTGTATTGCTATTCAGGAGTTGGAACCATTCTAGTTCTGATTTTGTCTAAATTTCCTTTATCTCTGAGGTACCAGAGAACTTCCTCTGTGGCTGGTGTCTGGAGCCCCAGTTCGGTGCCCTGTGGCGAGACCTTCACGAAGGTCAAGTGGAGGTGGACACTCAACTGGCAACTCGTTTCTTTCAGCTTCAAAAAAATTTTCTTCAATAACTTAATTGTTTTCTGTTCTTTCTGAACTTCTTCTTATTTTGATGTCAGACCTCTTAAACTGGTTTTCTAATTTTCCTATTTTCCCAACCTTTGCTCTATTTTCTTGGAGATTTTGTCAACTTTATCTCCCAATCCCACCACTGAGGTTTTCATTTCTGCTATTAAGTTTTTAAAAAAGTTTTCTTTTCCCTTCATAGAGTAACTTGCTTCCTCCAAGTTATTTTTCTTTGTTTTTTGCCCCACTTTTCCATGTGAGAAGCTTTTTCAGACGTTTGGCAATCCTTGTCTGCGTCCGATGGAAAATAAAGGATTCAGAAACTGGAGGGAAGCTTTGAGAAAGAACATGGAGCTCGGGGTAGAGCCCCTGGGTGGGTTACTTGCTGGGGAACTACTCATGTCAATATCTTTGGTTCCTTCCTCCAAGGCCAGCTAGATTCTTCTGAGAAGAGTTCTCCTGCCTGGAGGGTAAAGGTCCAGTCACCAGAGTGGGTGGAGCCAGTGGGGAGAAGGGGCTGAGGCTCAGCAGTTAGTTGGCTTGTGCCACTGAGGCTTGGTTATAGTACCCTCACCCTCAACTGTCCCTAGCATGTCTCATTTCACAGACTTTCTCCAGAAAACAAACCTGCAGACTTTGCCAGGAGCTGTAGGGGTGGGTAGGTATTCAGGGTAATCGTTCACCTCTTTGGCAAGGTAAAGTCTAAGGATTTAACTACTTTTCAAATAAATGTTTTCTAATTCTCTTTGTTTAGCACCTGCTACAGTTTGGCTGTGGTTTCTTTCCCCTAGGTTCAGGTGCTGGAAGCTTGGTTCCCAGGTGGCGATATAGGAGGTGATAGAACCTTTAAGAGGAGGAGCCTAGTGGGAAGTGGTCAGGTCATCAGGCAGAGCTGTCCTTGGAAGGGATTAATGTGGTTCTCATAGGACCCAGGTCAGTTCCACAAGAGTGCATTGTTATAAAAGAGAAAGGCTGACCCCAGATCCTTCTTTGGCTTCCTGTCTCACCATGTGATCCTTCACTCTCACATGTGTCCCTGCAATGATCCCATCCATCCGTTGTAAGGTTGCCAAGGGGGCCGGTGCCAGAGCCAAGCAGATGCTGGTGCTGTGCTCTTAAATATTCTAAACTGCGAGCTAAACAAACCTTTTTTTTTTACTGGTAAAGTATCCAGCCCTAAGTATTTTGTTACATCAACGAACACAGACTAATAAGCACTGACATGGAATATCATTTTAAATATGAGGCAAAGGACTCACTAAGAGGCTAGAAATATTTCCCAAGATTTCAAGGCTAAAAGGAAGTAGAAACAGGATTCCAATCAAGTAACTCTTTTATCTTAAAGTGTATGAGCTTAACCAATAGATTCTCCTGCCATACCATTCTACTATCTTATAATTTTTTTTCTAATAGATAATTATATTAAATTTTGGATGTAAATTTATAAGGCAGGTAACCAGGATAACAAGTGCATTTGACATCTTATTCATAAGGAATGGCTGAAAGATTCACGAATCCTTATCTGAAACAGAATGTGGGACAAAGAATGAGAGACTGTGTTTATTTGAAGATAGTTGCAAAACCTTAGCAATATCATCTGTTTATCCTATTGTCCCTTTAGAACTGTGATCAATAGATGAAAGATATAGGAAAACATGTTTTAGCCCAATTTTTATGCAATAAAATTTTCTAAACATCATCATTTTTCATGCATGAAACATGCTGCTTTGGGAAATGGTAAGTTTCTTGACACTGAGCTCACACACAGACCGAATGACTCTGGCAGGGTGTTTAATGCATTAGGTGGCGGATCTGTATGTCCTTGAATAGATCCCAAGATTCTAGGATCTAAAACATATTTGAGCTAGGTATAGTGGTGCATGTCTGTAATCCCAGCAGCATGGGAGGCTGAGGCAGGAGGATCACGAGTTCAAAGCCAGCTTCAGCTACAGTGAGGTGCTAAGCAACACAGTGAGACCCCTGTCTCTTAAAAAAATACAAAAAAAGGGCTGGGGATGTGGCTCAGTGGTTGAGTGCCCCTGAGTTCAATCCCCGATACCAGCTCTACCCCCAAGAATAAACAAACAAACAAACAAACAAAAAAAACAAAAAACATATTTGCTAGAACACTAAGAAACTTGTAGAAATAGGGGAATCTGTGTTCACTCTGGTCAGAAAGGATTTAAGAAGAAACTTCTAAATAGGTCAAGAGGACAATTTTGAGCCAAATATTAATATAGTGCTATCATATACAAAGAGTTAATAGTTATGTTAGTGATGGATACATGCTACGACTAAAAATCTTGGCTTAACTTTATGCTAGTGGTTCTTGAATGTAGCAGCAGCATCTGGGAACTTGTTTGAAATGAGGTTCTTTGGCCCTATCTCAGACCTACGAAAACAGAAATTGAGAGTTGGGCCCAGAAAACTGAATTTTAACCAGCTTCCAGGTGTCTCTGTGGTATGCTGAACTTGGAGAACCACTGTTTTCTACTCTCTGTTCACCTTTCTCTTCCTTTGTGGTCACGGCTTGTCATTGTCTGTACTTCTACAGCTTGATTCCCAGGATGTATGACGCTTGCACTTATAAAGCCATTTGTCTCTAATTGCCACACACCAATTTACTTTTGTTTCCAAACACTACACAGCTGTACCACACTTCACTCTGCTCTTGGGATGCATCTCTGCACCATTTGATCCCCCTTCTCTGGCTCCTGCGAAGTGGTCTGAGCATCTCGCTAAACTTCATCCTTTCCATACAGCCCACTCAACAGAGATGACAGGCAGCAAACACTGCAAGTAAGATGCACCGAGGCAGGTTTTACAATCTCCCTGTGTGACACACACAGGCCTGCTGCTGAGCCTGCTGGAAGGCGGCACTGAAAAGATCATTCCAAGGACTGGTGTGTCAGCTTTAACTTTTTTTTTTTTTTTTTTTTTTTTTGAGAGAGAGAGAGAGAGAGAGAGAGAGAGAGAGAGAGAGAGAGAGAGAGAGAATTTTTTAAAAATTTATTTTTCAGTTTTCGGCGGACACAACATCTTTGTATGTGGTGCTGAGGATCGAACCGGGCCGCACACATGCCAGGCGAGCGTGCTACCGCTTGAGCCACATCCCCAGCCCCTTTAACTTTTAACTCATAAATAATACTGGACCAATTAAGATCTTACAGCGTTTAATTTAAAATGCATTTAGAAGAATTGTGCTCCCAAACTGAAACAACAAATAAACCTCTAGAAATATTTTATAAACCCCTGTTAGCTGTAAATATAAAATTTTCTGAACATAACAAGCCCCTGGCTGGCAAAATACTTAGAACAGTTCACTGTACAACGGAGGGTTTTTTCATTCCCCAGTTAATCGTCTTCAGTGTTCTAGCTGCATGTAATGACTATCAAGTTAACTATACATACAAATTAAACTATTCTATTTTCTGTGGTTAAAAATGTAACATTGTGGGCTGGGGATATAGTTCAGTTGGTAGAGTCCCTGCCTTGCATGCATAAGGCCCTGGGTTCAATCTCCAGCAAAACACACACACACACACACACACACACACACACACAAACATTGTACATAAATGTTCACCACAGAATTATTTATAATGCCACAAAAATGGAAACAAGCCAAAGTCCATCAACTGATAATGGATAAACAAAATGTGTAGGTGTATACAATGGAGTATTATTTTATTTGTCCATAAAAAAGGATGAAGTACTGATACATCCTGCAGTATGGGTGAACTTTGAAAACAGTATGCTTAGTGAAGGACCAGACAAACGGGCCAGAGTACATGGATGACTGCATGTATATGAGTGGCCAGCACAGGCCTACACAGAAACAGAAAGTAGATTAGTGGTTGCCATGAGCTGGGGGAAGGGGAAAGGGAACAGGGAGTGACTGCCAATATGGGTACAGGACTTTTTGAGGTAATGAAATATTCTGTAGTTAGTGATGATGACTGAATAATTCTGAAAATACTCCAAAAATACTAAATTATACAGTTTAAAAGGGTGCATCTTATAGAATGAGTTAGATCTCAATTTTTTAGACAGTTTAACATCTGATAATTTTAATGTTATTATAAATAAGCAACATAAGAGAAATAGATTAAAGAAGCTTCTAAACCACTTATGTCAAATTTTTATTGGGGAAAATGGATTTTTGGATTAAAGATGAATTTTCTCATTTATCTACAAAGTAAATTTCATTTCCTTCTTTAAAAAAAGCAACTGGGCATCTTCTTGCCCTTGCACTGACAGGCAGGAGCCCGGAGGGGTGCGGCTGAGGCCCCCTTCCCCTCTCCTCTGCAGGTGCTTCTCAGCCTATCTGGCCAGTAGCTCAGCATTAGCTAGTATACTTTACAGAATGGGTTTCTACCAATTTACTCATTTCTTTTAGGGGAAATTGCTAATTGTTCTGGCTTTGAAGCCTTTTATAGACACAAAGGAAAAGGGCATGGCTAACAGGTCTTGTGTGTGTGTGCGCGTGTGTGTGTGTGTGTGTGTGTGTGTGTTGTTTGGTTTCTTTCACTAGCAAGGGTGAACTGAGAAAGAACTATAAGAACTACCCCAGGACCACCCTTCAGAAGCACAGGAAGCCCCACCACTGTCTCTCATGAGGATAGAACAGATTTTATTCCCTCCAAAAAAATTGGAAAGTGTCCAGTGTAGCCCAACTCACTTCCTATAGCTGAGGATTCTGAGAATGTGATGGAAGCTGTCTGCTACCACATCTGGCTTCAGCTAGCTCCTATTTTTTAAAATTTTTTTTTAGTGTGCATGATAAAATAGCTAATGACTTAAAATAATAGCTTGAGCTACAGACAAATAACTTAAATGGAGAAGAAGCAGTAGGCTGTCCCAGGAAGTTATTTAGTATCAGAAGTCAACAAGGTTGCCGAAGCAAGCCTGCTCCTAGGCGTACTAGGTGGTTGCCTTCACAGCCTCCTTCTTATATTTGAGATCCACTAAAATATGACCAGCCAGGTGTTTTGAAATTTTTCCAGATCATTAACCCCAAAGAGTTAATAATGTCAGACCTGGACCCTTCATGTGAACAAATTACCTCTTAGGACAAAACCAAGAGATCGGCACTATCTTCTCTACCCTCCACCATCCAAGTGCCAGGCCATGAAGCCTGGCCATCCATCCCAGCTCATCATTTCTTGAATTCGCCAGGAATCAGCACTGTGAAGCCTTGTTTTGCAGGACGCTTTCCTTCCACTCACTTCCAGACCTGCAATTCATTTGAATACATGTACACTTGGCCATACTGAGGCAAGAGATCAAATGATCATGTTGTTTTCTCTCCCTCTATCAGTGCCACCTGGCTCTGCCTTGTTTCTCATCCAGTCTAGATCCCTATTATCCATCACTTCAACCGCTGTCTTGCCTAAGCTTGACTTCTGTCTTATCTGCTAACATGTGATCCATGCCAACCTTTTCTGTAAAAGCCCAGATAGAAAATATTTTTGGCTTTGTGGGCTATTGCAGTCTCTGTTGCAACTACTATTCTCAATTTTGACCTTGTAGCACAAAAGTCACAGAAGATAATATGTAAACAAATTAGCCAAACAACACTTTCTTTACCAATACAGGCAGTGGTCAGACTGGGCCCGCAGGCTGCAGCTGACCAACTCTGTCCTAAGCTTCCATGATTTAAACACTAGCCTTCTCATTCCTCGGCTCAGGCTTCTCAGTACTGGAGAAAAGCAGAGAACTCTGCAAACCATGAGGCACAAACGACTACCCTCAACCCTCCCATCTTACCAGCTCCTTCTCCCATTTCTACAGTGACGACTCTAAATTTTCACCACTCATGCCATAGCCACTACGCCATTTTAAACTCCTCAGGCTTGGCAGGTGACTTCTGATAGTAAGAAATTGAGGCCCTTAATTACGGCATAGGGCACATAAATGCATCTTAATTTTTAAAAACAAAAATAATAACAATCCCTTCCCTCACACCTGATATATCCTTTTTTCTTCCTTATAGCCCTTGGATGAGGTAGATCCTTCTCCTGGATTCTCAACTCTAGTCCACCTTGCCCAGGTTATGCTTTACCAGGACCCCTGGCTATCTCCCTCTACCTCATCCTCTGTGGTCAAAGTGTATGGCTAAATTTCCAACTATTGTTTATTTACCTTTTTTTTCTTTAACCTGATTATTTTTAATCTATTCTTTTTATATATACATGACAGTAGAGTGTATTTTGACATATTGTACATACATGGGGTATAACTTCCCATTCTTGTGGTTGTACCTGACGTGCAGTTACACTGGTTGTGTATTCATATATGAAAATAAAAAGTTATATCTGATTCATTCTACTGTCTTTCCTACTCTCATCGCCTCTCTCTTCCCTTCACTCCCTTTTGTCTAGTTTTCCCTCCCCCTACCTCATTGTGTGTTAGCATCCTTATTACCTTTTGTCCTTTTTATATTTATTTTTCAGTTTTCGGTGGACACAACATCTTTATTTTTATTTTATGTGGTGGATCGAACCCAGCACCCCGCACATGCCAGGCCAGTGCGCTACCGCTTGAGCCACATCCCCAGCCCTACCTTTTGTCTTTAATGATGCAGTACACAATCTCTCAGTGAATGTTCATTTTGCACTTGAAAAAGAATGTACCCTGCAGTGGTTGGATATGGTGTTTTATAGATGTCAATTAAGTTATTAAGAATTTTGGTAGAGCTACTCATTTTCCTATGATTTCAGATTTTTTTGGTGCCTCGTTGTTCTCTTAATTTCTGAAAGGGTTAAAATCTTTAATTACGACTGTGGATTTGTCTATTTCTCTCTATAATTCTGTCAGTTTTTGCTTCATTCAGTTTTAAGGGTGGTATTAGGTGCGTATGTACTTAGATGTGACATAGGTCACATCCTGAGGTGCTTGACTTGTCAATATGAAATGACTTTTTTTTTACCTCTAGTAATAATCCCTGTCTTGAAGTCTATTTTGTCTGATATTAACATAGTCACTCTTGCTTTCTTATGCAGCTTGCATAGTGTATATATTTTAATCCTTTTACCTTCAGTCAACCTGGAATTCTGTATGTGTTTGTTTTTAAAGTACTTCCCTTACAGATAGCATATAGTTGAGTCTTGCTTTTCTATCAAACCTGAAAGTATTTTCCTTTTAATTAGAATATTTATTCTACTCACATTTAATATGATTATTAAAATGGTTGGGTTTAGGTCTTCTATTTTATATTTGCTCTCTATTTGTCTGCTTTTTAGTTCCTCCTTGCCATCTCTCTTTTCTGATAATCAAATGTATTTTTAGTGTTCTATATTAATTCCTCAACAGGAATTTAGCTATTTTATCTTTCCTTTCTAAAAAAAATGTGACTAAACATGCATGTTTAACTTATCATGAATTACAGCTAATACTGTATTATTTTAAACTCCCCATTCTTTGTGCAATGTTGTTAATCTGTTTTAAATCTCAAAATATAGTAGCATGATTTTTGCTTTAAACAATTATATCTGCCTTTTTATTTACACACATATTTATCATTTCCAGTACTTATCATTTTTATTTGTAGATGCAAGTTACTATCTAGTAGAATTTCTTATTAGTCTGAAAAATATTTCCATACTATTTTTTTGTAGTGCAGATTTCATGATCATTAGCTAAGTTCTTATTTATTTGCATATGTCATATCTTCACCCACCTTATTCTTTTTGCTAGACACAGAATTCCAGGTCCACAGATTTTGTCTTTTAACACTATAAGAGGGATTTTCATTGTATCCATTATATTACTTATGATGAAGAGTCAGGCATCATACATGTTGTTCTTTATATGTAATATGACATTTTTTCTTACTGCTTTTGAAATTCTGCCTCTGGAGTTCATCCACTGATGAATTATACTGTGCCTGTGGATGGTTTTCTTTGTGTACAGCCTGCTTGAGTGTTTTGGACCTGAAAGTTTGTTTTGTCTACAAATTTGGAAAGTTTTGGTTATTATCTCTTCAAATAAATTTTCTACCCATTTCTATTTTCCTTCTGGAACTCCAATTATGCCAATGACAAATTACTTGATATTGTCCTCTTAGACTCTGAGTCTCAAAAATTTTTAAAAATATTTTCCTTCCCATTTTCAGATTAGATAATCCCTGCTGCTCTGTCTTCTAATTCACTTACTCTTTCTTCTTTCGTTTCCAATCTACTGTTAAGCATCTCCAGCAAAATTTTAAACTTAGTTATTTATTTTTCATCTCTAGAACATCTCTTTGGTTCTTTAAAAACAGTTTCTGTCTGTGGAGAGTCCCTCATCTGCTCATTCATTGTGAATACTGTAAGTCCCTGAATACATTTTTAATAGCTGCTTTATGAACTTGACTGCTAATTGCACCATCAAAAGGTCAGGTTCTATTGATTTTGTATATCTTCATTACAGCTCATGTTTTCCTAACTCTTCAAATGCCTAGTGATTTTTAAATTTTATTTTGGACATTTGGACATACTGTAGAGTCTCTTGATTCTGACAATCTTTCTGAAGAATGATTTTTGTTATAGTAAAAAAAAAAAAAATGACTTGGCTGGATTCATCCACTGTTACCCTTGCAGTGAAGAGAAGCTGAAATTTCTTCTGAGTTCTTCTAGCTTCCAGAGGATTTTTTTTTTTATTTAGTCACACTCACTGGGTTCCCCCTACATATGTAGTTTTGTAGTTAGTCAGGAATGGGCAGAATTCATACATAATTTATGGGGCTCACCGGGTCAGAGTCTCCTTCCCTTTTAGGGTTTCCTTCATTACTGTCCAGCTTCTCCACCAGCACTGAGCTCTCTGTTTTGACATCACAGACTGTGTAGACTGAAGGGGACCCTCGGGGGGCTTAACTTCAGCTACTGTTTTTCAGCTCTAATATTTTCATTATTTTTTTTAAAAAAACAGATATCAGTAATCTGAAGACATTCTCGACCTTTTCCTCTCTTTTCTTGATCATATTAATCATAGTTATTTTAAAGTAGCTACCTTATAACTTTAGAATATAGATTACCTGTTTCTGTTGTCTGTTTTTCTTCCATATTTCTGGTATTGTTGAATGCCAAAATATTTTTCACGAAAAATTACAGAAGCTCTTAAGAAAGGGTTTGTCTTCCAGAAGGCCGATGGAGAATGTGCCAAGCACTGCTATAGCTGAAGACAGACTTCAGTGTTTGTGAGGGCTGCCTTATTTCTGGGTTGTCCTTACTCCTAGAGTGTCCTAATTGAAAGCATAGAGTATTTACCAAGGCCCCTTCCATTTGGCATATCCTGAACTCCAATCTCTGTATCCCTGCATCACAAGATGATCAGAATCTCTGCTTGGTTTCTAAGAAATTGTTTCACATTAAGTTTTTTGGCATCTCATCCAGAACATATGCATCTTCACAGCAGGCAATTACACAAAGTCCGTTAGATTTCTCTGTGATTCCCTATTCTCTAGAATTTGGACCTCTTCAGACCCTGACAGTTTGGAAGCCCCTAACTCCAATTCTGTCACCCAAATACAATGAGGCTGTGAAAATCCTGGCCTTGGACCCAAGGTGGGGTGGGGACTAGGGTGAATGTGGGACTCATCTCAATGTCCTTCCCCTTGAGATCTTATTCCATTATGTGTGTTTTCTATCTAGTTTGTCTTATGAGAACTTAAACTAGCTTTTACTAATTTTCCAGGGTTTAAAGTTAATTTGGGGGGTAGGGTTAGACTAATACTATCCTATTTCATTATAGCCAGAAGCAAAAGTCATCCTTGCTAACTGGTTTTTTAGAGGAATCTCTTGCTAAATTTTATTAACTATATATGGTACTGAGACACTGGTCCAAAAAGTATTTATTTTGTCAGTTATTAAATTATTTATTTAACTATTTTTTTCATAGTATTTGTGAAGTAATAAACCAATAGTAACAACTTCCCAGAGGATAGCCATGCATATAGGCGATCACCGCTGCCATAACTAGTACTAATTGGTTTCCACATAAATAGTCTCAGCAGAAAGTTTATTTAGTGACAATTAAGAATTGGGTTTACAACTGTTAGGCTATTCAATACCAAAAGGTTTTTGAAGAATAGTGGGAGAATCTTTATTATTCAATGACCTTAGTAGAAACAAGGTAAAAATATTTAACCTCAACATGGTAACTTCCATTATTTGTATTTATATGTACTTTTGATCTGTGTTTGAGGCAGTTTAAAGGATTCATATTGAAAATTTTGAATTTATGAATTGGTAATCATTATCATACATAAGAACCAATAAAACTATGACTTAGTCTTTGAAAAATGCATGAGCAAGCAAATTATTCTTATACTAATTAACTTTTTAGAAGAAAGTATAATTATATAACACAGGATTTAATAACTGACAGCCAATAACTTGGAGTCCCAACTGGCTCTATCCTTTATCACCCAGTCTAAACAATATCACAACCTTCTCACTGTTTTGTACAGACAGGAAAAGGACAACGTCTCTTGTACCTTTAAAAAAAGGCCTTTTTTAAAAAAGCACACATACATATATGCCATAACCAATTCTTTTATATGTATTCTCTTAAGCTCTTGGTTAATGCTAGTTCCTTCTATTTTGGTTTATACCAAATTACTCAGAATTTATGGTAATATAGTCAATCAAATATGTGTAACCCACAAAGATAAATTATGTACTAGCCCTTTAATAAAAGGGGTATTTTCCCAATTGAGAAGTATGTTTATGGTATTTTACTTTTTAATATCACTGATGAAGAGTGAAAGGAGGGAACAAAAAAGGAGGTAAAAGGAGAGAAAGGTAAAAGAAGAATGTTTCAGAAGAAGGAAAGCTTCAAATCACTGTGTTTGTTGGTAGACTCACCCCATGTGGCTGGGGCCTTGAGGTCTGCATCGTGCATTTGAACAGCGCTGGCCTGCACTGGTTTCTGAAGGTCCTTGTTGATTACAGTCCCCTTCGTGGGGTTACATGTTTCGAATGAGGGAGAGACATACAGTGTCTCTATAGAGGACTGGTTATAGGAAGTAGAATCTGACTGTGATATCCTTAAATCGGAACTGATAAACTCTTCTTTACTCGATGACCAAAATGCTGGTAAAGTTGTCAATGTTTCAAAACTTTCTGAGGCTGCCTGCCTTTTCTGCAGTGTTTGCAAGGGGTTTTTGGCTACAGTATCTGTAATGGTATTCTCTGATTTCTTGTCCAAACTCACATTTGTCTGCAGAGATGGGCTTTTTTCTGAGGGAGTAGGTACAGCATCTATAAAGTAACAAATAAGAACCATAATTAAAAAATAAAACTGAAAATATTCTATTTCAGATCCATTGCAATTTTAATAAATAGGGTTTTTAATGCCCCAACAGACTTCTTCCCTATTTAGTCCTTCTGTTTTCTTACTATGCTTCTATATTCTATTTAAAGCACATCCAAGCTATAATTGATGCCTTAGTCATTTGGTGGCTGCCTTCTCCCTCTCCTCACTAAAACACAAGGCAAGGAGAGCTTCAAATAACTTGTCTTTAAATATTTCTTCCTTCACCCACTTATCTGTCTCTGAAACCACCATATTTTTGGTACCTTCAAACTTTCATTTTTTTACAAGATAAACTAGTGAAAATTTGCCACATCTTACTGGTCTATCCTTATAGAACCCTCGACTACAAAAAAGCATTTTCCTGGGGCTGGGGCTGGGGCTGGGGCTCAGTGGTAGAGCGTTTGCCTAGCACATGCAGGACCCTGGGTTAGATCCTCAGCACCACATAAAAATAAATAAACAAAATAAAGGTATTTGTCCATCTACAACTAAACAAAAAAAAAAAAAATTAAAAAAAAAAGCGACTTTTCCCCTGGAATAAGGAACATCTTCTTCCCCTTGTACAGGAGGCCCATTAAAGAAACTCAGCACTTTAGGTAGGAGCATAATTTTAATAAATCCTTTGTCCATGTGGAATAAAAGATCTTTCAGAAGTGTTGTGACAATTACTAAAATGTAAGTTCTGCAAGATCAGAAATATATGCCACAAAGCACCTAGAACAGAGCCTGAAATATGACAGACACATGCTATTGATTACAAATAGAAGAGACTGAAGGGGTTATAAGAAACTAAAACTTAAAGTAGACCTGATGGAAGAATGCCTACAGAATCTTTGAGTTACAGACTTAACCTGAATATCTAGATGCAAACTGTTATCTTGCTCTCAAACAATTTCATCTGTACCT
The DNA here is from genome assembly GCF_001458135.2 of Marmota marmota marmota. Taxonomy (NCBI): domain Eukaryota; kingdom Metazoa; phylum Chordata; class Mammalia; order Rodentia; family Sciuridae; genus Marmota; species Marmota marmota. Next base: position 7,643,800 of record NW_025999962.1, on the reverse strand, counting down.
AGGTAAGAAAGAAAATTATTTTGAAGAGACTGAGTTCATGAAATTAGAAGCATAACTAGGTGAGAGAGGGCAAAAGGAAGAGTTTATCATTTGAAGATCCCAGAAGGGAAGAGGATGCAGAAACGGTGTAGTCACTCCTGAGTGATCGTGTCTCACGCTGTATGCTGCCACACACTTCATAATGCACATGACAGGCTCTCATCTTCACTTTCAGGTTCTGGGATATTAACATTTTCTTTGATACTAAAATCCTTTCCTCCCATTTTTACCATTTTGGAGGCTAGGAAAATGCTGCTGGTATATCCAAGATTTAGCAATTCAAGGAACTTACTGCTACCTCCACTAGGAATTCCTTTCTTTTTTTCCAATCTTCCCATCCTTTAAAACTTTCTCTGCAAAGCTTGTCCTGCTCCTTTTCTTCCTTGCCCCATCTTGTTGTTGATCTTATCATATTGTGTTCAGACTCTGTAATGAGAATACTTCACTCATTAAAAGTCTTGCCCCACCTGACGACAGGCTCCTTGACAAGATCTTAACAGAGGCTGTCTTTGTATTCCAGCACCTCACAGTGGCAGTCCTAGAGGAAGTACTTAATGGTGTTGAGTGAAAGGAAAAACTGAAGCACAAGAATTAAAGCAAAAGCAATGCCTTTGTTTTTTTTCTTTTTTGTAATCCAGAGGCACTTTGCAACTTGCCACGTCCCCAGACTTTTCATTTTTTATTTGGAGACAAGGTCTCACTAAGTTGCTTAGAGCCCCACTTAGTTGCTGAAGCTGGTCTTGGACTTGTGATCTTCCTGCCTCAGCCTCCTGAGTTGCTGGGATTACAGGTGTGCACCACTGCACCTGGCATTCCTTTGTTTTTCTAAATTGAATATGACTTAATGTCTTAATAATAATTAAAGGAAACAGAAAATTGGTAGATAAAATAACCTCTTCTAAAATATTCCTAATTTGCATATGGCCCAGTTCTATTGAGTTGGTAAAAGGTTCTGTTAAAAATACTAATAAGTCTCTAGTAGGAAATTAGATTTATGGGATTTCAAAGTGCATGCCACTATATTTATATAAAAGCATTCTTTAAAGGTGAATTTCCATTAAACACTTTCCATTGAATTTCATTTTACATATGAGAAAAGCCTAGTTCTATATGTAATAAAGTCATCTTAAAATTTAGCAATATGTAAACTAGGACAATTCAGAATGACAGTGACTTTCTGATGAAAATATTCATAAGAATGCTGAGTCTAAATCTCAAAACTGGGGTATATAAAGTGTCAACGGTAATAGCTGGTTATTTTAATGTTAAGTACAAAACTTTTTAACTGAACAAAACCTTAAAATTCAATGAAACCAATTGACTGGAGTCATTGTGTTTCTCTCAAGCCCCCTTACCCAACAGTCCAGGAGAAACAGACTGCAATCTCCCAGTTGCTTAGAGTTCTGTTAAAAATGATAATTTTTAAAAGAAATCAAATACTATGATCAAAAAGAAGTCTAATTGGTAATGATTTTAAAATGAATATCTCAAGGAGAACAATGTTTTCTTAAATAGAAAGCTGAAGAGTCCTGAAGATTCCAGAAAATAGATTGTACAGGGCTTCTCTGCCACCAGCCTTCTTGTTCCCTCCCTGCTCATTCTATGCAACATGCCAAATTAGTCCTCCTCAATTCAATCACTATTTTAGTTATTTATAGTTTATATTCAAAAGTCCTGCAAAAATTCCCACTTGTGTCAATGACAAAATCCACGTTCCTTGGGTTTTAAAGGCTAGCCATTGCTTATTTGCTATTGCTACTCAACAGGGGACAGTCTTCAGCCCACTCTCTTCCTTACTTACATACCCCATGTGCTTCTGGTCCCTTCGCTTCATCCTACCTGGAAACACAGGTCTCTGATCTCCATCACCACGAACTTCTGCACAGCTTACACTGGAACATGCTCCTCTCCCCCACATTATTTAAAGCCTATCAATCACACAAGGACCATTTCAAACAAGTACTACCTACCAACAGTCTACCACTCCATCCTAATCCTCCCCTTTTCTGAAATTATCAAGTACTTATTTCTATAAACTCATTTTTTTGACTTAATTATATATATGCCATGTAGAGTCCATCACACATCACAGTTCTTGCACTTTGACTTTATAGCTTGCATCATGCTTTTGCATAGAGGAGGAATGTAACTATTCAGTTTAACTTAATTAGTGAATATGTAATTTATGTACTGTTGGCTTTATATGTTGATTCTGTGCACATCAATGTATACTGCATATGAACCTGAAAATACAAATTATCAGTCAAGAAACACTTATTGGTACCTACCATTCACACTAGGATGTATTAAGACTCTGGAGAGATATGCAAATAGAAGTTATAATTCCTATTGTCAATGAATTTAAGACCAAGTGTGGCTTACATAGATAGATGCATAGACAAATACATATATACCCATGTTTTCATGTCTTACATATGTACTCACACAAATATATGTGTAATAAGCACATGTAAATAACTAATAATATGAATTACAAGTTCAGTTTTACAATGTCTAGAAGATTTCAGTTTCCCAATAAATGAATAAACAAAGAGAATATACTTGTACAACATAGCAATTTGAATATGTCTTAGTTTAGTCCCCCAAACCTGACAGAATTTAAAAAAGAATTAGACAAATCTCACTCATATTTGGAGATATTAACACCTTTCTCTCAGTGACTGATAAAACAGGTAGACAAAACATCAGAAGGGCTCTGGGAGAATTAACATTATCAACCACCTTGACCTAATGGACATTTACAAAGTACCACACCAACCATGGCATGAAATACTTTTTTTTTTTTTTAAAGTTTGCAAGTCCACATGATTTGTCCAATAAGATAGGCCGTGTACTAGGCCATAAGTCTCTATAAGCTTTAAAAGCCTGAAGTCATAATTAAATTCTCTGGTCACATGAAGCTGAATTAGAAATAACTAACAATATGCCTAGAAGAAACTCTAAATATTTAGAAACTTAGAAAACATACTTCATATATCCATAGATTAAAGAAGAAATTTATACACTTTAAATACATGTAACTTCCTGAATGACAATTATACCCCAATAAAGTGCTACACCCTTGGGCTGGGGTTATGGCTCAGTGGTAGAGTGCTCGCCTCGCACATGCAAGGCCCTGGGTTCGATCCTCAGTACCATATAAACAAACAAATAAATAAATAAATAAAGGTATTGTGCCCAACTACCACTACAAAAAAATAAATATAAAAAAAATTTTTTTAAATGACAATTATACCCTAATAAAGCGTTAAACCCATGATTTTGGCTGATACAGTGCCTTAGGAAAATTGCTATCTATCTATACAAAATGTTCTGGGGCTGGGGAGAACAGAAATAAGGAAACCAACTAGGAGACCAGTGAAATATTTCATTTTTAGGTTAATTAAATACCAAAACAAATACTGAACTACAAATTTAGGCACTGTGTTAGGCTTAGAGGTACAAAGATGTGTACGAGGTTCAGGGAAGCCTTCTGAAAGCAGTGATATCTGAGGTGAGTGAGAAGGATGAGGAAAAGTCAGGTGGGAGAAGAAAGATGGAGGGTGCCTGAGTAAAGGGAACAGCTTCGGCTAGGAAATGAAGCCTCTGAACACTGCCCTGTGTGGTAGTGGCAGGGTGGGCACAAACCTTTTAGTGTTACAGTACAGTATGTGTGGCAGGGAGTGCAGGAGCTACAGCTGCAGGGCTGTGGGCCTCCTGACTGGGGCAGGCATGGGAAGGGAGAGTGGAGTTGTCATCTTAAGACTCTCTTTAAAACTCATTGCTCTTAGATGCCTTGACTGAACCGGGTCTCCTTTCTAAGCAATCTTCTCTCCTGCCCCTCTTTCCTTTGAAATGTGGACAGTCCATCCTTGACTCTTTTCTCTTCTGCCTCTACAACCTCCCACGATGACACTATTACCATACTTGATCTGTAACTAGGACTATTACCTGTATGTGAGTAATCCACACATTGAATCCCCGGCCCTGACTTCGAGTTCTAGCCACAAGTAACTTCCTGTTGTTCTACACAGGGAGGTCTTACCATCCTTTAGCCTCCTAATCCTTGAGTGTTTGCTTTACCCCTATTAATATGACCATGAACTTCCTAGTCAGTTTTGCTGTTTTGGAGCTACAATTGTTATCATGGACTCTAAGTCTCCCCAGTTGCCCCCTCAGTGCATTCCACACAGTCAAAACAGAGTGACCTTTCTAAACTGAAAATCAGATCAGGTCATTTCTTTTTATTCTCTTTTTTTAAAATTTTTTTTAGTTGTAGATGAACACAATATCTTCATTTTTATTTATTTGTTTTTATGTGATGCTGAGGATAGAACCCAGGGCCTCTCGCATGCGAGGCAGGCGCTCTATCATTGAGTTAAACCCCAGACTCAGATCACGTCATTTCTTTCTAATAACTCCTTCAAGCTACTTACTATGGTTCATAAGACTCTGCACAAATTATAGTCTCTGTTTACCTTTCCTGCCTCTTCTGTGCCACATGCTCCTGACCCTGTGCTCCAGCTATACTTCTCCAGTTCTTCCATCTCCACGCCCCTCTTAGCACTGCGTCCTCACCCAGGCTGTTCTTTCTGCCTGAGATTCTCCTCCATCTCCTTATGCTAAACTAACTGGTCTTCTCGCTCACGCTGTTTTCTTAACCTAGAATATCTTCTCCATCAAAAATGATTTCATTGTTTAAGGCCCTATTCAAATACTACCTCTTTTGTGAATCTATTTTTATCCTCCAGGTTAAAATAAACCTTTGTTTTCTTCACTATTGCATAATAAATACAATGTAAATATTCGTATTTTTCACTAATTTCATCATTTTAAATATAATTTGTTCATTGGACAAACATACTAAGTACAAGGATGTGTCGGGCACTATTCTAAGCTCTGGCAACAGAGTGGTAAGCCAATTTGTTGTTTGTAACTTGTCATAATTTCTTGTTTAAAGAGCTGTCACCTCCACTATACTGCAAACCCCTCAGGGCACAAATTCTATTGGATTTGTTAAACCTGTAGGTGACTAGCAGATATCTGACAGGAATTTGATGGATGTTTGTTCAGTAAATTATTATCTGGATGATCTAGTCATTAAAGTGAACTCAATTGTAAAGAAAGGAGCGGTCAGAGAGGGCATCCTAATTCAGCCCAGTTGTGATACACATGAGAACCTAAGACATCCAGAGATACGGTGATTAGGGGGCAGAAAGAAGACTAGGATTCTGGATTCTTGAATTCTGATATTCTTTCTTACTAGGGGAGGAAAGGAGGAACAAAAAAGCCAGGTAGTCCAGCTGCTCCAAGTTCTTCTTTACTAAATTCTAACAGCTGGACATGTGCACCTGATCATAACTGTAAAGTGACTCAGTCTCACCTCCAGATCACCATGTTTGTCCTCAGCGCTGCTTCTAGAGAGGCAGGGCATGTGAATGTGGGTGACAGCTGGTCTGTGTACTGAGCCTGGTTATCTTTTCCAGGCAGAGGGCCTTAAGGTAGATGTCTTCTTTTTTTTAGATGTCAATTAACCTTTTTTTTCTTTTTAAATATTTTTTTTAGATGCATGGACCTTTATTTTTATTCATTTATTTATATGTGGTGCTGAGAATCAAACCCAGTGCCTCACACATGCTAGGCAAGTGCTGTACCACTGAGCCATAGCCTCAGCCCCGGTAGATGTCTTCTTGAACACATGAAGAATGGAGAGCATTCATGGAAAACTTTCTAAAGCCCACAGGTACCTTCAGGAGCTCTGCAGTGAACATCACCTTTCTGTGTTTGAACACAAACACATAATGTACACATTTATGTCAACACCAAAATGTATACATTTGTAAACACCAAAGCAATTGCTTCATGAGGGCTTCCCAACATTTTCTGGGAGAGAATTTCTCTGAATTCTGCTCACAAAGCAGAGAAGAGAATAGAGTGAATTAATTTGCTTGGCTTTATCTGCTTTCTCATTTTCTTTCAATTTATACCTGAATGTCAAGGCTTTGTTCTCAAGTACCTATCCAGCTGATTTCTAGATGGGAAACTCAGTACAGAATTATGAGACTGTACCAGTTTTTTATTATACTGTGCTTCTATACCTGCCAATACACTTGATTAATGCAAAATAGGACCTTGGAATATGGGTCTTATTAAAGTTGTTCTTGAAAGTTATCCTTTAGGAAGGGTTTCTTTCTTCTCTGTAGACGTCGGGCTACAGATCTAAACACAGACCATCAGGAAAATGCCCACCAGCAGAAAAACCCCAAACCCAGCAAAACACCTCTGCTTTGAGCCTCAGGTCAAAAGAGAAAAGTTATGCTGTTAGAGGTACCAGGATGTTCCTGGTAGTTTGAGGATGAAATCTGTGGAAACGGAACTTCAGGTTTGGTTCTGAGTTAAGAGATTTTGCCCACAGACAGGAACACCCCCACACTGGGCATCTTTTTCATTTTTCAGAAATTCCACTGCCTTGTTTCAGGTACTATAATCACTGTATATTATTTTTAATTCATTACTGTGACTCTAATAATGGGTGTTATCTTCCAACAGAGCTATTGCTGTGCTGTTCTCTTGTTGGTCTGACACATAGGATCCAATTACAGTTACAAAAGAGGGAGCTGGCAGGCTTGATGAAGGATGGATGCCAGAACACTTCTTTCTGTAGTTTAAAAATGTGTAACCAAAGGAGCTTTTATTCTAGTAATTAAGTTGATCAAAACAAATAACATCTGAAGATAATAAAGTCATTTTGCCAAGAGGCCATAGTTATAAATTATTTATTTATTTATTTTTATGTGGTGCTGAGGATCTAAACCAAGTAGAGTGTAGTGCTGTATGTCATACAACAAAACATAAGCAGAGAGCTGTAAGAACAAATGTCCCTCACACATGCTAGGCAAGCACTCTACCACTGAGCCACACCCCAGCACAATAAATTATTAATATAGAATATGATTTAAATTGCTCATTAATATATTGGTTTAAGTTAAAATGGATATTGAATGTGAAATAACTGTGTGATGTGAAGAAGATATTAATATATTTTTTCTTGTGGTATATGTACAAGACCTAAATAATCAAAATAAGTTAGAATAGCTTTAATCTCTCTGTGATCCACTGCAATGCATATCGCCTTTCTATGTTTACACAAACATTGAGTGTGAGTACCCACATAGTTGTAGATCCTGAGAATTTCGTTTCATCATACATTATCACATTTAGCTGTACTGTGTATTATACCTTTGGGTTAAAATAAGAAAACATGGGCTGGAGATGTAGCTCAGTTGGTAGAGCACTTGCCTCACACGCACAAGCCCTGGGCTCAATCTCTAGGAAAGAAAAAGAGAGAGAGAGAGAGAGAGAGAGAGAGAGAGAGAGAGAGAGAGAGAAAAGAAAAGAAAAGAAAACATACTTTTAAAAAGTAACTATGAAGTATGGCAAGTATATTTACTACTTTAAATGTAAACTTCAGATAATGCTTTCATTTCTCATAGGAAAATAGAGACAGACTTAAGTAGAGGTGCTTTCTTAAAAAAAAAATCTCTTCAAGTGGGACAGCTAAAGACTTTCATGCCGTGAAAATGAATCATAATGAATGGATTATAAAACAGGTACAGGGTATTCAATATTAAATTTTATATCATAGTTAAGTTTTCCCCAATAATAAAAATCATTGTTTCTCTCAACAGACTACAGTTATAAAAGTTGAAGCTAAAATGTCTTTGTGAAGCTGGTCATAACTGCCCATTTCAAGGTTTCACATGTCTGAGGCTTGAGTTAAATGAAACCTCGTCTCTGGCACATGGAAGGTCCTGTTTGATGAGCACACTCCAGGCCTGAAGGCACCTGTGCTGATGCCCTTTAGACCCACCCATATAATGACGATAAAACTGACTCTAGAGAGTAAAAATTTAAGCTAAATTGGGTCAGAAATTTAATTCTGACATGAATTAAATATATAAAACACTTGAAATGGTGCCTGACCCACAGTCAACACTGTCTAATTACCAAGAATTTTTATTAGGAAACACTCTGAAGAAGAACTACAAGTGTTCCTGATGGTACCCTTTCCCCCTCAGGTATCTGTATTTAGAGACCTCAAGCACCATACATGCTCCTGGGCCTGCCTGTTCTCAGCAGGTGATATTTGAGACCAAGGGAACTGGTGTGCTATGGAAAGCTGATGATAAAGTGAGAACCACAGTTCTCAAGCATTTGCCTCATTAGGTGGACAGACCAGTAATAAACTTCACTTCAACAGAATGAAACTCATGTCTAAGTCTCTGACATTGCAACAAATTTTAAATATCATTTACGTCATTACGTCAGATGAAGTGCTGCTTCTCGTGAAGCACAACTACTCTATTCTTCAAAAGAAGCCAAGAAGAAATCTAGTAAAATTTTAAATACAATGCCCGAGAATATGTCCTTTTGGAAACAACTTCTGAATACCAAAGCGACCTATCCCATTTCTCTTCCCCAGACAGGGACATTTGTTCTTACAGCTCTCTGCTTGTGTTTTTGTTGTATAACATACAGCACTACACTCTATCTGTATTTTGCTTAGTCTTGTTACTCCAGCACTTTCCACGTACTTCATTCATGTGCCATGTACTTTGAGGATAGACTGTGTGCTGTGCCTGAGGGTACACAAGGCAGCAGATTGAGACCAGCAGAGACCTTTAGACACAGAAGATAAAACCACCACAGATATATTTACTGTGGGTAAAAAAAAAAAATATTTCTGAAAGATGAACAAGGAATAAAAGATTGTAAAACCGAAACCAAGCAGATTTGATAAAAATGCAAGTGGAACTTCTAAAAATGAAAATAAAACAACTGAAACCTTAAAATAAATTGGTAGCAGAAAAATGGGACTGGAAGATATTTAAAGATTCAGCACAGAGATCAAAAAGAGAGCAAATATGAAAGTGAGGTTAAGAGAGATGGCGAATGGAGTGAAAAGGCCTAACATCACACTGAATCAGATTCCCTCTGCCCTCTGTCTCTCATTACCTGCACGTCTGCGCACCTGCCACTCTGTACCTGGAAGATTCCCCCATCTCACATGCTGTCTGGCCCCTGTTGTGTGCACACTGGCTGCTTCCTCTCCCTGTTCTGCTCCTTTATTCTTTCTCTTCCCTCACCTGGAGGTTGACTTTGATCTGCTGATGGGACTCGGTTCTCTAGGGCATTGGAACAGAGGAGTCCGTCTTCCTCACCTGGCCACTGCTGTGTTCACATATCTTTTGGTTGTTGCTTCTTCTTTGGCTAATATGGCCTTCCTAGCCCTCTGTATGGCAGGTACCCAACTGTTGGCTCTCCACTGTGACAGCTCTGTGGTGCTCCCTGGGGATCCCCTAACTACACAGTTTCCTGACGTGGGACAAGCAGATCTGGTTCAACTTAGTCCAACTCTCCTCACCTCCCAACTTTTATTAATCTTTTTATCTAGCGCCTTGGACGGAGTGGCTGGTCTCTGCAGGAGAAAATTCACCACTGTAACTTCAAGGTCTGCGGGTGGCCTGGGACCTCATGAGAGCCCATAAAACTGTTTGCTTATCTGTAGTTCTCCCATTTTCTCAAAGACAATTCCAAATATTGATCATCTCTCTTTTACTTCAGTAGATGATCTCCATTCATGGAGGAAAGAAAGGCTCTTTAAATGATTGGCTTCAGCTCTCCCGCTGCTGACCACTCAAACCACATCCATCGCTATTTCCCATGTCATCCTTCAATTGAGGTTCAGGAACCCTCCTTTCTTTTTCATTCATTTTTTAAAAAAATTTTTTCCTCCACATTTTTTATTGGTACATTATATTTGTACATATTGGTGGGAATTGCTATTACATATTTGTACCTACACACAATATAACAATATAATTTGATCAATATCACTCCCCAGCATCTCCCCCTCCCTCTCTACCTGCCACTCCTTGGGGCCATTTCCTTTACTGGTCTCCCTTTGATTTAGGAGATCTACCCTCACCTTTATTTTCCTTTTTCCTCTCTAGCATATGCATTTGAGAAAAAAAACATATAACGTTAACCTTCTGAGTTTGACTTATTTTGCTTAACATGATGGTCTTTAGTTCCATCCATTTTCCTGCCAATGCCATAATTTTATATTTATTTATGGCTAAATAAAACTCCATTGTGTATATATACTATATTTTCTTAATCCATTCATCTGATTTTTTTAATATTCTTTTTTTAATACTTATTTTTTAGGTGTAGATGGACACAACACAATGTGTTTATTTTTATGTGGTGCTGAGGATCAAACCCGGGTTCCGCCTGTGCTAGGCGACTGCTCTACCGATGAGCCACAATCCCAGCCCCATTCATCTGTTGATAGACACCTTTGCTTATTCAATAGTTTGGCTGTTGTGAATTGTGCTTCAATGAACACAGGTATGCATGTATCACTGTGATAAGATGACTTTATTTTTTTCAGGGTAAATATGGAAAAATGATATAGCTGGGTCATATAGTAGTTCCATGCCTAGTCTTTGAGGAGCCTCTATACTGATTTCCACAGCAGTTGTACTAATTTACAGTCCCACCAATAGCATTTATTGCTGGAGCCCTTCTCCAGCATTTCTTGTTCTTGATGACTGCCATTCTGACTGGTATGAGATGAGATCTCAGTGTAGTATGAGTTGCATTTCCCTAGTTGCTAATGATGTTGAACATTTTTTTCCATGTATTTGTTGGCTATTTGTATTTCTTCTTTTGAGAAGTATCTGTTAAATTCATTTGCCTGTTTATTAATTGAGTTATTTGATTTTTTGAGCTCTATAGTCTAGATATTAATTCCTCTGTCAAAAGAGCAGCTAGCAAAGGTTCTCTCCCATTCTGTGGAAAACTTCTTTTAAGGCTGCCCAGGCCTGTCTTGTCATGTGCTTCTGAAGCATCCACTGCAGGGGCCTGTCCTTCTCTTTCCTGTCCTTAGACTCCTTTTCATTATTTCTCTCCCCATCTCCCACAGACTACCCAGTCTCTTCCATTTTATATCTCCCTGTCTTTATTAGGTGTGATTGACAAATAAGAATTGTACAGATTTACAGTGTAGATGTGATGTTTTCATATATGTCTACATCTTAAAGTAATTAAATAAAGCTAATTTACATATCTATCACCTCACATACAAATAATTTTTCAGTAAGCATTTAAGATTCACTTAGAGATTTTTAGGTGTTACAATTACTGTTATTTCCTGTAATCTCCATGTGGTACAATGGACCTCCAGAACTTACACTTACTCGTCCTGTTTAACTGAAACATTTTTACACTTTGATTAACATCTCCTTCCTCTACCACCCCTCACAAGAACCACCATTCTGTCTGTGTCTGAGTTCCACGGTGCTGGGTAGTCAACCCAGGGCCTCACGCATGCCGCACAAATGCTCTACCACTAAGCCACGGTCCCAGTCCAAGTTCAACTTTTAAGATTCCACATGTAAGTGGAATCATGCACTATTTGTCTTTTTGAGCATGGTTTATTTCACTTAACATATTGTCCTTCTAGTTGTTGCAAGTGACAAGATTTCCTTCATTTTAAAGCTGAGTAATATTCCACTGTATATCTACCTACCATATTTTCTCTACTCATTCATCTATCAATGGACACCTGAGTTGATTCCACATTTTGGCTACTTGGACTAATTCTGCATAAGAGTGCAGACATCTCTTCAAGGTGCTGGTCTCATTTCCTTGAATAGATACCATTGCTGGGTCATATGGGAGTTTTGTTTTGTTTTGAGGCTAGACTCTTCCACTCTAAATATTTCCTCTTTGGGCTTCTCTGGTTGCTGTGTTTCATCTTTCCCTTGTTCCACCCATTAAACACACCAAAAAATCATTTTTCTTTATTGAATTAATTTCTTTCTTTTCTGTTCCACTCCTCAAAACATTATAATAAGGCTTCCCTTCCTACACCTCAACTAATGCTGTCCTTCTTCTGTGAGGCCATCTGGACTCCTTAATTGCTAGGTCCAATGGAAAATTTTCAGTCCTCTGTCTCAGGACATCTCTATGGCATTTAAGATTGACTAGTCCCTCTCTTCCCTCAGCATCCTTCATTTCATACAATCATTCAAAAAATATTAGGTTATATTAGGCAGGGTGTCACACACAATTCTAGGAACTAAAAATACAAAGTGAGCAAAAAGACAAAGCCTTTGCCTTCTGAAAGCTTACATTGTATAGTGGGGAAAAAAAGAAATGAATAATTAAACAAGAATTTATAAATAGTAAGTCAGACAGTGATAAGTTCTTTGGAGGAAAATAAAGCAATTAAGGGGCATAAGGAGAGCCAGGGAAGGGGCAGATTGGGGGCGAGGTGGCAGGGACAGTTTTACCATTTTACAGGGTGATCAGAGAGTTGTCACTGTTGAGGTGACATCTGAGCAGTAAACAAAGGAGATGAGAGAGGAAATCTGGTGGACTAGTAGAGGGCAGAGTGTTCCAGTTAGAAGGAAGAATCATGGTAGAGGCCCAGAGGCAGGAGAGCACCTGACATGTTCCAGGAGCACCAAGGAGCCTAAGACAGCTGAGGCAGAAGATTTCCTTCATTTTAAAGCTGAGTAATATTCCACTGTATATCTACAGGAGGACGGGAGCTAAGACACTACAGGGAGCAAGGAGGGCAAGGTCTACAAGTTAAGAGGCTGTCATAATAGCCAACAGAAGCAACCGTGGACAGACCCAGGGAGAGGGTGACGCAGGGGATCCCATTGTATTTCACATTTTGAAGGTATAGCTGACATGAGAGAAAGAAATGAGTCAGGGACCCTGAGGTCTGGGACTGACGCCTCTCTATTCTAGGTAGCCATATGTGGCACTTTCTTCTTAGACCTCTACTGTCTATCTTCTAAGCAGCCCTGCTGGAAAAGGCCAAAAATGATCACGATGGCTTTCTCTCCTGCCTAGCCCACATCTACATAGCCCTTGCTATGGCCAACTCTGGGGGCTTAGGCCAGTCCCAATTCACCAGGCCTCTGTAGCTTCACCACCATAGTGACTGGCCAGCTTTTCCCTCTTTCAGGCCAGTCAGATCCTGACCACAATCCCTGGCTCTCCACTTACTTCCTCACTAGACTTATTCTTCTACCATACTGCCCTGATGTAATATTTGCAAATTGTGTGTGTGTGGTGAAGGTGGGCTTAAGAGTCCGGGGTATGTTTTCATTCATTTCCTTTAAAGATATCCACAAGTGATATGTGCTATCTATTTTATTATTAGCAACTAAAGCAAAAGAGTGGCAAGAAAGATTTCAATTTTAACATCCTAATACACTTGTATAGCCTATCAGAGCCTAAAGTTAGTAAATTAACCACTGAGACTTAAAAATTCTGTAACTGTAACTGACCTTTCTATCCTCAATTATATGCTATTTTTACCTAACACTATAAATTAGATGTCATAATTATTTTTTAACTCAATTTTTGTTTTTAGTTACCTTAAGTCTTAAAATATTATGTAATTACAAATTTATTCTGATGGTATATCTCCTCTCCCGTAACTCTCCTCATGCATTGGCAAGAGGACCATTGGCAATCACACTCACATGGCTGTCCCATGACCCTGTGGTTATGGGACAAATACAAATTACAAATTTCTGCTTTTGTAATTCTAAGTTAAGTCATTTTTGTTCTAGGGATGTGCTTCTTGGGATTCTCCAAATCCTCCAGCAATGTCTCCTCTCTCTAAAAGATGCCTTTGTTCTTGTGGAAGTTTACTCCAGAGAATCCAGGGATCTGGCCTATCTTCTGCCCAAATGGACTTGGAGATTTGGCCCCATCTTGGGCTTGACACCTTCCTTTTCCACGGTGTGACACCAGGCACACTTCTGAACAAAATCTGCTTGCCCTTTTCAATACTACCCATTTTAATTCACTCTTTCTTATCACACACATTATGAAAGTCCCTGTTTAGAAGCCAGACACGCTGCCCTCTTAGATGTTGCAATTATTTTGTACCACACTACATTCGTTTGGATTTACTTAATGTTTACCCACTTTGTGGCTCACCACTTCTTGCACTGCAGATCTTTTTTTTTTTTTTTAATGATTTTTTAGAATCATTTCTCTGTCCCTGAAATACATATTTATAGTTCCTCTAGTGGGGTCTGTGGTGGTAACTCAGGTTTTGTTAATTTGAAAAGTCTTGTTTTCAAATGCCTTCATTTCACCTTGTTCTTGAGAGCACACACCCCAGAGTGAGGGTATTTCCTTTGAGCACAAAAGTCATCGCTCCCCGACTCTGGGCTTCCAGTGCTGCTGCAGAGTCTGCTATTGGTCTGGTTGACATTCTTTCATAGTCACTCTTCCTTTCTCTCTTTGTCTTTGGTCTTCTACAGGCTCACCATGACATGCTGGGTTTCCATTTTTTTCAACTTACCACCCTAGTTGATATATATTGTGCTTCTTTTATCTTTGAATCAATTCTGAAAAATTATCTCCTATCAACTTATCGTATGTTTCCTCTCCTCTGGGACTCCTATTAGTTATATTAAACTTCATTTATCAATTAACTCTATTTGCTGCCTTCTGGGGAATTTCTTCTGATAAATATCCCAATTCACTAATTTCACTTCAGTTTTATTTAAACTTATTTAACTCAGCCACAGTCACAGAGTTTTTGCTTTCAATTTTATTTTTCCTTTATGAAAGTTTTCACTGGTTACTTTTCAGATCTGCCTAGTTGTGTATGTCTTTGTAGACTTTGATTTATGTAAACTTATTTCCTAGTCATTCTGGAGATCATGAATGTGACATCATGTTGGGCTGAAATTAATCTGGGAGAATCCTGGGGGGTCCGGCTGGGCATGCTTTCCTCCAAAGAGGATGAGTTTATCCCAGGGGGTGATCTGCTGATCTGGACCCAGTTAAGCCCCTTTGAGAGCTCCAATTTAAAGCAGAATTTTGAAGCTCTGCTTTTGCCTTTGCTACTGGCTCATTTTCTGTGATGCTGATGCTTTTAAGGAATCCTGCCTTTTCATTTGTTTATATTTGTGGCTTCCTGCTCCAATCAGTTTCAAGCTCTTAGGTTTATTCTTGTTGTTTTGCCCTTAGAAATTTCCTTAAGTCTTCCCAACAATGCATTACAAACTAGCTTCTACCCACAATCTAGGTTTGTTTATAAATATGTATGTTCTACTAGCAGGAGGACCTAGAGAATGTGTACTCCAACACACTGCTGGAGATGAAAGAATTCAGGAGAGGCTGTTTGGAAGAGGAAATAACTAGATAGATAGGAGTGAGGCTCAGGTAAGAAGATCACTAACAAGGATCCTAGAATAGCCCAGGCAGGGGATAACAAGGGTCCAAAATAGGGAGTAGAATGGCAGGTCAGATATTGTTATCAAATTGCCACAATTTATCGATTAAGAATTTCTGAATAAGCTTTTCCAATAATAACTTAAAGGAGTACTTAATACTTGATTTTGGCAATTATCATTATCAAGTATTAAGTACTCCTCTCTGGGTTTTTCTTTTTTAAAAAATTATTTATTTATTTATTTTTAAATTGATTTTATTTTTTAAATACATGACAGAGGAATGCATTACAATTCTTATTACACATATAGAGCACAATTTTTCATACCTCTGTTTATATATAAAGTATGTTCACACCAATTCATGTCTTCATACATGTACTTTGGATAATGATGTCCATCACATTCCACCATCATTGCTAACCCCCTGCCCCCTCTCTTCCCCTCCCACCCCTCTGCCTATCTAGAGTTCGTCTATTCCTTCAAGTTCAAGGAATCAAACACCTACAAGGAAGCAAAGCACCTTACATTTACTCAAAACTTTGACCTTGACAAGAGTCACAGTTCAACTGTGTAATTGCTGCAACCTATTTTTAATCAAGATCTGTAACTGCCATAGTTCTCTGTTTGTCATTTTGCCACACTGCATGCTGATCCAGCCATATATAAGAAACACCTGCTGCAGAATTCTCTAGGTGCTTCTCGAGCACCTTTGTAGTGCAATGGTACCGTCATTTTATATACACATACAAGCACACACACACGAAGGGATAAGCTATGACACCTTTAGAAAAGAAAAAAGGAACATTTGCACGAGCCTAATCAACCTATTGGGGAACTAGCTTGTTCACTGTCTACTTTGTCTGGTCTTCTGTTATAGTTTGGATCTTGCATGTCCCTCAAAGACCCCTGAGTTAAAAGCTTGGTCCCCAGGGGCATGGGGGAGCTGAAGCCCCGGGGGATTGTGGGACCCCAGCCCTTCTTCTTCCTTTCATATTCTCCCTGCCATAGGTGAGCAGCTGTGCTGCTCTGTGTTCCTGCCGTGATGCGCTGCCTTGCCACAGGCCCAGAAGCAACAGAGACAACCAGTCAGGGACTGAGACCTCTAAAACTGTGAGCCCAACAGAAATCTTTTATCAGTTGATTGCTTCAGGTATCATACAATGACAGAAATCTGACTAACACATCCTCTAAAGCATCCACGTTCTGTTGTAAGGAAAACAGTAATGCGAAAAGGAAAAAAAATCATGTATCACTACTTACATTTTGTTAAAACTGCTAACTTCAGGAAAATGAAGCAGTAGTTTGAACATGCTAAACCATAATCAGCAACAAGGGTGCCAAGTCAACTACTAGATTTCTCTCAGAATTTTAAGAGGCTGGGCATGTTTGGTGCTGTCCTACATTCGAGGTTTGTTGTGCTTTCTTTTTTAATAGTTATGGAATGCTCAAATTTCTGAAATGCACAGCAGACAAACACCCACCATCCAGGGAGCATAGTTAGAATGTTTAAAACCTGGGTTTCTCAAGGAAAGAGAGCCTGATTAAAGAAATGGGAAAGACAGCTGTCTAAATTCTGTTTTAGTTATTTTAGTGCCTTGATGGTCAATATTGCAAGAAGAATAAATACAGCTTTTTAAATTGTGTCTCACGGGCACCTTAAAGGAAACAAATCCACAACACAGCCTAGTGCTTGGCCCAAGCCTGTTCCCTCCTCCAGTCCTGTGCTCCTGAGGGCACCACCACACACCCCTGTCCAAGGCAGGCAGCAGCACTCATCTTTGTTCCCATCACCCTGACAATCTCTTATCAGGAGACCCTGAGGGCTGAGCCACACATGGATCTCTCTTCTGCTTGCTTTTCTCTACAGCGGCTGTCTCTGTCCTCAGCCATGGTCACCAGGAAGGTCAATACAATAACTGCTGCTTCTTCCATCTCTCTGCTTTAGCTCTGCCAACCCTCCTCGACTCACTCTCTCATTTATCTTTATGTAAATAGAAATGGATTCTCTTCTGCTTAGATGTTGCCACTGTACTCAGAACTCAGCCCCAGCTCCTCCTGCGACCCACGCCACATGGTGTACCCTCCTAAGCCTCTCTCCTCTCCTGCCTCCCCATCTGCTGCATACCCACCCCACTGGCCTCACTGTTCCCTCTGCTCACACCATCTCTGCAGAGGCTCCTCTGACCATCCCAACAAAAGCAGCCGCCTCATCACACCTGACCAAGCTCCCTGCTCCTTGCGTCATGGCATGTGTCACCATCTATAATTATTTATTTCTTATCTGATACCTTCACCAGAATAGAAGGTCCTTGAAGACATATAGTCTGCTATTCTTACTGCCATAAATCCACACCTAGCACTGTGCCTGGCAGACACAGAATTTTATTAAAATATTTGTTGAACTAAAATCTCATTTCTCATTTTTTTCTTGAATGTTATGACTATTTTGTAATTAGCATCTACTATTTGGTAGCTCTTTCAGTTTATTTTATAGTAAGTTGAACAATCTCAGTTTTGTCTCTAATTCAGATAGTTAGCTTACTAGGTTGGGGTCTACAGAGCACCTACCATACTACCCATCAATAAACACAACGCCAAGTCTTTATTAGTGTTAAAATTAACATTTATATGAATAGAATTCTGGTTCAACAAAGAACCAATGATTCTGAGCATTCCTTCTTTAAACCCCAGCCCATCTTTACTACCAGGTCATTCCTAAACGTCTGCTCCTCTCTCTTGAATGTCTTACCAGTTCCTGACTCCACCAATATTCAATTCAACAAGGACTAATTCCAAGTCTACCATGTGCCAGGCACTGTGCTAGGAACTGGGGGTGCCAGGGTGAAAGAAAGAGTGAACTGTTCATAGACATCTTCTCATTCCACACATTGATTAATCCCCAAGGTCCTTCCCTTAGCATCACACCTAATATGAAGCCACTGCCCAAGAAGATACATGATGGATCCAGGGATGCGAGACTTCAATTAAGAACAAAGACTAACTTCCAACTGGAAGATCTGGAAAGAACACTGCCTCCAATTCTAAACTTGCATTCCAGACCACGAGTTGTCTGAGGGAGTGATTAAGAGAAGCAAGAGTTGGATGCTGGTGAGGGAGGTCAGATGACCGTCATGAGGGAGAGCTTGAGAACTGGGGAGACACGAGAGGGACAGTCATCCATCTACTCAGTCTTTCTTGAGGTCTACTATTAGCTAGCCATTGTTCTAGGCCTTGAGCTTCAGCAGTGATCAGCCCAGAGAAAAATTCCTTCTCATGCTGCTTTTGTTCTGAAGGTGAAGAAGATTTCTATTTCAGACTCCATCTGAAAAAGTGAGCAATGCCAAAATTTCCCCACCCTTCTTCATCTGGAAGCAATAGAAAAGAAATGGCAAACTGGGTGCAGTGGCACACACCTGTAATCCCAGGGGCTTGGGAGGCTGAAGCAGGAGGATTGCAAGTTCAGAGCCAGCCTCAGCAACTTAGTGAGACCCAGTGTCAAAATTTTTAAAATAGAGAAAGTAATAAAAAGGGCTGGGGATGTATCTCAATGTACCTCTGGGTTTCAATCCCTGGAACCCCAAAAAAGACAATCAGGTGGGTATGAGAAGAAAGTATCCAAGCCAGTCAGAATCCCCTACTAGATGAGAGGTGGGTAAGATTCTAGTAGTACCTGGGAGTTGGAGAATTATCTTAGAGAGAATGTCAGAAGTGAAAGGGCCTCAGGATGGGGGCAAGGATACAGATTGCATGACCTAACAACTGAAGACCAGGAAAGTGCTGCTAAGATATCAATGGATGCAGATAAAAAGAGACAGGTAGACAATTCAAGGACAAGGCAATCAGGTTTCTCTCAGCAGAAATCAATGTGAAGAGATGCCCATTATCCAGGACAAGATGTTCCCCCAGCCCCAAAGCCAGAATGCCAAGCAGGTCCCTGAGACTTTGACTCCATTCTCAAGAGGATGAGGGGAAAAGGGAAATCCTGAGTTGATCGAGTTCAAGATGGAAATGATCAGAAAAACAGAATAACCAAGGGTGTATTTTCTGCCACAAGGGAATTTAAAATTATCGAAGATACCCATTAGCTGCCTGCCAGCAGCTCCTCCTCATTTGTAGCCCTCCAAAACCTACTAACTCAGTGCGGCATCTCTGGGCTCCTGTTACACCAGAGATAGGTTCTGGTTTCAGACCAGACTTGCCATGATATGAAAAGAAAAGCTAAATAAATGATACCTGGGCCCATGCTAAGGTCCATCTGCATCCCCTCACTCTGTCCATGAATATTATCTCTAATTCTACATATTGTGAGCACGTCTGCTCTATCTGGGGAAGGCACAGAGTGTCTCAAGAGACCAGGGAGAAGCAGCAGCAGGCCCTGCCTTGGGATGTCAGGGAAGGCTTCCTGGAAGAAGTGACAACTTAGCTGAACCTCTATGAGTAGGATTCTGCAAGTGGAATGGAGGGCAGAGGTGGGAGATGGCTCTCCAGCTGAGGAAGGGGTGGTTGCAAGTCATCAAAGAGCAATCACAGCTGGACCTCCATGAAGGAGGGAGAGGAAGGCAGGAAAGGTGAAGCTGGCAAACAGAGGCCAACCCAGGACAAGGCTTACAGGTTGTTCTTACTTGCTCCCTTCCAGTCTCTACAATCATCTACAGTCATCTTCCTGAAGCAAAGATCTGGTTTTATCCTGTCCTTGCCTAAAGCACTCAGAGGCTCCCCATTTTTTTTTTTTTTTGGTCCCAATGAAGACCCTTGTGATGGTTTAGATATGAGAGTGTCTCCTCAAAACTCATGTGTGAGAAAATGCAAGAATTTTCAAAGGTGAAATGAGTAAGTTATGAGAGCCTTCCTACACCGAAATGGATTAACGGGAAAGTAACTGTAGACAGGCAAGGTGTGGCTGAAAGAAACAGGTCACGGTGAGGGGTGCTCTGGGGTTTGTATTTTGTTCCTGGTGAGTGGAGTTCTCTCTCTGTTTCCTGGTTGCCATGTTGAGCAGCTTTCCTCGGCCACGCCTCTCATGGAGATCTTCTACTTCATCTTGGGTGCAGAAACATGGAGTTGGCCATCTATGGACTGATGAGACCTCTGAAACTGTGAGCCAAAACAAAAATTTCCTCCCTTATGTCATTCTTGTCAGGTCTTTTGGTCACAGCAACACAAAGCTAACTAAAACACCCCTCTGCATGGCATCTGGGCCCCTTTGTCCAGGAAATTCCAGGTTTACCTGTTATCCTGGCAAAAAAGTGTCCTAGTTTAGATAATAAATATATGGTTGCATTTATCAATAATACCTTCCTCACCTCTCTGGACTCCTCTGGTACCCCTCTTGCCCTCCACTGAGTCCTCAGGCCTCACTAAGCTTCCACTTCTTCAAGCCTGCTGGCTATCTCTGGGCCTGACCTCCTGTTTCCCTACCCCTGGCTTCTCGTACACTGCTCACCTGGCCTGAGACAGTTTCTTCTCTCCTCATTTGGCTTGGCTCATTCTGAGGGATAGCAAAATAGTGTTGTGAAGATTGTTATGAAGATCGTAAGAATTAAGACACTTAACAGTATAGCCAGCAGGCACAGTGTCAGTGTTGGCCTAATCTAACTCTCTTTTGCAGGAGGGAACCCAGTCCTCCTGTTCCAGCCTGGACATCACCTTCTCCAGAGAGCCTCCCTGATCTCTCAAGGCAGGACCAAGTGCCCTCCTGCAAGCTTTCATGTCCTTTCCTCATTCTGACACCCCACTGTCAGATTGGACCTGATAAGGTCTGTCTCTCACACTAGCCTGGAAGCTGCAGCAAAACAGAGCTCTTGTTTATCACTGATATCTGGAAGTTAGCACACTGCCTGGCACACAAGAGGCATTTGATAAATTCTGTGAGTGAATAATTTATCCACTCTTGGTACTAAATACAGAACTGTTTGCTTTATTCAAATAAAAAGTTAACTTGGGACCTCAACACCTGAGAGATCCTAGTCATTTTGATAAAGAACCTGGCAACTTAGTTTAGATTAAGCTTGATTCTCCTAATTTGAATTGTCAAAAGGCTTATATGACATTTTTATAATACACATAACTCATTAGTGAAACAGAAAAGAGTTTAGGTTGGATAGCTTCCTGGCCGAAAATTTATGAACAGTTGAAAAATCAGTGTCTCTCACTATTTCTTTTTTTTTTTTTAACCCTATTTCACTCATTTATTTTTTTATGTGGTACTGAGTATTGAACCCAGGGTCTTGCCCGTGCGAGACGAGTGCTCTACCACTGAGCCACAACCCCAGCCCTCAATATTTCTTTTAATCATTCCAAAGATGAAAAAAGTTGACCACTGCATGATAAATAAAAGTTGGCATTTTTAATGTAGTTAATACCTTTCTAGTCTTTTAATTGACTTCTGAGGGTGGCTGTGGCTTTTTCTATCTATTCATTCATTCCAATGAAAGCCTTTAATAGTTTCACTTATGATCATTTTTCATGCAAGAACCATGGTTTCCTGTATTTTTAAAGTAAAAAAGAAAAAAAAGCTTAAAAAGGTTTTAATTGGATTACTTAATACCAATCACATTACAGAATAACTATGTTGATAAACTCTCAAATTTCTATAGTCAGTTTGTAAGTCCAGGAATACTTTGCAATGCTCTGATAATTGATATAAAGATGCTTTCAGGGAAATGCAAAGGCATGTAACAACCATCCTCAACATAGAAGACATCAGTAAATGTACCCAATTGATAAGCAACATATAAAAATTATATGCAACTTCTTGAAAAGTACCTAGGTGTGGCCAAAGAGCAAAGCCAAAGTCAGTGCTGCATTAGTGGCAGATTCATTATGATATCTGAGAATGGTCACGTTCTGTTTTCAGACACACACATAAGTTATGCAGTAAGCCAGATGCTGAGAAGTGCTATAGGAAAAATAAGCAGGGAGCACCACTGGCAGTGGGAGATGGGAGTTGATTTTTAATAAAGCGCTCAAGAGAGCCTCTCTGAGGCTGTAATACCCCAGTGAGAATGCACCAGATGAAAAGTCCTGGGAAGAAGAGGCACTTCTTTGGCCCACTGGAAAGGAAGCTCAAAGTGCCACAAGAAGAGACTGATGGCTGCTGGCATGCACCTATTACATGCTATGTGCTCAGCTGCCTACTGGCCACGGAGGATACTCCCTTCACCAAGGTATTAAACAAGTGTGCTCTGGCAGGGCACCAGCATCACTGAAGAGCTCTGCAGCAGTTGTCATTTGCAGGCTGGAGATGACCACAGGGATGATGTAGCACATTTGGGTTCCCTGATCTCAGTGAAAACACTAGGATCTCAGAGCCATGACAGCCAGGTATAACCAAAATAAGTCACAGGGATGCAATGACATCAAGTTTTTAATTGCAGGAAAGTATGACAGAAAACAAATAACAGAACCTACACGAAATAGATGGGCAGCCTCCTAAGTGACAGTTGCCATACATAGATAGAAATCCAACTAGTGCCATTAAGGGGTTTCATATCCTCTTGCTCAATTCCTAAACTTGGTTCCCAGGGCCAGAAATTCCAGATCCCCTTTGAGGAAGAATCCTACAATGTAGTCATAGATGTACATGGTAAATCTTCCCCAGAGCCTTCCCTAGAGATATCTGAAGTAATTTACTCACAAAGAGAAACACACAGACTTTCCAGGTCTTATTAGGTACTGCCTCTGACTGATGCTAATTTCTGGAGTTCCAACAACTATAGTCTATTGGTCAGAGTGGAATTTATAGAAACCAAGTGACATAGGAAGAGTCCAGGATCCGCCACACTACAGGTCTTGTAAAACCACAGGCCTATACTTCTAGTTAATTCCATGGCCTCAGAAAGTACAGTGGAAACAGAAACACTTTGTAACTGAGAGAATCCCCACCAGGGTTCCACCACCCTTGCAAGGCAGGCTTTTATGATGAGAAGAACCAGAGAGAAACCCCTGTAACAACTCCCCCCACCAAATATTTCTGGGGAATTCGCAGAGACTAGTGCCACTATTAAAGCCCTAAAAGTCATAGAGGTGGTGATTCCTACCATATTCTAGTGTAATTCACTGCTTTTCTCATCAGCCAGGTGGACTGTGGAGGGGACTGCTGAAGACTGCAGGAGTAATCAGGTAGTGATGCCCCTCACAACTGTGGCTCCAGTTACAGCATTTTTACTAGAACAAACCAACCCAGCTCCTGGGATCTAATGTACAGCATCAGCCTAGATAAATACCTATTATTAAATATATTTAGAATCAGTTAGCCTTCATGTGAGAGGGACAATAGTATATACCTTTACCATTTTTGCCTTATAGCTACACCAATTCTGCTATTTCTTTTAATAGAGGCCAGAGGGGCCTGTATTTTCTGGATATCTATTCCACAGGACATCACACTGGCCCCCTATACTGATGATACAATGGTAACTGGACTTATACAGCAAGTAGCAAGCATGCTTGGTGCTGCATGCATGCAGAAGGTGGGGGGGAAGTCCTAGGAAAATTCAGGGCCTACTACATCTGTGACACTTTTAGAGTTTTCAGTGGTCTGAAGCATGTCAGTGAGACAAATTACACCTTGAATAAACCAGTATAAAAAAAGAAGCACAACAACCACAGGCTTCTCTGAATCTTGGCGCATGCACGTGTGCTGCTCTCATCGTTACTGTCCATTTGGAGTGAGGACCAAAGAAAGAAAAGGCTCTGCTATAGGTCCTGGCTATTGGAGGGGCTGTCCTAATACCGAGGTCATATAATCTAGCAAAGTCAAAGGCACTGCAAGTACCCAGGGCAAACAGAAGCGCTCACTGAAGCTTCTCACAGAGCTGTTCCCTCAGGCTTTGGAGTAATGCCATGCCTTTTTCTTCTATCTATGATTATTATCCCCTTGAAAAGCATCTCTTGGCTTACTGCTGGACCCTGACAGAGACGGAATGCTTGACTCCAGGAACACTAAGTGACTGTGTCCCCTTATGTAATGAGTGTTATCTGATCCACAGAATATAAAATTAGACACACACAGCAGCATTCCATTGTGAAATTAAGTTGGCATATATGAGACCAGGTGAAGCCAGTTCAGGAGGCCCATGTAAACAAAATAAGCAGGTGGTTCAGACTCCAGGGTACCTGCTCCCTCTCCTTCACTGCTCCTCCCCAACCTACATCTATAACTCATGGAAAATTCCCTTCTGCCAACTAAGAGGAATAAGTACAGGATTGGTTTTTACGTTTATAGGTGAATCTGCAAGCATACCAGCATTACAAGTCCACACAGAAGTGCTCAGAAAGACAGTAAGAAAATCTTCCTGGAAGACAGAATTGCAAACAGTACATCTTCCCATGGCACATCTTGAAAGGCAAGGTGCCAAGCTATGAATCAACAACAAATCCTAAGCAGAGGTTCCTGAATGCTAGCCAGGCCCATAGAAAGAATAAGATTAGAAGACTGGAGACAAGAACCAACGGATGGACCTATCAGGATGTGCACATGATGTAAAGGCATCCATGTCCCTCTAAATGCCTGTCAGAGAACAGAGGAGGCTCTCAAAAGTAGATGGGCAAATGCCCTGTGTAGTAGCCACCACAATCCTCCTTCTCTGGTCATTCCAGTGTCTGCTCAGTGGGCTCTGGCCATGCAGTATGGATGCCCTTGCCAGGCACAAGCAGGATAACATGAACTTTCTCTTGCCAGTATGATCTAGCTAACGTGAATGTTGAATAGCCAAACTGCCAAGAGTGGAGGCTAACGCTACATCCCCAGCAGGGAAAAGAGCCAGTTACCTGGGGCAGATTTACAATGGTCCTCTTCCATTACTGAAGGAGCAAGCTTTGTCTTTGTAGGAAGCGACACACAGTCTGAGTGTGATTTGCCTTCTCTGCCTGCAGTCCTGCCAGCAGCACATTAGTGCATTTAAAGGGTGCTGCACCTATCTACACAACTAGTCCAGAGGACACAAAAAAAGCAAACACCTCCAAATTCTTTTGTATGAGTCCATCATGACCTCAGTATCAAAATATATGACAAAGAGAATTGGAAAAAAGACAATCCTAATTTTACTCATAGATATAGATGCAAAACTCCTAAACAAAACACTAGAAAATCAAATCTAGCACTATATAGAAAAGATAATATATTATGGCCAAATTGAGCTTATTCCAGGAATTCAAGGTTGTTTAAATATTTGGAAATCAACTAATTTATAAAATGTATAGCCCGAAGGAGAAAAACCTGTAACTACCAATATAGATGCTAAATAGAGAACATTCAAAACATAGTCATGAAAAAACTGTTAACAAATTAAGAATGGAGATCTGCAAAATCATATAATAAATCTCTCTTAATGGCAAAATGTTGAAACCATTCTCTTGAAGATTATGGGCCAAGTATAGGAAGCCCATGATCTTCAGTACTGGATGAGCAGCTCCACCTAGCATGAGAAAAGGAAGTGAAATACAGAGTATATAGTTTGCAAGTAAAGAAGTAAATATGCCATTACTCATGGATGATTCTCAATGTAAGAAACCCAGAAGAATCTATAGATAAATCAGGAAAACTGGAAAGGGTTAAGCAAGGTTTTGGTTACAAAATAAATAATACAAAAATTAATTCCACCTATTTACACTCAATAGTTAGAAAATGCAAATTTTATACCCTTTATAGTTGTGATGAAAATAGAGGTGCTCCTCAACAATGGGGATAGGTCCCAATAAAACCATTGTAAATTCAAAATATTTCATGGGAAAAAAAATATTGAGCATCATAGCAACATAGCATGCGGTAGGCACTGCAGATTTCCCCTTGAGATCACAGGGCTGGCTGGGAGTCATGGCTCACTGCTGCTGCCCAGTATTACCAGAGAATATCATACAAAAAGGTCAAAATTCAAAATTGGAAGTACACATTACACATTCTATTGAATGTGTACTGTTCACTGTCATTAAGTCGAAAAACCAAATAAGTTGGACCACCCTAAGTTAGGATTATCTACATACCAAGTACCTAGGATTAGATCTAACAAAAGGTATATAATGCCTGTATATAAAAAAAAATTATACTATATATATATATATATATATATATATATATATATATATATTATAAAGTATGCTAAAGAAGAATCAAATGAATGATTTGATATTATAAAGATGTAACTTCTCCAAATTGATTTAAAGATTCAATGCAGTGCCAATCAAAATCCCAATGGGAATGCATTCCGCTGTCATGTATAAATTTAAAAAAAATTAATATGAAAAAATCCTAGTGAGTTTTTAAAAGAAACTTCACAAGCTTTTGTGTATTTCAGAAATAGTCAAAACATTCCTGATGAAGGAAAAGCCACCAAGAATTATTACAAAGGTAGAGTGACTAAAACTATTTATCCATGTAGGGATAGTCGTGTAAGTCATACAAAATATGGAGTCCAGAAACAGATCCATGCATATGTATAAATTACTTTAGGATACAGATGGCACTACAGCTTACTCGGGAAAGGGTAGACTGGGATGGCTGGCCATACAAGTAGAAGTAAAATTAGACTTCTACTTCAATCATACCAGAATCAATTCTGCATTAAAGATTTAATTGTAGGAAACAAAATTATGAAAATTTTAGCCTACATAGAATTATCTTTGTGATTGAGGATAAGGAAGAATTTTTGGAAATAACACAAAATACAAAAAGCCAAAACCAAAAAGAATAAAATTCTATATCATTAAAATCCAGTACTTCTATTGTTCAAAAACTTTATACAGGGCTGGGGCTGTAGCTCAGTGGCAAAGCACTTGCCTTGCATGTGTGAGGCCCTGGGTTTGATCCTCAGCACCACATAAAAATAAATAAAGATACTGTGTGTTTATCTACAACTAAAAAAAAAAAAAAAAAAAACTTCATACAAAGTGAAAAGAGCAGCCATGAACTGGAAAACGTTTATTTACAAGGTGGAATGCTCATCCTCCAGAATAAAGAATACCAATTAAGAAACAGACAACCAAAGAGAAATGATGAAAAGATATGCACAGACATTTCACAGATGAAGGACATCAATGAGTCACACCTATAAAATGTTTCAACATATGAAAATATGCTCAATTTCATTTCCAAAAAAATATATTTTAGTACAAATACGATACCAATTCTCACTCACAAGATGGGCAACTTTTCAAAAACAACAACGGCAAGGGTTGGTGAGGAAATGAAACAACTAGAATTTTGCAAACAATAAGGCATTTCCCAGTACATTTAAAGGTACTCATATCTAACCACACAGTAATTTCATTCCCAAATATATGTCCTAGAGAGCTTCTTGTTCATGTGAACCAGGAGTCTTGTACAAGTTCGCAACAAGTATCAAAAGCTCTGTTTTCAATATAAAAAAACTTGACACACAGCACTGAAGACCTTATTCTACAGAAAAGTAAAACAATAAATGATAATATATACATATAATAAAATACTACACAGCAGTGAGAACAAATGACAACCATACATAAAGGAACCTTTAGTAATACAATACTGAGTGGTGAAAGGAGGTCAGAAAAATAAATTTAGAGTGACTCCATTTACATAAAGTTCAAGAGCCTATGAAACTAAACAATACATTGTTTAGAATAGAAATATATATAATAAAACTATACAGAAAATCAAGGAAGGAGTAGCATAAAATTCAAGGGAGTGGCCTCTGTGGATTGAAGAAAAGTTCACTGAGGCAAACACTGTGTGCTGGTATAGCTGCGGACCATCTACTGCAGACCAGTGTATGAGCCACACATCACTGGGGCCTAAGGAGGACAAAGGCAAGGGATAGAGAAAGAAGAGTCGAAGAGGCTGTACCAGAATAACTTTCTTATTTTATTTTTGCCTTGGGCTAAAGTTGCCAAAATCAGAACATGGAAATCAGAACCATCTGTTGACAGAATAAGTTAGTGTACTGGACAGGATTTACCACCAGAAATTCAGAATATAGTATTTCAGAATCTGCATCAAATCATGGAAAAACATAAATAAAATCCTATTTTATCTGAGAATGGAGAAATGATGTTATTTCATCATTGTTTATATAATAGTAAAAATATGGAAATGACCTAAGTGATCACTAATATTTATTAGTCAGCTTTTCATTGCTGTGACCAAAATACCTGACACAACTTGGAGAAAGATGTTTATTTTGGCCCATGGTTTCAGAGGTTTCAGTACACGGTCAGCTAGCTCCATTGCTCTGGGCATGAAGTGAGGCATCATGGGTATCAAAATCTGGACAGCTCATGGCATCCGGAAGTAAGTGTGGGGGGCCAGGAACAAGAAATAGTCCCCGAGGGCATGCCCCCCACCCCCCATGACCTGCTTCCTCCAACCATACCCCCTTTCGCTATAGTTTCTACCATCTCCCAGTTGTCTGTACAAATTATAAATCCATCAAATGAATTAATCCACTGATGGAAGTTAGAATCTGCATGATCAAATTATTTCCTAAAAGCCCCACCTCTGGACATTGCTGCATTGGGAACAAAGTCCATGCATGAGCTTTTGGGGTACATTCTAGATCTAAACCATAACAAATACAATATTAGTTAAGTAAAATAGAATATATTAATATAACAGTGGTATAATAGTTGCAAAAAGTTAAACAGATCAGAAACAGAAAAAAGGATCAATGGAACAGAATAGAGTTGTTAAACAGACACTATTTAGTATGTATTATAGAGTCATTTTAAAACAATAGAAAAATGGATTAGTGAATAAGTGTTACGAGACAACTGGCTGCCCACTATCCTTATCTAAAGCCATTCACAAATACTTTGAATCCAGATGAACTAAATAATTCAAACAATTAAAATAAAATATGAGGGAATATATCCTATAAACTTGGGATAGGGAAAACTGTCTTAAACACACACAAACACCACATCTTATACAACCAGAAGAATGGGAAGTTGTTCTCCATGTATGTATAATATGTCAGAATACATTCTACTGTCATATATAACTAAAAAGAATACAAACACACACATATACACACACACACTCAGTATTAAGGAAAAGAGTGGTGATAAAAAACAAAACTTCTATGAAGACACCATTAAGAAAGCCAAAAGATATTCATAGTCTGCAAGATATCTGCAACATAACTTCAGATAAAAGATTTGTGTGTGTGTGTGCGCGCATGAGCATACACAAAAATCCATTCACTTGAACAGCGAACAATCCAAAAGAAAAATAGGTTAATTATATAAAGAGGCAGTCCATAGAGGAGGAAATATAAATACCCAATTGATATGTGGAAATAAGCAAATTATACCCTCCTATGCAATGGAACTTTTATCCAAGTGATAAAAATGTAAGGCTTGAAAACATCAAGTGCTAGCAAGGGTGTGAATTGAATAGTTATTCTCATATGCTGCAAGCCAGAGTACAAACTGGCACTGACATTTTGAGAGCCTATTTAACGGCACTAATTAAATAGAAATTGGCATACTTTATGGCCCAGAGATTCCATTTCTAAGGACCCACCCTAAAGAAACATTCACAAATGTGTACAGGCCATTCACTGAAGCTATATATACATAATGGAAAAAATATAAAACACCCAAATTTCTATCAGTAGGAGCAGAAACTATAATATCCTGGCCCTACTGGAGTTAAAAAACAAACCAGGGTAAATCTCTAAATATTGACACACATTGAAGACAGTCAAGTGATATTCATAAGTTTAATAAAAGTTTTGGGGAAATACGGAATAATATTATAAACAAAGTCAATTCTAAATGCTTCTTAATATATGTATGTAAATGCACAGAGAAAGGTTTAGAAAATAACCACCGAATTGCTAACAGTTAACCCATTAGAGGGGATTGTGGGATAAGGGACAGTCAAGGTGGGGGATTAGCTTTATCTATATTGTTTGAATTTTTAAAAGTAAGGTTACATTCACTTATTAACTTATGTAATTTAAAGTGAATACAATTTATAAAACTATTATACAAATTTATAAATTCTATAATAGAGATATGTGAAAAGGCCTGTGGGAACATATTGAAAGGAGATATAGTATATAAAAAAATTTTATAGCAGTGCTGACATTTTCACTGGGCCTTGCTTTTTTGAATAGGATTTTGTCAAGCATGTATAATTTGGTGGAAGATTATGACAGATTATATTTTCCAAAAATGACTGTGGCAATGTACATCCCATCCAATATGTTTTTCTTTTAGTATGATGCTGACATTCCTCCATGGAGAGGTGGAGGTTGATAGTCCCTCTCCCTTGATGTTGGGCGGGTTTGTGTGATTTCCTTGATCAACAGAATGACTTCAAGTATCACAGCATGACTTCCAAGATTATTTGGCTTCTAGTGGGTCCTCACTACCAATGCTGTGAGGAAACTCAAACTAACCCCTGTGGAAAGACCACACGAAGAGACTCATGTGGAGAGGAACTGAGGCCCCCAGCAGAGAGCCAGCAGCAACTGTCAGATTCCTTGAAAGAGCAGCCTTCAGCTGATCCCTGTCCCAGCATTGGAATCCCCCAGCTGAGGCTCAGATACACATCATGGAGCAGAGACAAGCCAACCCTACTGTGCCCTGTCCTAATTCCAGACCCAGAGAATCCAGGAGCAAAATAAATGTTTCTTTTACATTACAAAGTTTTAGGGTAATATGTTACATAGCCAAGGTAACTGGAACAAATTCTAAAGAGAAGAAACTCCTTGAGTAATGGAGTGTCACAAAGCATAGTGAATATTGACAGTTTTGGGTGATGCCCAGAAAGATTGGACCAGATGATGAAAGTTTTATATGACAGTACAAAAAAATCAGACTTATCCTTTGGCAGTAGAGAAATGCTGAAAGCTTTTAAGCTGGGAAGTGAAATGCTAGGATCTGCATTTTAACAAGACCGGTGTCAAGGAGAGACTAGAGAAAAAAAAGAATTAAAAATAGGAAAAGCCCCTATTTTACTTGGTCCTGACAAGTAAAATGGTGGAAGCATCCCTCAGGCAATGTGTTTTGTGACCTTTTTCCTCTGTAGGGTGGGTTGACTTTGATGCTCATATATATTCAATTTCACTTGTATTAAATGTTAGGGAGAAAACTTATGTTCACCCAAAAACCTGTTTCAAATGTTTAAAAGTAGCTTTACTCATAATTGCCAAAACTTGGAAGTAACCGAGATGTCTTGCAGTAGGTAAATGAATAAATAAACTGTGGTACATCCTACTGAGCACTAAAAAGAAATGAGCTATCAAACCATAAAAAGATGTGGAGGAACCTTAAATACATATTACTAAGTGAAAGAAGTCAATCTGAAAAGGCTACACCTGATTCCAATTCTATGACATTACAGAAAAGAAAAAAACTATAGAGACCATAAAAACATCAGTGTTGCCAGGGGAGGGAGGAGGGAGGGATGACTAGGCAGTACACACAGGATTTTTAGAGCAGGGGAACTCCTTTGTAATGATACTGTAAAAGAGTATGCATATCATTTGTTCAACCCCATAGAATCTGCAGTAAATTCTAATATAAACTGTGGACTTAAAGAGATAATGGTGTGTTGATGTAGGTTCATCAATTATAACAAATGTACCACTCTGGTGTGTTACACTGATGGTGGGGGAGGCTATATCTAAGAGGAGAAAGGCATACATGGAAACTCTACTTTCCACTCAGTTTTGCTGTGACTCTAAAACTGCTCTTAAAGTCTATTTTTTAAGTTTTAGCAGGGAAAAATATTAGGCTAAATTAGAAAATCAAACAATTTCCTTACTTGTTCTTTCAAGCTTCTGATTTGAGATCTGTTTACTTAGTGTGTTATAAGGATACTAAGCAAACTGTCTACTATATTATAATCATTTGTAACTAATTATCCATGAGCATGCCATCCTTATGCAAATATCATACCATACCATAAACCCGGATTTGTTGGTTTTGTGTTATTAAAATATGCACGCTGTTCTCGCAACTGGCTTTGTAAGAAAACTTTATATAAATGTGAACTTGTAAAATAAGTGTATACTAATATATTACAGCTTTTATATTTTGAATAATGAGGCTCTATATAAAGTGAAAGTTTGAGATGCATGGTCCAAGAAGATGGAGAAAATGGGACTCAAAACATGAGGATCCACTTCTGTAATAAGGGAAAGGTTGTCTGGATGAACACAAAAGCAAAAACAAAGAAAATGAAAGGCACTAATGATATTGTTCTACTCTCATCTGGGCAGACCTTCCACCTACTTTCTGAGAAAATTAAGAGGAAATACGTATTGCAAATTGACAGTTCATGAAAAACATACAGGATGAAGTGGCTCAATTGGTGATCAGATCCTATAGGATCTAGAGTACCAGCAGAGCCCAGCTGAAATGCAATAGTATAATTTATTTGAGGCTAGTTTTGTATAATTTTATATTGTGTCTTTTTCTAATGTTATTTATTCTAGATGATTAGCCAATTTGTGGGATAGATAAGCATCTTGGCTTTTCACTTTTTGTTTAGTTTTTGCTTTTGAAAGATGTCATAAATTAAACTCCATCAAAAGTAAGTTAATGAGCCGGGCGTGGTGGCACACCATGAGACCGAGGCAGGAGGATCATTAGTTCAAAACCAGCCTCTGCAAAAGCAAGGTGCTAAGCAACGAAGGGAGGCCCGGTCTTTAAATAAAATACAAAGTAGGGCCAGGGATGTGGCTCAGTGGCCAAGTGCCCCTGGGTTCAATCCCTGGTACCACCGCCACAAAAAAGTTAATGAAAATAAGAAACTAAAATTAATTTTCTGCTTTTTTTAAACCATTCATAAAATATTTAAGGTGTGTAGTCATTTTTAAAACAATAAAGAAGAAGAAAAAAATTGAAGGAAAAACACTGAAACAATGGATAAAATAAGATTATAGGACTATGTGTGTATTGAATACTAATCCTGTTCTTCATTATCAACATTAAATAAAAGTCAACTATTGCTATATTTCACCAAATAAAATTTTTATTTATATAGAATTCCTCCCGGTGTTTCTTGGTCATGTTTTGGAATAAACTACATATTCCTTAGCCAAATTACCTGCATCCCAGAGACTGCAAACTTCTGCTTGTCCTTCTGACAACCACCTAGATAAAGAGATAATGGAAGGAGGTAGTGTTGGCTTTGGATCCTCATCATAAAATTGCATCAGGTCCTGACAGAGAATGAGAGAAAGCATGAAATTGGGAAAAAAATTAATCACATCCCAGATAGTGACATTGATACAGTCAAAATATAGAACATTTCCATCCCAATCAAGAGGATCTTCCTGAGGCTCTTTCTTAGCAATACCTGTCCCTAACCACCCCTATGCATCTGTTCTTCCTTTCTGTAAGTATGACTTTAAAGACCATTATATAAATGGAATCCTACAGTATTCAACCTTTTAAGGTTGTTTATTTTTAACATGGCATAATTCCTGATGATTCATCCAGATTGCAGTGTGTATCCATAGTTCCTTCCTTTTCATTGCTGAGCAGTATTCATGGCATGGATGTTTGTTTTTAAATTTTTTTAGTTGTAGATGGACATAATGCATTTGTTTATTTATTTTTATGTGCTACTAAGGATTAAACCCAGTGCCTTACACATGCTTAGGCAAGTGCTCTGCTACTGAGCCACAGCCCCAGCCCCTATGGCATGGATGTTTAACCCAGTGAAGGACATCTGGGTTTTTCTACATTTTAGCTATTCAAAAAAGCTTCTGTGAATATTTGTATACAAGTTTCTGTAAGATATAAATAAATTTTCATTATCTAGAATAAATGCCTACAAGTGCAACTGTTGGGTTATATGGAAGTCACATATTCAGTTTCATAAGAAACTGACAAATTGCTTTCTAGCAGTTTTTCATTCCTACTAGTTGTGAATGTATGATCAAATTTCTCCACCAGCATTCGGTGTTACCACCTTTTTTTATTTTGCCATTTTGATATGTCATTGTGTGTTTATATTTTCCTAAAGGCCGATGATGTTGGACACCTATTCATGTGTTTGTTTACCACATGTATTTGCTGAAATGAATGTTCACATTATTTGCCAATTTTCTAATTTCCAAATTGCTGAGCTTTTTTTTTTTAATCAATGAGTGCCGAATTTGTCAATGCTTTACTGCATCAACTGAGACCATCTTATATTTTTTTCTTTAGCTTGTTGACATGATGAATTACATGAATTTATACTGATATACTTACAATTCAAGTGTATTCATTTATGACAATGTCTTCTAACATTCATATCTCCTGTTCCCCATGATGAGAATTCTAGTTCTTAAGGATAGTAAAGACAATATTTGGTTCATCAAATATTATACTCACAATAATTTCAGAGCAAAAATGCCAATATCACAGAACAAAAACACCAACTGAACTCAAGAGCATATTTCTTTACTTTTATTTTACATTTTTAGGGATTACTTTTTGTTTTAGAATTAAGTAAAATCTTTTTAGGTTTCCAGAGAAAAATCTAAAAACAAGATATATTTGGTGAGGGGATTTGGAAGCTGGTAGAGAGGAGCTAGGTAGCAACCCTCAACTCCTCCACAGCCCAGAAATGAAGCAGCAAAAGAAAAGCTTACCAAGAAAAGAAGAGAGAGGAAAAGTCCATAAGCTTATTTCCTTAACAACAATTCGAAAGAAAAGCAGAGCAAGTTAAAACAGGGCAGGAGCAGCAAAGACGGTGAAGGACGGCACACAGTTTAGCCCAAATTGCGGGCAGAAAGCTGTGCCGCGCAGGGCAGCCACTGTGTAGAGTTCACAGCTGGCCACCTCCCTAGAAGAAATCAAATCAACACAGCTTCTCCCCACCTATAGATATACAACCACAGATAATGCTTCTGAAATGTGTCGTCTCAGTAATCCATCTAGAGGGAACGTGTAGAGGGATTGCTGCTAGCTGACAGCTATGAATCCCCTTCACCAAGGACAAGGGGAGTAGGGTAGAGCTGACTGAAGAGCTAACCACTCCTGGGCAGTGCCAGCCCCAACCCAATGCTCCCCACAGCCTCCACCAGAGCTCAGGCAAAGATGAGCCAATAATGCCCCATGCCTGTCACAGTGATGGGTAAAACCCAGGTGATCTACATCATCCAGGGTGGAGGCTTCTGTGCCACAGTTTGCTCACAGAAAGTCTGCTTGTATAGGCCCCACAGTCGCAGACAACCACTGTGCTCTGTGCCATTATAAAGAAGTCCCTGTGGAGGGGAGTAGAGGCTCAGTCAGTGACAGCTCTGATTACTGCACCTTGTGCCTCCCACACCCAACAGAAACCAGCAGCAGATGCAGCACCCTCAGGCACACAGACTTGTGCCTCTAGGCTGACAAACAAGCACTGGCTGGTGAGAAAGCCACAGCAACCAAGGAAGTAACCCTAGTGCCTCAGCACCTCTAGTAGAGTACATGCTGTGGGGCCCAGAATTTCTAGTTAACTCAATTCCTACTCAAACTTAGACCCACAGAGGGCATTTCCTGAGGATAACCCGAAGCAGCCAGCTGAGAACTTCAGTGCATACACAAAGGCACTACACTCCACAAAGCCACTTTCAGAGAAGCATCTCACAGACACCTGTCACTGCCCAGTGTGCATAGATACAAGCCTACTGACCCATGACCCGTGTACTCCAGAGGAAGCAACAGGCCTACACTTCTCCATGGGCCATCCAGTGCCATATCAACCAGACTACAATACTTCTATCTTAGGCTACCACACGCTGCATACTCCAAAGCATACATAGGGGAGACCACACTGAATTTAACAGTGCTGGATACGTGGAACTTTTACTCAAAAAGGCATACTAGAGTGTACCCTGCCTGTTAAATCACAAGTAGAGACCATCTCCTGTGACCCAACAGAAAGCTAATAGGTCCCTGGACACACAAAGATTGAAGGACGCCTCCTAGAATTCTACCAGAGGTGAACTGGTGTGATCATTACCTCCACACCCAGGGAAATGTAGAGGTAAAGCTGAGGAGTGATGGGCATCTTCCAAAGGTCCCAAATCCTGATGGAATCCAAATCAGGAAGACTTGATAAGAAATCTCCCTTCTTTGGCAATGGAATATCATAAACGTCTCTAATGTCAATTTTGATCATTTGGATACTACTTTTCATACTGAATTGACAACTGTTCCAGTATGAAACAATGATGTAGTATGAAATAAAATATTGCTTCCTTCAACCCATTCGAATGTATTTCTTCTAATGTTTTAAAACATTAACTGCAATCATTTGATTTTGCTTCCAAGGGCAGGTTTGTAATTGCTCCTCTCAGTCTCTTTTCCCTCTTGAATTACCTGCTCCTGCCTCAAATCCCCCATTCCCTGATGTACTGTTTTCTTCTTTTTATCTACGTTGTATTTTTTCTATATTTTCTTTTCTTTTTCCCTTTGCCCAATTTTTCTCCTCTTCCCTTGTCATATCTAAATAGTGTAATAATAATTTTCCTAATAATTCATTTCTCAACCTATCCAAAAATATTACTATAATTTTATACTTGGATTAGAGGAAAGTGTAGAAGATTTTCAATATGTTTTTCCCCCATGTATGAATGTTTCCCTAGTTCATGGCTTTGCTCTAAAGTGAATGTAGTTGACAGGATTTAGTATCTTCTCTCAAAGTGGAGCTGACACTGAGCATAGCAGAGGATACACACTGAGTGGAGCCTCAATGCTTGGATATCTGCCAGCTTGGGGCACTTAAGAGAAACAAGCTCACTAATAATCCCTTGCATAAAAGTAGAATAGATAATAATCCCAGTAGATGTACAAATAATATGAAAAAACAAGGGAACAAACCATCTCAAATAGCTTACAACACTTAACAACTGATCCAATTGCCACCAGAGGAGGAAATGTCAGATAAAGAATTTAGAAAGTTAATACTTAAAATGTTCAATGAACTCAAAGAAGATGTAAGGAATGAACTAAGAAAATACAGGAAGTGAGGGCTGGGGATGTGGCTCAAGCGGTAGCGCGCTCGCCTGGCGTACGTGCGGCCCGGGTTCGATCCTCAGCACCACATACAAACAAAGATGTTGTGTCTGCCAAATACTAAAAAACAAATATTAAAAAAAATATAGGAAGTGAAAGATCTTTCAATAGAGAGAAAGACTCTTTAAAAGAATCAAACAAAAATCCTGGAAAAGAGTCAATTAAATCAAATAAAAAATTCAATTGAAAGAATCACCAATAGATTAGACCACAAAGAGAAAAGATTTTCAGGCCTTGAAGACAAAGCATATAATCTTTTAAAATTTTTTTTATATTTTAGTTACAGGTGGACATAATATCTTTAATCAATTTTATTATGTGGTGCTGAGGATTGAACCCAGGGCCTCATGCATGTGGCTCTACCTCTGAGCCACAACCCCAACCCCAAGTATATAATTTTGAATGGAAAGTTGACAATAAGAAAAGATGTTAAGAGACCATGACCAGAATATTCAAGAAATCTAGACTACCATTAAGAGACCAAATCTAAGAATCATTGGTGTACAGGAAGGTACTGAGATATGCATCATAACTTTTCAGTGAAATATCAGAAAATTTCCAAACCTTAGGAATGAGATAGAAATCCAAACAAAAGAGATTTTTCAGAACCCCAAATAAACAAGATCAAAAAAGATCCCCTCCAAGACACATTATAATTAAAATGTCTAATATACAAATTAAGGATAGAATTTTAAAATCAACAAGAGAAAAATGTCAGGTCATATTTAGAGTAGAGGTAAGCCAGTTAGATTTTCCACTGATTTCTGAGTCTAGACCCTAAAAGCCAGGAGGATTTGGAATTTTTTTTTTTAAAGAAAGAGAGAGAGAGAATTTTTAATATTTATTTTTTTAGTTTTTGGCAGACACAACATCTTCGTTTGTATGTGATGCTGAGGATTGAACCCAGGCCGCACGCATGCCAGGCGAGCGCACTACTGCTTGAGCCACATCCCCAGCCCAGGATTTGGAATCTTATATACCAAGTCCTTAAAGATAATGGTGTCAACGAAGATTATTATTTCCAGAAAAACTGTTCTTCAGAATTTAAGAATGAAAAACTTTCCATGATAAGCAGAAACTAAAAGAATTCATAACCACTAAGCCAACATTATAAAACATACTCATTGAAATGTTTTATGTAGAAGAAATGAAAAATAACTATCAGAACCATTGTACAGCTAAATCTCTATAGAACAGTCAATTAAAGGATGATCAAACCTGATTTGAGCATTAGAATTAAATAAAAATGGCAGGAAATAAAAATCATCTCTCTATAATAACACTGAACGTAAGTGATCTAAATGCTCCAATAAAAACACAGATTGGTTAAATGGATTAAAAAACAAAACCCAACAATATGCTGTTTACAAGAGACTCGCTTATAGGCAAAGATATCCACAGGCTAAAGGTGAAAGGATGAAAAAAGATATACCAGGTAACAGAGAGTGAAAGCAAACAGGAGTAGCTACTTTCGTATATGACAAAGACAACTTCAAGTCAAAATTAATCAGAAGAGACAAAACGGTCCCTTCATACTGTTAAGGGAATCATCATTATAACAAGAAGATATAATGATTATAAACATTTATGCCCCAAATGTGGATGCATCTATGTATATAAACCCTACTCAATATAAAGAATTGAACAGACCCCTAAATAGGAGCAGGATGATTCAAACAGACCTTTCTCACCAATAGATAGATCATCCCGAGATAAACTAAGACTCTCCAGAACTAAAAAATACTATTCATCAAATGGACCTAACAGATATTTACAGAATACTTCATACATTAAAAACTGAATTTATTTTCTTCTCAGGTGCAGAATGAACCCTCTAATAGACCATATTTTAGAACAAAAAGCAAGTCTTACCAAACAAAAAAAAAATAGATAATTTCTTATATTCTATGAGATCACAATAGAATGCAATTAGAAACAACATGATGAAAAAAAAAAAAAAAAGGGCGCAATCCCGCATGCCAATCCCAGTAGCTCAGGAGGCTGAGATAGGAGGATCAAAACCAGCCTGCCCCTGAGTTCAATCCCTGGTACCCCAAACAAAACAAAACCATTCTAACACCTAGAGATTAAATAATATACTTTTGAATGAGGGATGGGCCACAGAATAAATCAGGGGAGAAATTTAAAAATTCTTAGAAACAAATATGAACAGAGATACATCATATCAAAATCTCTGGATAGTATGAAGACAGTTTTAAGAGGAAAATTTATAACACTGAGTGCCTACACATATACACATACACACATTCACACACTAAATAAAAATTTAAAAATGAACATTTCAAATAATCTATACTGCAAGGTCCTAGAAAAGAAAGAACAAACTAACTCTGAAATTGGTAGAAGACATGAAATAATTAAGTTCAGAGCTGAAATTAATGAAATTAAGAATAAAAAACAATAGACAGGCTGGGGCTGTAACTTAGTGGCAGAGCGCTTGACTGGCACGTGTAAGGCAATGGATTCAATCCTTAGCACCGCATAAAAATAAACAAAGGCATTCTGTCCATCTACAAAAAAAAATTTAAATTAAAAAAAAACAGGTAAGATCAACACAACAAAGAGTATACTTCAAAAAGATAAATAAGATTGATAAACCCTTAGCCAAACTAACCAAGAGAGAAAAACCTAACCAACAAAATTATAGATGAAAAAGGAGAGATCACCACAGATACTTCTGAAATTCAGAGTATCAGTAGAAACTATTTTGAAAATTAATACTCTAATAAGCTGGAAAAATCTATAAGATACTAACAAATTTCTAGACTCATATGAGCTACCTAAATTGAACCACAAGGGTATAGAATGCTAAATAGACCAATATTAAGCAATGAGAATGAAGGAGCAATTTAAAGCCTTCCAACAAAGAAAAGTCCAGAACCAGATGAATGCTCAGCTGAGTTCTTTCAGACCTTTAAAGAATTAATGCCAATCTTTCTCAAATTATTCCCTAAAATAGAAAGAGAGGGAGTACTCCCAAATTCATCCTATGAAGTCAATATCATCCAGATACCAAAATCAATGATATATCCAGAAAACTACAGATCAATATCCCTGATAAGCATAGACATAAAAAATCCTTAACAAAATAATAGCAAATCACATTCACAAAAACATTAAGATGATAGTACACCATGATCAAGTGATTTACATTCTAGGGATGCAAGGCTAGTTCTACATTTGCAAATCAATAAATGTAATTCACGACATATAGAATTAAGGACAAGAATCACAAGAGCGCCTCAATATATGCAGAGAAAGCCTTTGATAAAATCCTGCACTTATTCATGTTAAAACCTGGCAAAACTAGATACAGAAGGGACTTGCCTCAACATCATAAAGGCTAAATATAACAAACCCAAAGACAATATCATAAAGAAGGGAGGAAAAGCATTTCCTCTAAAATCAGGAGCAAGACAAGGATATCCACTCTCATCACTTTTATGCAATCTCTAGCCAGAGCAGTCAGGTCAGGAAAGGAAATTAAAGAAATACAAACAGGAAAAGAAGTCAAATTATCTCTGTTTGCTGATGACATGATCTTATGTCTAAAAGATGCACAAAGCTCCACCAAGAAGGCTTATAGAGGTAATAAACAAATATAGCAAGGCAGCAGAATACAAGATGGACATATAAAAATCAATAGCTTTCCTATACTCCAATAATGAATATGCTGAGAAAGAAATTAGGAAAACTATCTCATTCACAATAACCTCAAAAGAGAAATACTTGGGAATAAATCTAAATCAGGAAGTAAAAGACCTCTATGATAAAAACTAAAGAATACTAAAGAAAGAAATTGAGGAGGGAGGGAAGATGGCGGCGAGGGGAGTGCATTGCCCCCGTATGCCGCGTCACTGTGTGGGAGAATGACGAGTCAGGACGGCTAAAGGCTATCTTGTTAGGAATTTCCAGCAATAGTGGGGTGCTCCGGAACCTGGAGGAAGGATTTCCATCGCACGAGGATCGGCTACGGGGGCTCAAATACGAGAGATTTGTCGCACGGAGGGTCACACTGCTTATTCAGCAAATCGCCCCGCGGCTAGAGTCCGCAGCGCGTGCGCTGGGAAACGAGGAGATAGCAACACAGGGATACAGTGCTGCAGTTTCTGCCAGCCGTGCAAGCACCATACTCAGTGCTGAATTCTGGGTTCGAGACGGGGGAAGGAAGCGGTCCAATTTGGTTCTCCACACCGGTCAGACCACAGAGGAGGCCAGCGGCCACCATCTTGGAGAGCTGACGTCACCATCCCTGTTTTCGACTGATCGCAGCTCATTCAGCCATAGAACAGGTAATTTCAGGCTGCCATTCGCCTGCGGCTTGCAGACAAATTACTCAGGCTCAGTGCTAAATAACCCACGGAAACTGCTTCTTGGAGCCTGCTCTTATCAGAGCATACACCGAGCACAGCGCGGCCGAGTTCCGGCTCCCGGAACTGCTCTGGCCCAGGGCTAAGGAGCCCGCGGAAACTGCTTCTCGGTCCGGGTCCTGCTGAGTACTGTGGAAGTAAATACCAACCGAGCCTTCGTGGGCAGTGGCAATGGGACTGAGACGGGGCTTGTGAGGGCCGGTCAGGACTCACCCGTTGCTTTGGTCACCCAGCAAAGGGAACGAAATGCTGCCATTCGCATAGGATACCAACATGGCAGAGATCTGATGTCA